>NC_091570.1:21449632-21457132 GCF_042767895.1 Penaeus vannamei
AACAGTTAACTTGGATGCGGGTAGTGTCGAGATCCCGCTGCCGAATCCACCTATCAGTGAGGACCCTCCCTCCCTAACTGAAGTTAGGGGGGCGATTTCGAAGCTGAAGAGTGGTAAAGCAGCTGGTATCTGCGGCATACCAGCTGAACTGTTAAAGGCTGGTGGTGAACCTATGGCACGGGGGTTACATGCTGTCCTGGCTGCCATCTGGCAGTCCGGTTCCATTCCTCCTGACCTGTTGAGGGGTGTGGTCATCCCTCTCTGGAAGGGGAAGGGAGACCGTTGGGACTGCAGCAATCACCGAGGCATCACACTGCTCAGTGTACCAGGCAAGGTTCTTGCCCACATCCTTCTGAGACGTATCAGAGACCATCTACTGAGGCACCAGAGACTGGAGCAATCCGGATTCACTCCTGGTAAGTCCACAATAGACCGTATCCTCGCGCTTCGAGTCATTGTAGAGCGCCGTCGTGAGTTCGGGCGTGGGCTGCTTGCAGCCTACATCGACCTCAAGAAGGCGTTCGATACGGTGCATCGGGAGTCACTTTGGGAGATCCTGAGGCTGAGAGGAATACCAACAAGGATTATTGGACTAATAGCAAGCCTGTATACTGGTACTGAAAGTGCTGTAAAGTGTGGTGGGGGCCTGTCGAGCTTCTTTCCTGTTAGTTCAGGAGTGAGGCAAGGCTGTGTCCTTGCACCAACTCTTTTCAACACTTGCATGGACTGGATACTGGGCAGAGCTACTGTTCAAAGTCATTGTGGGGCAACGCTGGGCAATATCAAGGTTACAGACCTTGACTTTGCTGATGACGTTGCCATTCTATCTGAGTCTTTGGAAACCCTAGTGGCGGCTCTCGATGCATTTAGCAATGAAGCGAAGCCCCTGGGTCTAGAGGTCTCCTGGACCAAGACCAAGGTCCAGGAATTTGGGGACTTGTTAGGAGAACCTGTTCAGTCGGTACGTGCTTGCGGCGAGGACATTGAAGTCACAGAGAGCTTTACATACCTTGGTAGTGTAGTTCATAACTCTGGGCTGTCAGACCATGAAGTCAGCAGACGGATTGGCCTGGCAGCAGGGGTCATGAACTCTCTCAACAAGAGTATTTGGAGATGTCGGTACCTGTGCAGAAGGACCAAGCTACGGGTTTTCAAGGCCCTGATAATGCCAGTTTTGCTATACGGTAGCGAAACCTGGACATTGTCCTGTGCCTTGGAGGCTCGTCTTGAAGCCTTTTGTAATAGGTCCTTGCGCCAGATCATGGGGTACTGTTGGCGGGACCATGTGTCCAACCAACGGTTGCACCGTGAGACTGGCACAAGCCCTGTTATCTGCACAATCCGTGATCGCCAACTCAGGCTATACGGCCACCTGGCTCGCTTTCCTCAGGATGATCCTGCCCATCAGGTCGTCTCTATTCGAGACAACCCTGGATGGAGGAGGCCTGTGGGACGACCGAGGAAGTCATGGCTTGGGCAGATCGACCAAACCTGCCGTGAAGAACTAGAGATGGGCCGAGTCCCTGCCTGGCGTCTAGCCATGAGGGATCCTCGTAGGTGGAAGCGAAGGGTGGATGCGGCTATGCGCCCCCGTCGGCGTCAGCCCCCATGATGATGATGATATATATATATATATATACATATGGACACACATACACACATATTTATGAAATATGGTGTATTCTAAATTACTCTTGTCAATATGTCAAGATCAATTTGAATACAGTTGATAAAATTACTTTGATATTACCGCCACCACCCAGGGTTTGATCTTTTATAAGAACCCCCAAGAAAATCCTATCTTAACCTTCCTCATACTTAAAGCTAATGGGGTGGAGTGAAATCACTCTTCTGTTGAGTGTGTCCCACAGGTAGAATAGTCTGGAATTTTGTTTAACTAATAATGTTTGCTTTTATAAATCTAATAAAAAAGAACAATGAATACTCTCTGCTACTGACTTAATCCACGTCTAAGAACTTCAAATTTATACCCTTCCTTTGCCTACTAATTATAAATCAACAATCATTACTCTAAACATGATAAAAAATAACCTAGATAAGGAACGACACAGTCAACCCCCATTGCCCAAGTATCTCTCCATTATTTATTAGGATGTTAAGTAATCGATCCATCCCTTCTTTCTCCATTTTCCTTGCCTGTGCTTTTCTTTTATATATAATTCCATTCCCAATCTATTCCTATTACATGACGTGTAGTGTCGCCCCACTTTCTGCTACCTTTCCTTCTCAGCGTTCGGGGTAAGAGATAAAAATCGTCTTAGCTACCATAATTCAAAACACATGGCTTCCTTAGCAATGTTTATTCACTTATCAAGCATTATTTTGATTAGCTTCTAAAACACGATTTTTGATACCAGTACTCAACTACGGCAAAATTCAGGAATCGTCTTACAGAGTGAAATTGCCTACTCCATTCTCCCATTGAAGTGACTATTTAAGCAAACCATGTATTGATAAACATATATATATATATATATATATATATATATATATATATATATATATATATATATATATATATATATTTATTTATTTATTTATTTATTTATTTATAACACTGAATTTTGCTATTTTGATATACTTACTAACAATAATATACATACATCTTTATAATTATAAACAATACATCTTTTAAATGTCAAATCAATATTGACCTCGGCGCACAAATACATGTATACATAAATGTGCGTGTATATGTGTTTACATACTTTTAAACACGCACTAACCGACATGCTCACCCACTCACACACACCTACTTCATGCACACAAACCCTCCCAAAGACAGATACAAAGAGCTCAAGCGTAGACAAATAACAACCTCATTTTGCTCCTTATCGCCAGGAACATTAAGAAAAGAAAATCCCTCACGCGCCGAAACTCAGAGTATCTCATCATGTACTTCATTTCAAAACACAGCAGGAGAAAGAAGGAGGGAAAACAAGGGAAGTGTAGTTAGCAGTGTCATTGTAACAATTTCTTTTGTTATTATCTGTGTGGATGATGTTCGTTTTCTTCATCATCTTTATCTTAATCTCTTGGGATACGTTTCTTGTTGAATTTATTTTATTTTGTTATTATTGTTATTAATATAATTATTACAATCATCGCTGTTCGTCTTATTCTTTTTTATCAATATTGTTATCATCATTCTTATTAACGTTTTTATTATCATTACTATTATTGTGAGTAGTAGTGGTAGTATAGTAGTAGTAGCAATAGTAGTAGTAGTATCCTCATTATCATTATTATCACTGTTATTGTTATTATTATCATCATCGTCATTATAATTATCATTACTAACATTATCATTATAATTATTATTACTGCCATTATCAATAATTCTATTAGTAGCAGTAGTAGTATCATTATCATTATCAGTATTATCATCGTTATCATCATCATTATCATCATCATTATTCTTTCTATTACTACTGTTATTGTTAGTAATATACTCCACGTTGTACCCATCCTATACCCAAAACACGTACCCCCAACCCCCCAAATCTATCAAGCTTATCTGCTAAAATAAAATAATCATTACTTTACCATTGTCTCCTTCCCCCTTCCTCTCTACACCTCCACCTCGTCCATTTCATCAAATAACTGCTGTGACACATTTCTTACCCCGCTATTCCGTATATAATCGTGCATTTTTGCCAACTACATTATAATTTATGTGGCATTAAATCAACGTTTTTTTTTTTTTTTTTTTTTTTGTCTCTCTCTCTCTTCTTTTCTTTCTTTCTTTCTTTTTTTTGGGGTGTGGGGGGTGGGGGTGGGGGAGGGGTTGAAGACTATACGGATTCCGCTGCTAAAAACTCTAGGTATGTTATATATTACAAAGCCACATCAATAATTACATTCAGTCTTTCGTTGTGAGGGAAAAAAGTGGAGGAATTTCGGAATAGAAAACGTGGGAAGTCGAGGAAAGATAGCGTACTCTGCTAGTTAGCTCTAAAATTGTGCTCACGCTACCTGACGGCGCAACACGCAATGACAACACTTTTTTTATTGGAATTATTATTCTCCTGCGTCTGTTGCCTTCTTTGCCACGTTATGTTTCATTTTCCCATTTTTCGCTGGATATTTTTCAGCTCTATTTTTGCCTCTGTTGTCGCTGTTTTTTGTTGTGTATGTTTTTTTCCTCTTCTTTATTACGTTTTTCTCCTGATTAAACTCGAATCAATCGACATTTTTGTGTCATTAGTACGTGCAGGAGAGGAATGAATCGATAACGATCTAATGACATTACATACTCATTACCACAGTCAACGATTCAATAACCATGCATATAAAAACATCATATAAGAATCCCGGCTGGAAAATATGTCATTTGTCACGGACGCGTCGTAGCGAGCAACGACAGCGAGTGGGCTGCGACCTACGAGCGAAGGACACTCATGGTGCGAGCAGCAGCGGTAGTCATAAAGTATTTTAGACCCGCGCCCAGTGAGCGAACTACAGGTAGCGACAGCGAGCGACCAGTTTTTTTTTTCTTTCTTTCTTTCTTTGTCATGGCCGGTTTATCTGCTCGTCTTTTCTGGGCGGAGCAACGAGACTGTAAATAAGTTCGTGATTATCACCGGACGAATAAGTTATATTATAAACGCGTGAACAAACAACACGTGAAGAAAGACATGAATTTAC
This sequence comes from Penaeus vannamei, assembly GCF_042767895.1. NCBI lineage: Eukaryota > Metazoa > Arthropoda > Malacostraca > Decapoda > Penaeidae > Penaeus > Penaeus vannamei. The sequence goes on from NC_091570.1 coordinate 21,454,301, forward strand.
TTTGACTTAATGATTCAGTGTTTGTTATTAAATACGGCTGGAGTTTGTTTTGTTTTGTTAAGTTACGTTGGAATTCAAATATCTGCGAGAAGGAAAATTATGTGCGAGCGAAATTTATCATAAATGCGACTCAAAACTAGTGAACACAGGAGTCACTGAGCAGTTGCGTGTTTTTCGCTTTAATATATAGCGGAAGGATAATAGACATAAAATGTAAATGTCATTATTACTTACACAAAGTACCTTTGCCAACAAATATATTCCGTTCTCCATATATTCAATACGCAGCTGCATAAACATTCTAATTCTGAAATGCACAACGTATGAACAAATAATCACTAAACTCATAAATATAAATGAAGATATAAATATAAATGAAATTAATTAGTAGTTGAATTAAATATATATAAGCAAAGTCATCTTCCGCACATTTCTACAAGAAAGGCCAACCACAACAAAACCCAATAAACAACGCGAAGAAACCCTCACAAAATACAGGACGGACAAAAGAAAAGAAAGAAAAAAGAAAAACAAAAAAATCACGAATATAATTAAAGTGAGTAAACAATAAAACGAAGACATGTAAATCGATTCCTTGAGATCCCCAGTTAACTCGGCCCGGCACTCAGGAGATACTTTCGACCCCTCGTACCTGGTCACGCAATGAGAACCTAACAGGTGTATAATTAATTAAGTCGCTTCATTAACGGTGAGGCAAAGAAAACGGAGGAGGAGAGAAAACGGGAGACCACGAGACCCACTTCTCATTCATCGGATTTCAAAGGAAGATGAATGAAGAGAGAAATGGTCTGGGGTCTTTTTTTCTGTTCTTCATTTAGCGTCTCGTGTTTTATTTCTCTTTTTTTAAACTTCTCTCACTGACGTTTTGGGTTCTGGACCTCTCTCTGTTTCTTCTCTTCTCTCTTTTTCTCTCTTGTCCTCTTCTGTTTCTTCTCTCTCGTACTTTTTTTCTCTTCGTCTCCCCCTTCGTCTCTCTCTCTCTCTTTCTAACTCTCTGCTCTTCTTTGCTTTGCTCGACTCACCTCTCTTCTCATTTTATCTCCCTCCTTCATATCTCCTCTCTCTCTCTCTCTCTCTTCTATTCTCATCTTTTCAGGAAATACGTATCTTTTAAATTCCTAGGAAGTTTACACTATTGATACCCGGAGAAAAACAGAAAAAAATAAACTCCAATTCTTTAGTAAACAGCTATTCATCTATGAACACAAGATTACATGAAGTCTTTTGCTTGCAGCCTAAGACTTAAGTCTGGCCTCTTTTCATCCTTTGTGGCGTGTTTGTGCGCTATTGTGTGCATCTAATAAGAGTTTGTTTATGAGTGTCTGTGCGCGCGCGCGTGTGTGTGCTCGGGTTGTTAGGCATCCTTTAACGCATGATCTCTCTCTCTCTCTCTCTCCCTCCCTCCCCTATCTCTTTCTCTGTCTGTCTGTCTGTCTGTCTGTCTCTCTCCTATCTCTTTCTCGGCCTGTCTCTGTCTTTGTCTCTCTCTCTCTCTCTCTTTCGCTCTCTCTCTCTCCTATCTCTTTCTGTCTCTGTCTCTCTCTCTCTATCTATCTATCTATCTATCTCCCCCCCTCTCTGTCTCTATCTCCCCTCTCTCTTTCTTTCTTTTTCTCCCTCTCCCCCCTTTCTCTTTCTTTTTCTCCCTCTTCCCCCCTTTCTCTTTCTTTTTCTCCCTCTCCCCCCTTTCTCTTTCTTTTTCTCCCTCTCCCCCCTTTCTCTTTCTTTTTCTCCCTCTCCCCCCCTTTCTCTTTCCCCCCCCCCCCCTCTCTCTCTCTCTCTCTCTCTCTCTCTCTCTCTCACTCTCTCTCTTTCTCTCTCTCTCTCTCTCTCTCTCTCTCTCTCTCTCTCCTTCTCTCTCTCAACACACACATTTACATATCAGGCAAATACACATCCGGGACACCGCTCGAGCCGGAGCACGACGGAGCGGAGAGAATGTCGAAGTGAATAAAGTGAATCAAATCCTGGACTTTATGGGATAACGAGAACCAGGACAGGCCGTGACGTCACCGCCCGGAAAGGTCCTCCTCAGTGAACCTCTTTAAATGTTCGCGCTCTGCTGGGAACCAATATCGGCCGCTCATGGAACCCGTAGGAAGCTCGGAGGGAAAGTTACGAAGCGAAGCAGTGATGATAGAGGGAGATAGGATAGGGAGAAGGGGGGAGGGAAGAAGAACGAAGGAATAGGGAGGGGACGGAGAGAGGGACAGAGAAGAGGAGCGAAGGAATAGGGAGGGGACGGAGAGAGGGAAAGGGAGGAGGAGCGAAGAGATGTTGAGGAGGGGCGAAGGAGAGAGGGAAAGGGAGAGAAAGGTGATGTTTGGGAAGGGGATGGAAGTTACAAAGAGAGGAGGCAGAACGGGAAGGAGGAATGGAGGAAAATAAGGGAAGGGAAAGGGACGTGGAAGGAGGGACGATAGACTGGGAAGGAAAAGAGGGAAGGAAGCAACGAAGAAAAGAAAATAGAAAAGGAAGGAGAGAATGCAAGAAGGTAGGAGAAGGAAGAGTAAAGGACAGATGGGCAAGGAAGGAGCGAGAGAAAGGGGAGAGCGGAAAGGGAGTATATAAAGGACGGAAGTGGGGGGGGGGAGGGGGATGGGCTAGTGGGTTATGATTTCAGGGTATTAAACCATAATGAGCATTCGTGTGTTATGTTTTGCGTGGTGAATCTAGGACATTCCAGTAAAATAGATTCATGTGTGATGACTTTACAGAGAATGGGGGTAACTGATTCAAAATGGGTAAACATTTGAAAATAAATACATTTAAACCACTGTAACTATGCCAAACAAACAACGTAATAAAATT
>NC_091570.1:21461142-21463642 GCF_042767895.1 Penaeus vannamei
CAGTCACCTCGTGGACTGTTCATCCTGGGAGATTGTGAGCTGCCTTTCTTGTACACTGATGCTCGTTCCCTACAGATTATCCTGGTTGACTCAGGTGTGACTGATTCTCCTGGTCTCCATGTACCTGCTCCACTAGAAGCTGCCGTCCACCTTGTAAGGCCCACTGAAATTCCACCATACTCGGGTCGCTTTCTTGAAGGCTGCATTTCTCAGCTGGGTCAAACAGACGGAGATGTCGTTTTGACCCCTGCCGTGACCGATGACCTGACTCTTCCGCACCTTGTTACGACCGCCACTCGACGACGATGCTCCATATGGGCCCTGAACCACACTCCACGGCCCCTTGTACTGAAACAGGGTACCAGGCTTGGGACTGTCACACCTCTAGGAGAGATCTACAGTGTTCCCCACTCTATGGGCCATCATGTTCAACCCCAGACAACCTTCCGGGAGACAGCTGCTAGGGATCACGCACCTCCTGTCAGGACTGGCCCTGAGGATGGACAAGACAAGAACAACACAGCCCCTAGGTTTACTGGTATTGCTGCTGCCGGATCTTAAGTTCAGTTTTATTTTTTGTGTGTTTTCCTTTTACTTACTGATAATTTTAATCTCTCTTTTACTTCGAGAGCAAGGCATTTATTTTAGTATTTTTATTTCTGAATCACAGCAGATGGTTTTACGTATTTTTTATGATAATTATTATTTTCTCATTTTTTCTTGTGATGCTTTATTGCTTTTGTCTTTTGTTTGACTTGATCCTTGGATTTACCTGTCTGGATTCTACACCTCGGATGCTGAAACAAGGTTGTACTGCCCCTTTTACTTGCCTAGGTGTATTTATGCTGGATGTGTCATTTTACTGTTTTACTCAAGTTTTTACTTTGAACCATGTGTGCCTTTACTTTTACTTTTTACTTACTCTGAGTTTTACTTACTTTTACTGGTTCCTTTTACGTTTCTTTTATTCGTTTACCCTTTTACTCGTCTTTTACCTGAACTTTTACTTCAGCTTTTACTTTTTACTTTTCTGGTTTTACGATCTTTTCATTTACTTTTCTTCATGCTTCCTCTTACCTTTACTCCTTGTTTGTGTCATTTTACGTATTTTAACTTAGATGCCAGTTCTTTTTACTGTTTTTAAGCCCTTCTGGCATATTTCTCTAGCAATCATTTCAGCCCTTCTGGCAAGTTTTACTGTTGTCAAGCCCTTCTGGCACTTGTCATTTTTTTACGTTTTAATTTCAGTTTTACTTTGGTGCCTTCTGCACATTGTTTTTACAGTTCATTTTAGGATTTATTTATATTGTATTTTATGTACCGTCTTCATATTGGTCACGCTCCTGGTAGACCTGCATCTCCGGGGATAGTTTGGCTTGTGAGGTCGTGTTGGTTCCTAGCCTTCAGCTTGATCCCATCACCCCTTTTGCGAGGAACGAACGGGGCCCCCTCATTTTCCTTGGCCCCTAAGCCTGAAGTCTTCCGCCTCACGGTTGGCTTCCTTTGGGTTCCTCATTCACATAACCTTACACGTGCCATATGACACATGCATACGTAGTATCTATACAGGTTTGTTCTAGCAAATTCGACAACAAAGCTCAAGAGGCAAGGGAGCTAAAATGCAAATTAGCCGTGGCTCATTTTGCTCCATCAATAACTATCAACTGTGCGATAATATTGAACCGCTCCGTCGACAGTGTTTTATGTTTGAGAGTTAAGTTCAAGGACGCAAATTAGCCTGTGGCTTCTGCTGCTTTATCAACGTCTCCGAACAGCGCGATATAAGAGACCTCCCTCCATAAGTAGTATGTATCTATACAGGCTTGTCCTGGCAAATTCCTGAACAAAACTTGCAAAAAGAATTCTTTTACTCCCGTTACCCTATCAATATCTACCAACAGCACGACATAAGGTAAGTTCTATTGGTAGTGTGCTTGTGGGTCCTTACAAATTCCAGAACAAAACTTCAGAGGCAAGAGAGCGAGAATGCAAATTAGCCGTGGTTCATTTTACTCCATCAATATCTATCAATAGTGCAATATTTAATAGCTCCCTGGGCAGTGTTTAAAGTTTGAAGAAGGATAGGAGTTCAAGGACGCAAATTATCCTTTGGCTTCTGCTCCTTTATCAACAACGACTCCGAACAGCGCGACATAAGACACCTCCATACGTGTATCTATTCAGGTTTGTCCTCGCAGATTCCAGAACAAAACTGGCGAGAATTCCTTTAACTCCCGTTACTCTCTATCATAAAGTTCTATAAGCAGTGTTTGTGGAGCATTATTCACATTTTGTTTATTTTCTTGTTTTTTTTTTCATTTATTTTGTATTGTTACACATATCCACATTATTATTAACATTATTATTATTGTTAAGTATCATCATAAACATTACTTTCCTCATTATTATCATTTGTACCATTATTGTTATTGTTGTTATTATTATTAATAATAATATTATTATAATCATTACTACTATCATCATAACTATTATCATGATC
>NC_091570.1:21494298-21496798 GCF_042767895.1 Penaeus vannamei
TTTGTGTGTATGTGCATGTGTTCACATATTTGTGTGTATGTGCATGTGTTCACATATTTGTGTGTATGTGCATGTGTTCACATATTTGTGTGTATGTGCATGTGTTCACATATTTGTGTGTATGTGCATGTGTTCACATATTTGTGTGTATGTGCATGTGTTCACATATTTGTGTGTATGTGCATGTGTTCACATATTTGTGTGTATGTGCATGTGTTCACATATTTGTGTGTATGTGCATGTGTTCACATATTTGTGTGTATGTGCATGTGTTCACATACGTGTGTATGTGCATGTGTTCACATACGTGTGTATGTGCATGTGTTCACGCGTGTGTGTGCTCACACGCGTGCAAACAACAAAAAGATCAACGTCGTCCTTCGTAACGTTGCGAAAGCTTTTCACAAGGTATGGCACCTCGGCATTAAAAACACCGTCTCCTTCACCTCAACCTACCCAGACCCTTGACAAAGACACTCTGCAGCTTCCTACAGGACAGGGAAGCCAACATAAGGGTAGGCCAATTAGTGGGGCATGAATTCCCACTCCTGAGTGGAGTTCCACAGGGGAGGGTGTTTTCACCCACACTCTTCATAATATATATATCTCCTACAATCCCCCCCCCCCCCCACCCTGCAACAAATAGCACCTACATAATGTATGCTGATGACATCACGCAAATTATCTCCCATCCTTTTCCACGACAGAAATTCATTAGACCCACCACACAGAGAGCCATAGCGGACATAAACAAATTTGAAGAATGGAAAATAAAAACAAACAAACAAAAAAATTCTGATCATCCTTGCCACCAGAACAAAACCTGGAAACCCCGATCTCGTCAACATAGGTGTGGGTTTCGCAAAAGAAGGGAAACTCCTTGGCTTAAAAATAACAAATACAGTAATCGTATCACACGTCAATGAGAGAATCAATATTGTCATGCCATCTCATGTGCTAATCTGGAAATCGGTAATTAGCGTAACGACAGTTTGCGGGCGTGACGTCACCGTTGCCTGGGGCAAGGTTGGGGTAGTTGTCTTGGTAGGCCCAAGCAAGGTGAACGCTCTTTTTAGCAGAGGCCGTCACGGTAATTGGACGGTGTGGTGTGGTAGTCCCGAGCTGTGGGCCACACTAATATCACGTCGGCTACTGACATTTTATAATTTAAACTATAAGGTATGTCTTATAGATATGTAAAGTTATTTGTGATTATTTTGTATATATAAGATAGATTAAGTTAATGGTATATATATGTTCACATTAGTTAACAAATAATTTAGTTTGATTTCTACCTTGTGGTATGAAACAATGGTCAAATATTGTAGTTGTTTTATTTTGTTATTTTTAGAACTGTGGGCTGCTATTTCAAGCTCTACTACTGACATTGTATGATCAAGCAAGAAGATTGAAGATGCTGATCCAGAATATATGTGCGATATGCAATGTAATGAAATGCATTGAACATTGAAATATATATATATAAATCGGTGAACTAAGAACAGTGATAAGTGAAGTAGTGAACAATGAAAATGAACATTATAGCCCTGTGAACAATTATTTCCTTGCGTGTTTTTTTTTTTTTAGCTTCGTGTTTATTTAAATTATATATACATTTGTTCTAGTATAATAAATACTAAATAATATGAAGTCTTTCTGTACAACCCATTAATTACAAATTCCTCTCATTCAAAAAACAGTGTCTTAACTGTGCCGGCAAACCCTCAATTGTAACAGTCACCATCCTCACAAATATAGCCAACAACATCTCACAAAGCTGAAGAGATTCTCAGGATGCCCAGATATCAAAATACGCCTATACAAAGTGCTGGTCAGTTCCTCTGAATACGATAGTTCTGCTAGAAACTACAGGCCGTGCAGAATAAAGCTATTCTGTGGGCAAAAGGAATAAGGTGGCCCAACCGACGCCCATCAATCAGGGAATTCCACCTACACCACAAAATAGATCCAATCAACATACGTAGTCACAATCCGGCTACGAGGACATGGGAACGCCTAGAATACCTTGAGGACGCAAATTATGAAAGTGTAAAGGAAACCCACACAACCGCAGAGGGGGAGCACCTAGCAAGAATTAGCCCAAATCTCCCAAACCCCATATACTCAAAAACACACAGGCAACAATTGACCATATCAACCTCTCCCCCTTTCTGGCATACACCAGACTAGAAGAGATAGGTTGTCTATGTCTATGTAAACACTGACAAAACGTTTGATATAGACAATGTGCATGTGTATACTAAAATCAGAAACCCTTCAACATTCCTCGTAGGTTGCAATATTGCCTGGGATAGTATTGCAACACGGAGGAGCTGGAGGCAGTCACTTCCGCAGCCTCTCGCAGCCGATGCCACGCCCTCCTCTGGCTCGAGTCGGGAGGCGAGACGAAGGACAGAGAGGCGAGTGAAGACGAATCGGTTTTTATATGTCGTGAATGTGCGAAAATTGACTCAACCTCCGCACACAACGACAGATAAAC
>NC_091570.1:21506798-21516798 GCF_042767895.1 Penaeus vannamei
GTACATGTTGGGACTGTTGTACATAACGTCTTAGTTTAGTACCGTCCATGTGTTGAAATTAGAAACTGACTGGTCCATCAAGTTTATTGATAATTCCAGAACACATATATGCATGTATGTATGTATCTATATGAAATCATGACACGGCTGTTAATACCTTTGGAGCAATGGTCAAAGTTTTACTGGGAATCTGTATTCTCGAACAATGGGGGGAAACTTTTGCTGCGATATTAATCATGAAGCATATTTACCACAATGTTTTACTGGCTTGGAAGACTGATTGGCGAAATCTACCAAGTTTTGTTTTATAAAAACAAGCAAAAATAAATGTTCTGTAACTTGTGACATCTATAAAATTGCTAGGTCATAGATGAAAAATTACTAAATCTGGAAAAGTACAACGCAACTGAACATCATGATACACTACCTAGGCAGTGAGTGAGTGGAATGCTAGAATGAGAGGGAGAGGGAAAGAGTCTAATGGCGATTGAGGGAGTAAAAGCGGCCGAACGAGCGAGAGAGAGAAAGTGCTCGCTCTCCCTCTCTCTCACCCTCCCTCCCTCCCTCACTCACTCACTCACTCACTCTACATCCCAGTATCAACACTTCACTCCAAGACTTCCTAAGACGCCACAACTCACCCTGACTGACGAAGACCAGAACGTAGGCGGGCTTGACGTTGGGCGGGAGGCAAGAGTAGTTCCCCGAATCCGTATATCTGTCCAAAGAAAACGAAATGTCAGTCGGTAAAATACTCGCTGTCACAGAAAACGAAGTGTTTTCCCCGGATACCCAAATTAGATTGGGGGAACTCAAGTATTTTTAATACATTTTATTTGGCGGTTATTTTGTATTGAGTTTACTTTCTTTTGTTAACGCTTGTAGATATGTACTTATGAATCTTAAATGTTGACCATATGTATAATCTTACCACGACTTACAACAAATAATCGACATTTAATATCAATAAATAAGCAATACACTGATATAACAAACCTAATACTCTTGGCATTTTCCCACAAAACAGGATAACCTCCACGCTCGTTTCTGGAATGCCCCGTGCATGTCAAAGGAACACGAAACGAAAGAACCAAAATGAAAAAAAAACAGAAAAGTGGGGAAAAAAGGGAGGAAAAACCGCATCAACGACAAAAGAGAGAGAAAAAAAAATAACAATAAAACTAAAAATACACCAGCACGAAGAGCGGTATCATGTATTACTAGCGTGATGTTTTTTTTTTCTTCTTTTTCTTTTTCCTGAGAATGTGATGACAATTCTCTGTCCTGTATTATATAACGCGAAGTTTTGTTGTATTGTTCTCTTTTGTATTAGTACTAATAGTAAAATCTTGTTATTTCGGTTCCCTTACTTAAAGGTTGTGTGTGTGTATGTGTGTGTGTGAGTGTGAGTGTGAGTGTGTGTGTATCAATAAATATATGGAAGATATATTCACTTACTCGCTGATTTTCGCATAGTCTATGTAAAACATCATATGTATTCATGCGTGTGTTTTGTATTATTCACTCATATTGCAATCATGAAATCAAGCATCGAACATCACTGATAACAGAGTACATGAGTAATCACTGTAATTGCACCAAAGCGATGACTCAGAAACCCTTTCTTCCGAGCGCCTGTAATCTCCGTCAATCTTCTTGTCATCAGCCTCTTTCGCTGATCACATTCCTGACACTCGATAATTTTTCTCGTTAACCAACCTCTTGTCCGCAGCTGACCTATGAGAGTGGTCCTGAACGAGCCACAGCGTGCGACAGACCTACTCTTCGCCGTACGATAAGCCTACCTTTTCGTAGTACGATAGTTATACCTTTCGTAGTACGATAGTTATACCTTTCGTAGTACGATAGTTATACCTTTCGTAGTACGATAGTTAAACCTTTCGTTGTGCGATAGGCCTACCTTTTCGTAGTTAGATAGTTTTACTTTGCGTCGTACGATAGGCCTACCTTTTCGTCGTACAATAAATCTACTTTTCGTCTTACGACAGACCCCTTATTCGTACAAGAGATCTACCTTTCGCCGTACGATAGGCCTACCTGGCGTCGGTGATCGTGAGCCGAGAGTTCGTCCGCGAGCCTTCAACCTGCGTTATAACGTTGAGGCGGTTGCGAGAGCCGTCGTAGTTCACCATTTGGTCGCCGTGGTACCAGAACACGAAGGGAGGTTTGCTCTGGAAAAGGGGAAGGCAAAGGTAAACTCACACGTTATTTAAATGAAATATTGCAATCAATAATGCTTATGATTTTACTTATTACTGTTCATCATCATTATCATGATTAGTGTTATCAACATCATCACTGTCATTATCATCATCATTATCGTCATCATCATCATCATTATCATCACTATGATCACTGTTCAAAATACCATGATAATTTTTAGTAACCTTATTATTACTAAAATTGTTATTTCATTATTATTATTGTTAACAGTTCTATGTTATCAATAGGAGTACTGGCAACAGCAGCAGCAGTAGTAGTAATGGTAGTAGTAGCAGTTATTGTTGTTGTAATAGCAGTATTAGTAGTAGTAGTTGTTGCTGGTGTTGCAATAGTAGTAGTAGTAGTAGTAGTAGTAGTAGTAGTAGTAGTAGTAGTAGTAGTAGTAGTAGTAGTAGTAGTAGTAGTAGCAGTAGTGGCAGTAGTGGCAGTAGTAGTAGTAGTAGTAGTAGTAGTAGTAGTAGTAGTAGTAGTAGTAGTAGTAGTAGTAGTAGTAGTAGTAGTAGTAGTTGTTGTTGTTGTTGTTGTTGCTGTTGTTGTAGTAGCAGTAGTAATAGTTGATGTTGTTGTAATAGTAGTAATAGTAGCAGTGTTAGTAGTAGTCGTAGTCGTGGTAACAGCAGTAGTAGTAGTAGTAGTAATAGTAGTAGCAGTAGTACTAGTACTTGTTGTTATTATTGTTGCTATGTCAACAGTAGCAGTGTTAGTAGTAGTAACAGTCGTAGCAATAGCAGTGATAGTGGTTGTGGTAGTAGCAGCAGTAGAAGTAGAAGCAAAAGTAAGGATAGAAATATTGTTAAAGTAGTGCTAGTAGAATAGCACTAATAGTATAGTAGTATCATCATAGCCATCCTCATTATTATCGTTAATATCATAATCACTATTATGATTTTTTTCTTCAAAATTTCCGTTACACCGAGACACATTCCCTCCCTCTCTCATCTTTATTTTTCTTTCTTTTTTCAATTCAAATCAAGAGTCCATTTCACTCTTTCAGTATTTCCTGGTCGCGACTCTGTAATTGTATTAGTTCAGTAGCACACGCGTCAGTCAGCATTTAGCAGAAGGGGTGGGAATTCCGTGTTGCAAAATTCCCAGTTTGTCACTCATTCCTGTTGCCGAGTTGGAGGTACTGGCTTGGTGCAAAAGTCGTGGCGTTTGGAATGTAGCGAATGGGTTTTATTCCACTGGGTGTCTGAGATCGAGAATTGATGGGGAAATTATGGTTCTGTTGGAGGCGTGTAGGTTGTATGATCTGTGTATATGAAGGAAGGGGGGGACGGGGTTGTTTTGTTTGTGTGTGAATGTGTGTGTGTGTGGGGGGGGGTTACGTGTTAATGTGTGTGTTTGTGTATGTATGTGTGTGTTGTTTATCGTTGTGTGTGTGTGTGTTTATCGTCGTGTGTGTGTGTTTATCGCTGCATCATGCCGACACACACACACACACACACACACACACACACACACACACACACACACACACACACACACACACACACACACACACACACACACACACACACACTATATCCACGCACCATACTTCCCGCTTTCCTCATGACGTACCTGTTGTATGACACAGACGAGCGTTATGGTGTCTCCCTCTTGCACGTGCAGCTCCTGAGGTCCAAGCACGACTGCACGTGGTGTGTTCACGTGCAGGTTAACGAACTGGGATAGCACACCCGTCCCTGTGTACATCTGTGGGCGAAAAAGAATTTGTAAAGTTCGAGTTTGATGGATACCTGTCAGAACAAGGAAGGTTTATTCTCCTTTTTCTTCTTTTCCTTTTCTTTCTCATTCTCCTCCTCCTCATTTTTCTTCTTCTCCTCCTCCTCCTCCTCCCTCTTCTCCTTCTCCTCCTCCTCCTCCTCCTACTCCTCCTCCTTCTCCTCCTCCTTCTCCTCCTCCTTCTCCTCCTCCTCCTTCTCCTCCTCCTTCTTTTTCTCCTCCTCCAACTTATCATTATTACTTATTTCATTTTTGTTAAGAGATTCGATTTCATTTCGTATTCATAAAGGCATGGCTTCTCACGCTGTACTTGGGGTAGACATACATACATGCATGCACATAATCACGCGCTTACATGAATACATCTAAATATACAAACACAACACACAGCCTCCTTCCTTCTGCAAACATTCATTACATAAATAGATAGATTTGTGTGTTCGTAACCGCATCAAATCCAGTAATTAATTGTCAATCTCAGATACACACACACACATAGCACATAAATGCACATTATTCCACCTTCTAAACGTACACGCTATAGCCCCGCTTCTATCTATTCCCAAACGTAAATACACATAACCCTTGCTTCCCTCTTCCCCCTCCTACAACCCTCACTTCCCACTTCTTCCTACACGCATATTCACACCTACATGTGTCTCTCTGCATGTACACCTTGGTCATTCATACCCACAGTGCTCCTTCTCGACTCCGGTTGCTTGTGCATTATGGATCGAACCGGCGTGTCTGCAGTAGAGGGTGGGGGGAGGGGAGGAGGAGGGAGGGGGTGGGTGAGGGTGTTTCTTTAAAGGTGTTATCAGGTGTCCACGGCAATTATCTTTTCCGGGAAGGTGTCGCGGAACATTAATGAAGTGAGAAAATAGTTTTTTTTCTTCTTTTTAGTTTTTTTTAAAGATTTTTTTTTCTTTTTTTTTTAGATTTCAGTTTGTATGTATTTATGTCTCTCTCTCTCTCTCTCTCCATCTCTCTCTCTCTCTCTCTCTCTCTCTCTCTCTCTCTCTCTCTCTCTCTCTCTCTCTCTCTCTCTCTCTCTCTCTCTTTCTCCTTCTCTCTTCCCCCGCCCCTCTCTCTCTATCTATCTATCTATCTATATATCTTTTCCTACCTTGCTATCTTTCTACCAACCTGGCTTCTTTCCTTCCTTTCATTCCCTCATTCCCTCGCTCCCTCTACCCCTCCCTCCCTTCTTCCCTTTCTCTCTCCTTCATTCCCTCTCTCCCTTCCTTCCTACATCCCTCCTTCATTCTCTCGCTCCCTACCTCCCTCCCTTCCTTCCGTCCCTCATTCCCTCGCTCCCTCCCTACAACCCTCCTTCCCTCCCTCCCTCCCTCCCCCATTCCCTCGCTCCCTCTCTTCCTCCTTCCCTCCCTCCTTTCCTGTCCCCCCCCTCTCGCTCTCGTTCTGTTTCTATTTTCTCTTCTCATTTTTTATTGAGACTTAATACATCCATTAAAAAACAGTGTTTCTTACAATATCTCCTAATGATGGTTTTATCATTATGTCATTAATGATAAAAAATAAATAAAAAAATAGTCGTAATGAAATCCATGCATTAATATTCTACGAAACGATGAGATTAAGATAAAAAAGAGATTTAAATGAGACATCACAATAACACAGATTTCGATAATAACATCCATTAACTTTGCCAACAAATTCAAACTATTTTTGCTAACAACAACAGCAAATGACAGTAATTATAGCCATTGCGATTGCAACATTGATAAAAAAGTTTGACATATCAATGGAAAGTAAATTATGACAGTGGAAAGAGAATAGTGAAGCTGTAGATAATACCTCAGATGATGATGATGATGATGATGATGGTGAAAATGAGGGTAATGGTGAGGATGAGGATGATGACGGTGGTGGTGGTGAAGGCGATGACGATAATCAGGATTAGGATTAGGATGATGATGATGATGATGATGGTGATAATGGTTATAGCTGTGATGATAATAACATTAATACAGACAATAATAATATAGACTGAAATAATGATAATACGATAGGAAAAAATGATGATAATAGCGATAATGATGATGATAATGATGACGATAGTGGTAAGGATGATGATAATGACAATGATGATGATAATAATGGCAATTATGATGATGATAATGATTTGGATGTGATAACAATGATAATAATCATCAAAATAATAATAACTGCGATGATAAACAAGAAAGTCCAATAATCTTAACAAAAACAATGATAACACAACCAACTTCGTCGGCAAGACAATGACAAACACACAAAGACAACAAAAACAAACATCAAGACAATCCTTTGCCTTTTTTTTATTCCTTCTTGATTCCCCCCTTCCACCTCCTCCTCCTCCACCACCACCTCCTCCTCCACGTCTTCCTCCACCTCTACCTCGTCCTCCTCCTTCTCTTCATTCTCCTCCTCTTCTCCTTCTTCTTCCTCCTCCCACTCCCTCCTTCTCCTCCTTCTCCTCCTCCTCCTCCCTCCCTTCTCCTCCTCCACCTCTTCCTCCTCCTCCTCTTCCTCCTCCACCTCCTCCTCCTCCTCCTCCACCTCCTTCTCCTGCTCCACTTCCTCCTCCTCCTCCTCCTCCTCCTCCTCCTCCTCCTCCTCCTCCTCCTCCTCCTCCTCCTCCTCCTCCTCCTCCTCCTCCTCCTCCTCCACCTCCACGTCCTCCTCCTCGCTTTTCAATTTTGCTTTCTTTAGGATACCCAAGACGAGAAGGGATAAAAGACGGAAAAGGGGACTAGGAGCAGGAGGAGGAGGATGAAAAGAAAGAGGAGGAAGATGAAAAGAAGGAGGAGGAGGAGGAGGAAGAAGAGGATTGTGTGTGCAAGTTCGAAACCCAATTTGGGTGACATTGTTGAGGAGGACCTGAAGCTGCCTCATATATCAAGACTGCAATCTCAGAAAGATGATGGCTCCTCATTCGTCTTTATATATATCCTTCTCTCTCTCTTTCTTTCTTTCTCTCTCTCTCTCTCTGTCCTTTTTTCTCGTTTTCTGATCATAAAAAACGACGATTGGGATTGGTTTATGCGGGTTTGGTTTACGTGTGTGGATCGATTCTTTTGTGATTGTTTTTTCTTTTCTTTTCTTTTCTTTTTTTCTATGTCTTCGCTTTCTCTCTCTCGTTTTCTCTCTCTGTCTCTCTTCTCTCTCTCTCTCTCTCTCTCTCTCTCTCTCTCTCTCTCTCTCTCTCTCTCTCTCTCTCTCTCTCTCTCTCTCTCTCTCTCTCTCTCTCTCTCTCTTTCTTCCACTCTCTCATTCTTTTCTGTTTTTTTCTTTCTTTTTATTCTACCTCGAGGCATCGACCATTCCTATTTTTTCTTTTCTTCTCCTCCTATTTTCTTTCTTCTTCTTCTCCCTTTCCTTTTACCATTCTTTCCGTGACAAAAGCTACAGGGAAAAATAGACGAAGGAGATGCTGGAAATGGCACGTCTTGAAGATCTTACTACTATTTTCTTTTTTTGTGTGTTTTTTGTACCTCTTGTCCTTCAGATCTTCTCTCTTCCCCTCCGCTCCTCCCTATCCTTCCCCCTCCTTCTCCTTCTCCTTTTCCCGTAGCTCCTTTTCTTCTGCCGTTCTTTCGTTGTATTTTTATCTTTTCTTCTGCTTGCATATTCACGTTTCTTGTTATATATATATATATATATATATATATATATATATATATATATATATATATATATATATATATATATATATATATATATATATATATATATATATATATATATGTATGTATATATATATTTCTTCTTCTTCTTCTTTTCCTTCTTCTTCTTCCTTATCTTCCTCTAGCCTTCTCTTTTCCTTTTCTCTCGCTTATTTTTCTCTCTCCTCCTTTTGGTTTTCTTTCGTTTATTCCCTATCTTTTTCCCCTTTTCTCTTCCCATTTATTACCCTTCCTCTTAATTCCATCACCTTTCCCTTTTTCCTGTCTATCCTCTTTCCTTTTACTTTTCCCTTTCTCCCATTCATCGCTTTCTTTTCGCCTTCTCCTCTTACCTTTCTCCCATTTATCCTCAAATTTCACTTCCTTCCCGCACCTCTCCGTTATTCATTCCCCCTCTCTCTCTCTCTCTCTTTCCCCTTCCCTTTCTGGTATTTATCTCCTTTTCTTTCACTCCCCTCCAGTCCCCTCCTTTATCTATCTCCATCCCTTCCTCTTTCCTTTTTCCTTTCTTCTATCTATCTCCCTTCCTTTCACTCCCTTTTTCTTTACTAATCCCTTTCTTCCATTAATTCTCCATTTTGTCGCCTCTCGTTCTATTCCCCATCTATCCCATTTCTTCTTTCTTTCCCCTTCCCTTTTTCCATTAATTCCCCATCTTGTTCCCTCCTTCCTAACGCCCTTCCTTCTCCATCCCTTTCATTTTTTTCTCCCTTTCCTGTCTTCCTTTGGTTCCCCGTTTTTTCTCCTCCTCCCCCTTGCCCTCTCTCCGTTCCTCTTCCTTTCCCATTTCCTTTCTTCGATTAATGCCTCTATCTTTTCGTCTTCCATTCTCTTCCCCCACCTACTACCTCCTTTCCTCTTTCTTTTCTCCTTCCCTTTCTTCCATTCCTAATCTTTTCGCCTCTTCCCCCTCGCCTTCTTCCATTCCTCCCCCTCCTTTAGTCTCCTCCCTTTCCCTATCTTTCCCCCTCCCTCTTCCTTCCCTTTCCCTTTTTCATTCCACATCTCTCCTTCTCTTCCTCTTCTACCCTCCTTCTCCCTCTCTCCTTCCCCTTGCTTTCTTCCATTAATCCCCCATCTTTTCGTCCCCTCCCCATCCCTACTTATCCCCCTCCCTCTTGCTTTCTCCTTCCCTTTCTTTCATTCCCCATCTTCTCTCCTCCTCTTCCCTTTCTTCTCTCCATCCCTTCGCTTTCCCTTGGGACGTGTCCTTACGTGAACCTTCTAGATTAGTGAGCTTGGCAGTAGGCCGGTGCAGTTAGTCGCTCGCTTTTCTGTTCCTCTATTTCTTTCACTTATTTTTGGGTTCCGTATCCCCTTCGTTTCTTCGTTTCCTTTCCCATGGCTATTTTTTTCTGTTTCTGTTTGTCAGAGTGCCCCGCCTTCTCTCTCTCTCTCTGCCCGTCCGTCTGTCTGTCTGTCTCTCTCAATCTGTCGTTCTCTTGATCTTGTTTTCTTTTTTTCGTTTATTCTCGCGTATTCTCCTTCCCTCTTCTCACTTAACCAAATTCATTTTCTCTACACCTTTTCCTAATAAACTCACACCGTAAACTCTCTCTATCTCCCTTTTCCCACTTTCATTCCTTTCCTCTCCCATGCCCTCTTTCATCCCCACCGTCTGCTGTCTCCGGCGTCAATCCACGCCCGCAGGTGCTCTGTTCCTAACATTCACAGGCAGTCCGTCCTTGGCACTCGTCTAAAACTCGTTGGCGCTGTGTGAATGGCACTCATATGGCCCTTGCAGGACTCCTTGTACCTGGCACTCATCTGACACACAGATGTTGTTTTTTTCGGAATCGTCAGGCAGTTTGAAGTATTTTTTTTTCTTCTTGTCTTTTTTTCTTATTTCACTCTCTTTTTTTCTTCTGTCAGGTAAGTAGGAGAAGGAAAGGGCGAGTAAAGGTGTGGTGAGGGAACACCAGGGAAATGTATATACGAAGAACGGAAATGCAGATAGTAACGTGATTGAAAATATGTAACTGAAACACAACCATGGTAACAGAAGGTTTTAAATGATCTCTTTATTAACATGGTTATGTGTCACTGTGATGTATTTACTCATGAATCCGAAATTCATCTGTATGACCTGATGATGAGGATTCTAATAATTCTCGAAACGTCACGGTTTTAGTATTTCCCTTGTCGTTATTTCCATTTCATTGCATTCGACGTTTCATATCATGTTTCTCGCATATTCTAGGATACATTCAGAGCAAATCACAGTGAATTTCAAAAGGCTCCGTCATAATGGAAACACAAAATACGCCTGCAAGTTGTCTTTGAGCAATAATTTTTCAAAAGGCTTGATGACTGTTGAAGGGAGTTGTTATTACTAATTG
>NC_091570.1:21544298-21546798 GCF_042767895.1 Penaeus vannamei
TTTCCTCTCCTACCGACCCACTTCCATCTCCCCTCTCCTTCATTCCTCCACTAACCCCCTCCTCCTCTTCCACATTTCCCCTCCTCCCCCTCCCCTCCTTCCTTCCTTCTATCTCCTTTTTCCCCTCTACTAATCCCCTCCTTCCCTCCCTTCCCTCCTATCCCTACTCCATCCTCCTCTCCCCTTTCTCCCTTCCACTAACCCCCTTCTCTCCTTCCACATCTCCTCTCCTTCCTCCTCTCCCCCTTTTCCCCTCCACTAACCCCCTCCTCCCCTCCCCTCCTTCC
Source organism: Penaeus vannamei (assembly GCF_042767895.1). Lineage (NCBI taxonomy): Eukaryota > Metazoa > Arthropoda > Malacostraca > Decapoda > Penaeidae > Penaeus > Penaeus vannamei. The sequence continues at coordinate 21,544,586 of NC_091570.1, forward strand.
CCCTCTCCCCCTTTTTCCCCTCCCACTAACCCTCTCTTCCCCTTGCACATCTCCCCTCCTTCCCTACTCCCCCCTCCCCCGCTCCTTCCCCTCCTCTCCTTCCCCTACTCCTTCCTCTACTCCCTACTCCCCCTCCTCTCCTTCCCCTACTCCTTCGTCCCCTCCCCTTTTTTTCCCTCCACATATACCCTTGTTATTGAGCTTGGCGACCGCGGAGCAGCCGAAGGTATTATTCTGTCTGGTATCCACGCTCGAAAAGCTACCAACACAAACAAACAGACAGGTATCAGGGTCAGTCCTTATACTCGTTTCTTTTGGGTAAACACACACACACACACACACACACACACACACACACACACACACACACACACACACACACACACACACACACACACACATATATATATATATATATATATATATATATATATATATATATATATATACTCGTTTGTCTTTTTATTCTTCTTATTGGGGGAGGGGGTGAGGTTGTTTCGTCTTTTGTGTGTGTTTTCTTTTTCCTTTCTTTGTCTGTTTGTCATCTGGTTATCTGTTTTGATACCTTACGTTGTTCACTCCCCCTTCTTTCCCCCGCCCCCCCTCTCTCTCTCTCTTTTCCCCACCCTTCGTTCTCTTTTTTCTATCTCTTCTCTTTGTTTTCCTCCCTCCAACCTCCATTCCCTCTTTGTCTCTGTCTATTTGTTCTCTTCCCTTCCCTCCCTCCCACGCCCCCTTCCCCCTCTTCCCTACCCTCTCCTTCTCCTCGCCTTCCCCCTCCCCCTCTTTCTTCCCCTTACCCCTCTTCCTTCCCTTCACTTATCCATCTCTGTCCCTTCCCCTCTTCCTTTTTCTTCCCCTCACCTTCTCCCCCTTCCGTACCCTTCCCCTCCCCCTCTTTTCTTCCCCTTCCACCTCCCCCACTCTTCCCCTTCCCCTTTCAACCCCCCCCCCCGACCCTCGACCACGTCTGAACGGCAAATGTGATGCATCGCCTTTGATGTTACTTCAGCTGACATCCCCCTGACGTCTGTGTGCGCCTCTGCTTTGGCGGTTGACTTACTGACTTACAGACTTATTGCGTGGTTGGCTAATTCATTGGCTGTCTGACTGACTTACTGACTTGTTGACTTATTGCGTGGTTGGGTGATGTTACTGACCTATTGAATCGCTCACTTGTTGCATGACTGACAGACTTACTGACATTAATTTGTTGCAATACTTGTTAAAATCATTGGCGTCCTCACTGACTTACTGATCTATTGCATTATTTTTCTAAATATATTGGTTTGTTCACTGACTTACCGAATTGTTGCTTTATTGCGTGAACTCATTGTTAACGAGTTGTTGATATAAACTGATAAGTTATTTGTTAATTCATATGACTGAAAAGCTGATAACTGTTAAAGAGTCGTTAGGCTTCTAATTAACTTTCTGGCCGTCTATTTCATTACGTAACTTATCATTAACTAACTGAATGGCCTCCAGCTCGTAACTCTTATCTAATTGACTGCTGTTGATCATCCAACTAATTATCTCGCTGCCTTCAGAGTGGCTAGTTATCTCAGAGCAAGTGCTTAATAACTGTGCAATTACTACTTCATCAGCTAGTTATCAGTCTAGACGGAATAGTTTATCAGAAGGCCACTTATCTGTTTATTGATACGTATCCTTACCTGATCTATCCAAAGACTATTTGTTAATGTATCTATTTAACAATTTATTAACCAGGGTCTTTAACTAACTTATCCAATATACATCTATCAATCAAGGTTATTAACGAACTTATCCAATATACATCTACCAATCAACTAATCAAATTATTTTTCGATCTATCAGTCAGGATCATCAAGTAATTTTGTCCTTCGCTAAATGTTAAACTAACAAGCTAGTCAGTTGTTTTGGCTATCTCGTTGAATCGTTCTTTGTCCCGAGTGAACTTGCCAGACCAATGTGAATGATCAACCTTCTCTTTGGCTAGTGAATTGTCTCTCTGGTTAACGTATGAGGAATTACGTTGATTCTGTTTATAGGATATGACAGATTGGCCAATCAGTAACGGGATCGGGAGATCAGTGGCAGCGGTTGTTCGTATATTTCGTTCCTGGCGAGATAAGTCTTCATTTACGTTTTAGTTGAGTTATTAGATCCCTGGTGAGAGCGGATTGGCTGATGTGATTGTGCCTTTGATGTTCTTAATCGTTGTTGTCTTT
>NC_091570.1:21561798-21571798 GCF_042767895.1 Penaeus vannamei
GGGCAAGGGAAAGAGGGGGGAATGGAGAGGGAGAAAGGGAAAGAGGGTGGGAGGAGGATATTGGAGAAGGGGGGAGGAAGGGGAGAGAGGATAGGAAGGGAGAATAAGGATAGAAATGGGAGATATGGGAGGAAGGGAGAGTGTAAGAGGAAAAGGAGGAGTAAGAGGAAGGTGGAAAGGAGAAGAAGAAAGGGTGCGAGAAAAATATGGAGATAAATAGGAGGTGAAGAGAAGAGAAGAGAGATAGAGAGAGAAATAGTGAGAGGAAGGAAAGGGAAGGAAGGAGGACAAGCGATATATAGAGATATATTTAGAGGGGGTTGAGATGTATCAGAGAAAAAATATATATACATATATAAGTGGGATGAGAAAGGAGGAAGAGGATATGAAGAGGGAAGAGAAGGGAGTGGAGAGAAGACAAGGAGATATGAAGGAGAAGTAGAGTGGAAGGAGCAAGGGAAAGAAATATTAAGGGAAGTAATAAATAGAAATAAGATATAGGGAGAGGAAGAGAAAGAAAAAAGAGAGAAAGATTGGGAGAGGGAGAAGGAGGAAAGGGAGACGGACAGAAAAAAATAAAACAAAAGAGAGAAAGGTTAATGACAGAAAAGACAGGCTGTGGGATACGTCGAGGGAAAAAGGAAGGGACAAATAAAGGAGAAGGAATAAGAGAAAACGAATACATTAAAGCAACGAAAGCACACGTAAGCAAGCACGGATGCACAAACAAACTCGGGAAGTAATTTATAGATCTTGCAAATAAATATAGGAATACGTACAAACCTACAGAAAGAAAAGGATGGAGAGAGAAAAAGAAAGAAAGAGGGAGGGACGGAGGGAGAGAGAGAGAGAGAGAGAGAGAGAGAGAGAGAGAGAAAGAGGGAGGGAGGGAGAGAGAGAGAGAGAGAGAGAGAGAGAGAGAGAGAGAGAGAGAGAGAGAGAGAGAGAGAGAGAGAGAGAGAGAGAGAGAGAGAGAGAGAGAGTAGCATACATACAATCATACTGTACATACATGCACCAATTCAGACAGGCATAATTAGAGAGAAAGACAAACAAACAAATACAGAAACAGATAGATGGACAAACATACATACAGACAAACAAAAGAACCGACAAAGTGACAGACAAACAGACAGACAGACAAACGTAGAACAGAGGCACAGATAGGAGACTGACAGAGAGACAAACAAATGAACAGTCAGACGGACATGAAGACAAACAGGTAGACAAATAAACGAACAGAAAGACAGACAAACAGACAACAGACAAACGGCCAGTAAGACAGACAGACATACAGACATATAAACAGACAACAGACATACAGACAAACATACAGACATACAGACATACAGACAGACAGACATACAGACAGATAAACAGCCAGCAAGACGGACAGCCAGACAAGCAGACAGACAGAGAGGCACAGAGTAAACAAGGGGAGCACCAACCTCTCAGCCAAGCCGCCTCTCCGGTCAAATTTGTGGGATAAATAAACATATTTCTAGCCTGACCCACCGGAAACCAGGCATCAGGGGCGGGCGGGGGTTGAGAAAGATCCCCTGGTCTCCCTCCCCCTCCCCTTCCCCAATACCCCTTCCCCCTACTCCTCTTCGACCTTTACGCTTTCGGTCTGTCTGTTTGTCTGTCTGTCTCTGGCGTCTTCTGGTCTCCCTCCCCCTTCCCCCCTACCCCTTCCGCCTCCCCCCTCCCCCCTACCCCTTCCCCCCCTACTCCTCTTCGACCTTTACGCTTTCGGTCTGTCTGTCTGTCTGTCTGTCTGTCTCTGGTGTCTTCCCCTACTCCCTTTCTCCGTATTACGCTATCATTTTGTTTTGTTTCCCTTCTTATCCTTTATTATTTCCTCCCTTATCCCCTCTTACGCGTTTCGGGATGTCTGCTTATTTGTCTGTCTGTCTCTGGTGTCTTCCCTTTTCTCCCTTCCCCCCTCTTACGCTGTCACTTTGTCAGCCTGTCTGTGGTCTATCTCCCCTTCCCCCTTCCCTCTTCTTCATCCTCCCCTTCGACTCTTACGCTTTCGGTCTGTCTGTCTGTCTCTGTTCTCTTCCTTCTTACCCCTTATTCTTCCCCCTTATTCTCTCTTCCACTTTTCGATCTTTCCGTCTGTAGTTTTTTTTCTCTTCCCTTCTTTCCCTTTCCGATTAACGCATTCGCATTTAATTTTTAGGGCTGTCTGTTAGTCTGTGTCTCTGGTCTCTCCCCTTTTCCCCCCATGCCCCCCCCGACCTATACGCTTTAGGTGTGTCTGTCTGTCTGTATCCTGTCTTCCCCCACCCCACCCCTTTCACTTTCCCCTGTCTGTCCGTCTGTCTGTCTGTATCTGGTCTTTCCCCCTTCCCCTTTCCCCCTGTCTGTTTGTCCGTCTGTCTCCATGAATGTATGTTTGGCTGTGTATCTTTTATTCCTTTGTTTGTTTTTCTGTCAGTCTGCTAGTAATTTTAACTATTTTCCTCGTTTTCGCTCGCTACCTTCTCCCTTTTATCATCCGTACGTTTGCATGCGTCCTTTTCTCTCTTCTCTGATTGCTTAATTCAGTCTCATTCAGTCTCTCTCTCTCTCTCTCTCTCTCTCTCTCTCTCTCTCTCTCTCTCTCTCTCTCTCTCTCTCTCTCTCTCCCTCCCCCTCCTCCCTCCCTCCCTCCCTTCCTCTCCCTCCCTCCTCTCCCTCCCTCCTCCCTCCCTCCCTCCCTCCTCCCTCCCTCCCTCCCTCCCTCCCTCCCTCCCTCTCTCCTTCCCCCTCTCTCTCTCTCTCTATCTCTCTCTCTTTCTTTCTCTCACTCATTTCTCCATCCCTCCTACGCCTCTCTTTCTCTCTTTCTCTCATATTTTTTGTTTATCTATTCCGTGAAGGACACTTGTTTACACGGGAGATGGGAGGTGTCACGCCATTTCGTAAACGTATAAATGGAATAAGTTAGTTCTCACACGCACACACGCACGAAGGCCTGTGTCTAGGCATGCGAACTTTATTAAAGTTATACTCTTGGATTTGTGTCTGTGGGTTTGTCTGTCTGTTTGTTTGTTTTGTTTGTTTGTGTCTGTGTCTGTTTTTGTGTCTGTGTGCGTGTGTGTGTGTGTGTGTGTGTGTGTGTGTGTGTGTGTGTGTGTGTGTGTGTGTGTGTGTGTGTGTGTGTGTGTGTGTGTGTGTGTGTGTGTGTGTGTGTGTGTGTGTGTGTGTGTGTGTGTGTGTGTGTGTGTGTGTGTGTGTGTGTGTGAATAAAATGGCCCCCCCACACCGAAAAAAAGAAAAAGAAAACAATATTTACCAAAAACGAACACAAATTTCCTCCTCGAATACAACACAATACACCATTATCTATCAACAACCCCAAACAGGAGTCTACAGAGGACGACCACCAACAAACAGACCACCCGCTACAAGATCGCTGTCTATGTAAAAACAGATTACCACAACACCTGTGAGTGCCAAGCTAAACCAACAGATATCCAGATGACGAGGTGGAGAGAGGGAGGGGGTGAGGGAGAGAAGGAGGGGGCGAGGGGGTGAGGGAGAGAAGGAGGCGGTGAGGGAGAGAAGGAGGGGGCGAGGGGGTGAGGGAGAGAGGAGGGGGTGATGAGAGGGAGGGGGCGAGGGAGAGAGGGAGGGGGTGAAGGTGAGAGGGAGGTGCGAGGGAGAGAGGAGGGGTGAGGGAGAGAGGAGGGGGCGAGGGTGAGGAAAGGGGTGAGGGAGAGGGAGGGGGTGAGGGAGAGAGGGAGGGGGTGAGGGAGAGAGGGAGGGGGTGGTGAGAGGGAGGGGCGAGGAGAGAGGGAGGGGGTGAGGGGTGAGAGGGAGGGGGCGAGGGTGAGAGGAAAGGGGTGAGGGGGAGGGGGAGGGGGTGAGGGAGAGAGGGAGGGAGCGAGGGAGAGAGGGATGGGGTGAGGGAGAGAGGGAGGGGGTGAGGAGAGAGGAAGAGGTGCAGAGAGAGAAGGAAAAGGCCGAGAGAAAGAGAGAGAGAGAGAGAGAGAGAGAGAGAGAGAGAGAGAGAGAGAGAGAGAGAGAGAGAGAGAGAGAGAGAGAGAGAGAGAGAGAGAGAGAGAGAGAGAGAGAGAGAGAGAGAGAAAGAGAGAGAGGGGAAAGAGGGAAAGTCGGACACCAGAGACATCAAAATTAGTAGCACCAGCATTCTTGGCGTAACCCATATTTTCCTAAGGACGTAAAAAATATTATTTGAAAAGTATTTCCGTGTTACTTTTGTGTGTTAGATTGACGGCTTCGAAACCTCTGTTGTGTTACGTCGACGACCGTGTTGCGTTGCTGTTCGCTGTATGTAGTTTTGTTATAACACTTGTTAATATATATATATTTTTTCAAAATGCAACTTTTCTTTAATATAGATGTTTGTGTGTGTATGTGAGTATGTGTGTGTGTGTGGTTGTGTGTGTGTGTTGTGTTGTGTGTGTGTGTGTGTGTGTGTGTGTGTGTGTGTGTGTGTGTGTGTGTGTGTGTGTGTGTGTGTGTGTGTGTGTGTGTGTGTGTGTGTGTGTGTGTGTGTGTGTGTGTGTGTGTGTGTGTGTGTGTGTGTGTGTGTGTGTGTGTGTGTCTGTTTGTATGTGTGTGCGTGTGTGCGTGTTACGTCTGCGTGCGTGTGCTTGTATAAGCCTCCGTACATACAATGTTCTTTTCTCATCTTCTCCACAAGATTCGTGTCTCCTCAACTGTCCTCTTTACCCCCCCCCCCCCCCCTCCGTCCCTTATCCCTCATCACCTCCTTCCACTCCCTTTTCTCATGTCACTCTTCCTTACACTTCCTTCATCTGTCATTCTTTTTTTCTCTCTCCCTCTTTTTTTTTATTCCTGTCTCCCATGTCTGCTTTTATCTTCTGTGTTCTATGCCGCTCCTCTGTGGCTCACACACGCAACCACATGTTTTTATTTCTGTTCTCTCTCCCTCTCTTTCTTTTATATTCTTTTTCGTTGTCCTGTTGTGTGTATTTTTTCCCTCTCTATCTCTTTCTTTTATTTTCTTTTTCGTTGTCCTCTTATGTGTGATTCTTTATCTCTCTCTCTCTCTCTCTTCTTCTTCTTCTTTATCTGTTTCTTGTTATATTTTCCTGCTTTTGCTTTGCTCCTTATTTTTATCTTCTGGTTTTACTAGAGTATTTTATCTTACATATTTCTTTTGTTGTTTTTATTTTTCCTTCGCATTCTGTTTGGTTCTTAGTATAGTTCTACCGTTCTCTTTTTTCTTTCTTATCTCTCTTTTCTTTTTAAAGCTATCCTTTCTATTTCCACTTTTTAGCTCCTCTTTTTTCTCTTTCTATTTTTTGCATTCCGTCTTTCCCTCTTCTTCTCTCCCTTTTCCCATTCCCCTCTTCTCCTCCCCGTCTACCCTTTCCTCTTTCTTCCCTCTTTCCGTTTATCCTTTCTCTCTCTCCTCCTTCACTCTCTCTTCTTCCTTTTCGCCTCGAGTCAAAGGTGTTTCTTTGAGTCGACCGACTTGTCTTCAACCCCCCCCTCCCCCTTCCCCCTCCCCCTCCCCTTCACCCTCTCCCCGTCCCCTTCCCTTTCCCCTCCCCACCCTCTACCTCATACTCGACCCTGTCCTTCCACTCTTTCTTCTCTTCTGCTCCTCTCTATCTCCCCCTCCCTCCTCCCTTTGCATAATTTTCCCACTCCGTCCTTCTCTATCTCCCCTCTTTTCCCCTCACCTTTACTTACCCCTACCCCTTTCCCCTCCTATCTTCCCCTTTTATCTTCTCCTCTATCCACATCCCTTCTCCCTTTTACCCTCTCCTCTATCCATCTCCCCTTTCCTAATTATCCTCTTCTCTATCTATCTCCCTTCTCTCTTTTATACTCTCCTCTATCCATCTCCCATCTCCCTTTCCCCTCTCCCCTCAAATCTCCCCTCTTATCTCCCTCTCTGCCCTTCCCAAACTTCCCTTACCCCTCCCCTCCTTTTCTCCTCCCTCCCTCCCCCCACCTAAATTCTCCCCTCTACCCCCCCCCCTCACCCGCCCACCCACCCCTCATGCGGTCACACGGGTTTATGACCCAAACGCGGGCGGCCCGAACGAAAGTGGGCGCCCGTTCAAGTGGGTAGCCGCCCATGGGTTCCTACGGTCGATCCTTAGGACAGAGATCGCCCTCATCCAACCCGCCCATCTGGGAGGGGAGAGGGGGTGGGGGATGAGGGGTGGAGGAAGGGAGGGGGGGTGAGTGGAGGAAGGGAGGGGGGGGTTGAGTGGAGGAAGGGAGGGGGGGGGTGAGGGGTGGAGGAAGGGAGGGAGGGTTGAGGGGTGGAGGAAGGGAGGGGGTTGAGGGGTGGAGAAAGGGAGGGGTTGGGGGATTGTTTGGGCAGAGGGGGGAGGAGGGCGGGATAAGAAGATATGGAGTTGGCGAAAGTGGGCGGGGGGGGGCTGGCACAAAGAGAGGGGTGGGGTGGAAGGACGAGAAGGAGGGGCAGGAAATGAAGGAGGAGGAGGAGGAGGAGGAGGAGGAGGAGGAAAGAATGATAAGGATGAGGATAAATAATAATAACAACAATAAGTGGAGGAAGAGGAGCAAGGAAACGAAGAGGGAAGAAAATAAAGACAAAAATCAAGGAGAAGGAGAAACAAAATGGATAAAAAGACGAAAGAAAGAAAAAAGAGAGAAAAAGCAGAGGAAAAAAGAGGAGACTAGGGTACTGGGGAGCGAAGAGGAAAAAGGAGGAGGAGGGGGAAGAGGACCTAAGGATGACAAGGAGGAGGAGAAGAAAGGGAGGAGTGGAGGAGGAGGAGGAGGAGAGGAGGATGAGGAGAAGGAGAGGAGGAGGAGGAGGAGAGGAGAAGGAGGAGGAGAAGAAAGGGAGGAGGAGAGGAGGGAGGAGGAGAGGAAGAGGAAGGGTTAGAGGGAGAGGAGGGGAGGAGGAAGGGGAAGAGCGAGAGAGAGTGGGAGGAGGAAGAATTTGAGGAGGACAGGAGGAGAAAGGGGAAGAGGGAGAGGAGGAGGAGGAAGGGGAAGAGAGAGAGGAGGAGGTGGAAGGGGAAGATGGAGAGGAGGAGGAGGAAGGGGAAGAGAGAGAGAGGAGGAGGATAGGAGGGATGAGAGGAATAGGTGTAGGAGTGGAAGAGGAAGTGGAAGAGGGAGAGGAGGAGGAGGAAGGGGAAGAGAGAGAGAGGAGGGAAGAAGGGGAGGAGGACAGGAGGAGGAGAAAGGGGAAGAGGGAGAGGAGGAGGAGGAAGGGGAAGAGAGAGAGAGGACGAGGTGGAAGGGAAGATGGAGAGGAGGAGGAGGAAGGGAAAGAGAGGGAGAGGAGGAGGAGGAAGGGGAAGAGAGAGAGAGGAGGGGGAGAAAGGGGAAGAGGGAGAGGAGGAGGAGGAGGAAGGGGTATATAGAGAGAGGAGGAGGAGAAAGGGAAGAGGGAGAAAGGGAAGAGGACAGGGAGAGGAGGAGGAATAGAGGAGGAGAAGGGGAAGAGAGAGAGGAGGAGGAGGAGGAGGAGGAGGAAGGGGAGGGAGGACAGGAGGAGAAAGGGAAAGAGGCGGAGGAGGACAGGAGGAGGAGGGGGAGGGGGGAGGGGGAGGGGGAAGGGGGGGAAGGGGGGGCGAACAAAGACGCCGGTGTTCGTCTCTGTTAATGACCAACGTCTTTTGGCTGCCTGAGGAAGCTCCTTTATGTGTACGTGGGCGTGTGTTTGTGTGCGTGTGTGCGTGTGTGTGTGTTCTCCCTCCCTCCGCCCCTTTTCTCCCTTTCCTCCACTCTTTCTTTCTTCTCTTTCTCCTCACCGTTACTCCTTTCCTCTCTTTCTCTTTTTTGATCTCTCTCCCCCCTCCTCTCTTTCTGTCTCAGTCATCTCTTTCTTTCTTTCTTTCTTTCTTCTTCTCTCTCTCTCTTTCTTTCTCTCTCTCTCTCTCTTTTTATCTCTCTCTCTTTTTTTTTATCTCTCTCTCTCTTTCTTCATGTCTCTCTCTCTCTCTCTCTCTCTCTCTCTCTCTCTCTCTCTCTCTCTCTCTCTCTCTCTCTCCCTCTCCCTCTCTCTTCGTTCCTCTTTTCTTTGCTTCCATTTTTCTCCCTTTCTAATTTCCCTCTCTGCCCCCCTCCGTTCCTCCCTTTCTTTCCGTTTCTCACTTTTCTCTTTATCTCTCCCCTTTTCTTTCTTTCTTACTTTCTGTCCTTTTCTCTCTTTCCTCTCTTCCCTCGCCTCCTCGTTACTCCCTTCCTCTCTTACTTTTTTTTCCTTTCTTTTTTATTCCTCTTCATTCCCTTTTCCTCTCTCTCTCATTACTTGTCTGTGTGCACTAAATATGTCTTCTATGTCTATCTATCTGTCTATATGTCTGTCTGTCCTACACTATCACTCATTGACATGCACCCACTCACACCAACCCGCAGACGTACACGCACACACACACATACACAGATACACACAAACAAACGCACACACAATTAATATACCCCCCCCCCCCACCCACGCATCCAGCACCTACCAGCCGCCCCAAACCCAATAACCTCCCCCCCCCTCCCCAACACAAACACACAAACCAACAAACACGAAAGCGCATGCAAATCACAGATAGTGGAAGGGGTGAGAGGGGGAGGGAGAGAAGGTGGAAGCGAAGGGGAAGGGAAGGCGAAGGGAGGGTAAGAGAAGGGGGAAAGGGGAAAGGAGAGGGGATAGGGAGAGTGGGGGGAAGGAGAAGGGGTGGGGGAGGAGGGAGGAGGGATAGGGAGAGTGGGAGAGGGGGGAGCTACCTCCTCCTCCCCACAAAAGCAACTTTAGCACATCCAGGTCTTAATTAAAGGATTTTCATGACACCCCCCAAACCGGCACCTGAGGACTCTCCCTCCCTTTCCCTTCCCCTCACCCCCTCCCCCTCCTCGATGCTGTTCGCCCATCAAAGGGGAAAGTCTGTTGGCACAGTCTCTTTCTCTCTCTTTCTTTTTGTGTCTCTTTCGTTCTCCTTTTTCTCTCTCTTTCTCCTTCATTCTCTCTCTCTCTCTTTATTTGTCTATCTATCTCTCAGTCTTTCTCTCTCTCTCCTTCTTCTCTCTCTCTTCTTCTCTCTCTCTTCTCTCTCTCTTCTTCTTCTCTTCTTCTTCTTCTCTCTCTCTCTCTCAGCTTTGCTTCTTTGTTTCTTTGTTTCTTGCGAGAGAGAGAGAGAGAGAGAGAGAGAGAGAGAGAGAGAGAGAGAGAGAGAGAGAGAGAGAGAGAGAGAGAGAGAGGGAGCGAGAGAACGAAAGAGAAAGAGAGAGAGAGAGAGAGCGACAGCGAGAGAGAGAGAGAGAGAGAACAAATTATGAACCGAAAGGAAAAGGGAAAAAGAGAGAGAGAGAAGAAAAAGGAATGTTGAATGGAGAAAAAGAGACAAATGGGAAGGGGGATGGAGAGATAAAGCGGTGGAGGGGAAGCAGGAAAAGGGAGAGAGAGGAAGTGGTCGGAGAGATTAAGATATCTATGGGTGTGTGTGTGTGTTTGCGTATACATATGTACACATACATGTATTTGTATATACATATATATACATATATATACATACATACATATATACATATATATATATATATATATATATATATATATATATATATATACATATATATATACATATATATATATATATATATATATATATATATATATATATATATATATATAAATATATACAAATATACTCACTCATTTATATATATACACACACACACACACACACACACACACACACACACACACACACACACACACACACACACACACACACACACATATATATATATATGTATGTATATATATATTTATATATATTACATATATATATACATATATATATATATATATATTTATATACATATATATATATATATATATATATATATATATATATATATATATACATATATATATATATATATATATATTTACAGAGAGAGAGAGAGAGAGAACGAGAGAGAGAACAAGAGTGAGTGAGAGAGAGAGAGAGAGAGAGAGAGAGACTTTTTTGACTTTGACAAGTTTATTGAGACAAAAGGTTACATCTCAAAAGGATGTGGTAACGTATGT
>NC_091570.1:21611798-21614298 GCF_042767895.1 Penaeus vannamei
CATGTATCTCTATATGTATGTATATGTATATGCACACACACACACACACACACACACACACACACACACACACACACACACACACACACACACATATATATATATATATATATATATATATATATATATATACATATATATATATATATGTATGTATTTATGTGTGGGTGTTTGTATAAACATACACACACACACACGATATATTACTCTCCTGGTCTCCCCTGCTTTCCTTCCCAGTGATATCCCGCATTCCAGCTCTCCATTTCCCGTCCTCTTTCCTGCATTCGAAACAAAATCGGAGAAGCCGGCGCAGACTGCCGAAATAACCGCACAGGTCCATCAGCGGCCATGAATTAGCCAATTCGCTTGCAAAAGAGAGACCGAAAGACGGCAATAGCGCGATGGAACTTAGTTGCCACAGGTACGATAATGATGCAAAGATAGATGCTTTAGGTGTGTATTTTGTCGTGGTACTTTTTGTATTATCATTGTTGTCATTATTGTGTAGAATATGATGTGATTCCGAAATCTCAAGAGAAAATATTCCTAAATGGGCTTCATCTTTTTTACGAGATTTGTAAAGAATTTAACTAGCTTCCCCCCCCACCCCCCCAAAAAAATCTCCCCATACAAAAATAAATAAATAAATAAAAATTTACCCTTTCCTTTTTATTATTTTTATTTATCTATTATATATATATATATATATATATATATATATATATATATATATATATATATATATATATATATATATAAGAAAGACGCACTGAAGAGTCAAGTTATCATCATATGTCATAATTCTCAAGAATATCTATTATTCATTCACAGGTCGTGGTTAAAAGAGAAATAACATCGTCGAATATTCCTTTTGATCAGTTCAGGGTTAAATATTAATCTAAGAAAGTGCATGAAGTAGATGCGATAACAAAAAAGAAAAGAGAAAAAATAGAGAAATATGTAGATAGATACTGTATATAAAGAGATAACGATAAGGGTGGATAGATAGACAGATAGAGAGAGAGAAGTAGAAAAAAATAGAAACATAGAGAGTAGTAAAGATGAGAAATACACAGAAAGAGAAAGAGAATGAGAAAGAAGAAATGAAAGATAGATAGATAAGGAGAGAGAGAGAGAGAGAGAGAGAGAGAGAGAGAGAGAGAGAGAGAGAGAGAGAGAGAGAGAGAGAGAGAGAGAGAGAGAGAGAAAGAGTGAGAGAGAGAGAGAGAGAGAGAGAGAGAGAGAGAGAGAGAGAGAGAGAGAGAGAGAGTGCGAAAGAAAAAAAAATGAATGAGAGATGCATAGAGAGAACTAAACGCATTATCGGTTATGGTGTTCGATCCGACTTGGGTACAAAGAGGATAAAAAAAAAAAGAAATAACCCTTTTCCGCAATCCTCCCCAATCCCTTATCCTTCTTGTTCTTTACCCAACCGCCTATTTGGATTGGTCGGGATTTCGATGCGGTTCCAATACCCTTTGCACTTTCTCAACTCTCTAGAAAAAAAGAAAATAAAGGATAAAAAATAGATGTATAAAATATAAAGAATGAAAAATAGTTATATAAAAAAATCAAATGAAATAAATAGATAAATAAAGAAACATAAAAAGATGGAAATAAAAAGAATAAAGGAAAAAAATAGATATATGAAGGGATGAAAATAAAGACACAAAAAATAAAATAAAATCATACATAAAGGCTAAAAAAATAGAAACATAAAAAATAATAATAATAAAATAAATAAATAAAAAAAATCAAAAGATAAAAAATAGATACATTAAATAAATCGATAAAAGCGGGGGTGGGGGGAAGGGAGGAAATATAAGGAATTAGCATCCACTGTCGAAGAGTTTCTGGGGCTGAAGTCGAACGAATTTCTCTCTCGGTTCGGCATCCGGGGAAAAAATCGAGAGAGAGAGAGAGAGAGAGAGAGAATGAGAGGGAGAGAGAGAGAAAGAGAGAGAGAGAGAGAGAGAGAGAGAACGAGACAGAAAGAGAGAGAGAGAGAGAGGGAGAGAGAAGGAGAGAAAGAGAGAATGGAGAGAGATGCGAACCTTGGGAATATATTGGGACACTTTTTTCGGATCGTCTTGTACGGGTGGTGGTGGTGGTGGTGGTGGCGGGGGGGTGGGGGGGGTTGGAGAGTTACTGAGCTCTAGAAATAGATTTTGGGACGACTGTCGAATTAAATAAAGAAAGGGAGTGGAGGAGGAGGGGGGGGGGGAAGGCTGATCATGCACTAACAGCTCTCGACAAGGCTTCGAATCATGTAAACATCCATCAAAAGCATTTTGGAAACGCTTTGACAGCTTTCAACAAGAAAAAAGAAAGAGGGAGAGATAGAGAGAGAGAGAGAGCGGGGGGGGAGGAGAGAGGAGAGGAGAGAAGAGAGAGAGAGAGAGAGAGAGAGAGAGAGAGAGAGAGAGAGAGAGAGAGAGAGAGAGAGAACCAAGCAAAACAACAGACCCCTACTTTCCACAAAAGGATTTCCGATTCAGCG
>NC_091570.1:21644298-21645621 GCF_042767895.1 Penaeus vannamei
AATAATAATAATAATAATAATAATAATAATAATAATAATAATAATAATAATAATAATGATAATTATTATTATTATTATTATTATCATTATTATAATGGTAATAACAACAACAACAACAACGACAACAACAACAGCAACAACAACAACAATATTAATAACAGTTATAAAGGTATTAACAGTAATAATAATGAAAATAATTATAATAGTGATAATAACAATCATGATAACAATAAAGATAATGATAGTCAAAACAACAATAATCAAAACAATAATGATGACGGGGAGGAGGAGGAGGAGGAGGATAATGATAATTACGACAATGATAATAGTTACATTAATACAGACAGAAGTAATATTCATAGTGACAGTAACCTTACAAGTCGAAGCGAATGGTTGTAACAATCGCAATAAACTGTGACAATACCTAAATCAAGTAATTACAAAACGAAACTGAAATAAAAATTGCGGCTGCCATTGTGCACTGTAAGTCCTTCACTATACTCCACGGAACAGCTGTGACTCACAACACAGAAAGACGAGCCCATTAGCACGAGGTCAGGCCAGGTGAAACCCTCAAGCCGTGGCTGGTTTCTCTTCAAGGAGGAGGTCACTCTGAAATTAAACCTTTGTTCTTCTGTCTTGGAATACTCTCTCTCGGCTCCCCGCCGCCTTGGAGTCGAACGCCTTTCTTGTGAGACTAAGGCGCTCTTTTCTTAATCTGTTGTCTGTTCTTTTTCTCGTTTTTTGTAGGTGTTTTTGTTGTTGGTGCTGTTGTCTTTGTTTGGTTGTTACTGTTGTTCTTTTTGGTGTTACTGTTACTCCTGTTTTTGCTGTTACTATTGTTAGTTTTGTTGTATTTGATGGTATTGTTGCTTTTATTGTTACTATTGTTCACTGTATTGGCCAAAGATACGATGGTGAGTGTATCATGAGGTAGATATCGTCTTCATCTTCACCCTGTCTTTTCTTCGCAAAGCTGTTCTTGCTTTTTTTTTCATTAAAAAAGAAAGAAAAAAAAGGATAATGAGTTTAATATTTATGATAATGAGTATGAATATTTACAGAGAATACCTTTCAGAAGAGAGCCAAGAAAGAAGCAAACGAGGGCGCCGAAAAGGAGCCATTACGGGCGGCCATTGAAACATCTGCTTTCTTCTCCTTTGCTCGGTCACCCAGAAAAGGCGGAGGGGGGAGGAGGGGGGGGGAGGGTGGTGAGTGCGGTGGGCTAAGGGGAAGGGGAAGGGGGGAAGGGGGGAAGGGGGATGGGTAAAGGGGAGAGGGGGAGGGGGAGGGTGGTGAGTGCGTTAGGCTAAGGGGAGGGGG
>NC_091570.1:21666121-21671121 GCF_042767895.1 Penaeus vannamei
AAAGCCGAAGAAGGAGAGAAAAGAAAGAGAGTAAGAACAGGAAAAAGTATGTATGTATGCATATATATGTATATGTGTATATGTATGTATGTATATATATATATATATATATATATATATATATATATATATATATATATATATATATATATATATATATATATATATATGTATGTACATATATATATATATATATATATATATATATATATATATATATATATATATATATATATATATATATATATGTATGTATGTATCTATATATATTTATATATATATATATATATATATATATATATAAATATATATATATATATTTATATATATATATTATCATCAACAACAAAAAAACAAAGATACAAGACATGAAGACAAGTCACAAACAAATTAAAGCCAAGGAAAAAGATGAGAGGAAGATAACAAGGGAGCCTCGAGGAATCGTCAAGGCGTCGCAGAGACATAAACACCACTAACTCAGGAGTTGCGGCCAGGCTAAGAAACGGCCGCGAGGACTTCTTAACTAATTTACAACGAAACTTCGCCTGGGGTCAAGAACCGCTGTTTTGTGCAAGGGATTACTGGGTGTTAGGGAGGGGAGGAAGGTGGGAAGGGGGGGGGAGAGGAGAGGGGGGATGAGGAAGAGGAAGGGGTAGGGGAAGAGGAGAGGGGGTGAGGAGGAGGAGAGGGGGATGAGGAGGAAGAAGGAGTAGGGGAAAAGGAGAGGAGGTGAGGAGAAGGAGGGGTAGAGTAGGAGATGGAGTGAGGAGGGGGAAGGAGTAGGGGAAGAGGAGAGGGAGTGGGTGGGTTGTGGGGAGGGGGTAGGGAGAGGAGGGAGAAGGGGTAGGAGAGGAGTAGATGGAGTGAGGAGGAGGATAGGGTAAGGGAAAAGGAGAGGGGAAAGAGGAGAGGTGGATGAGGAGAGAATAAGAGTAGAGGAAGAGGAGAGGGAATGGTGGGTTAGGGGAAGGGGGTAGAGAAAGAAGGAGGAGGTGAACACGGGGAAGGGGTAGGGGAAGAGGAGAGGGAGTGCAAGGGTTGAGTGGGGGAAACAAGGAGAGGGTAAAAAGAGAATTAGGAAAGGGATTAGATGTAAGGGAAGCAAGGGGAATGAAAGAGGGAGAGGGGAGGAGTTGAGTGGAAGGGAGAGAGGAGATAGATAGAGATGTAGTAGAAGAGGAAGGGGAAGAGGTAGGAAGAGTAGAAATGGAAAGAAGAAGGGGCATAGGGGAAGGAGGAAGTATAAAGGAAAATAAATAAACAGGGTGCATAAGGGAGATGGAGAAGGGGATAGAAGTAAGGAAAGGCTTGGGCATTTGACAATTGGGGGGGCCGGAAGAAAATGGAAATGAAATAGAAGGAAGAAGAAGAAAAAAAATGGAGGGCATGGTAGGGGGAGAGAAGATGGAATGGGGGAGTGGAAAGAAGGATGGGAAAGGCGAAAGAGATGGGAGGGGTGGAGGAGGGAAGAAGGGAAAATATCATAGAAGGGGAAAACCGAAAAAAAGAGGAGAAGGGGGAGGGGGAAGGAGCATAAGGGAAGAAATTGCATCAGGAAACGAGAAATCTGGAAAGGAAATAGGAAAAGTCGATAGGAGAGGCGAAGAGGGGAAATGAAAAGGGTAGTAGATAAATCAAGTGGAGAAGAAAAGGAGGAAGAAGAAGAAGAAGAAGAAGTTCTATCTTAAAGGAGCAATTTCGAAGTAAGCCAAAACGGAGAAACGAAATTGAGAGAATTAGTGAATAAATTAGGCACACAAGAAGGGGAAACAGGGGAATGACAAGAAGAAACAGTAGAAGACTGGAAAGGAATGGAGGAAGAGACGTGGGAAGGAGGAATACGAAATTAAGAAGGCTATTAAAAAAAGGAATGAAAGGCGGTAATTAGACAAATAAAAATAAAGAATTACATAAGGATAAGAAAATGGACAAAGAAATGGGATATAAATAATGAATAAATAATAGAGAAAAAGCAGGAAGAAAGAAGAAACGAAAAGAGACCCACTGAAGAAAGAGAAGAAAAAAGAAAGGAAATATAGAATGTACCGGAGGAAAGAAGGAAAATATAACTACAAGAATAAAGGGAATGAATAGTGAAGTTTGATAGATGATAAACAAAGACTATATACAAAAGGCAGGAATGTCAAGCAAAATCCTGCGAGTAATGCGTCGTCAGCGCAATAGATGGCGTTAGTGAGTATCTCGTGACGTCAAATCTTACCGTCTGTTTGTTTACATAGGAGCGCGAAAATTGGAATGACAGTTCCAACAATACCAGGAAAGTCTCATCCTTGTTCTGCTTAAAAAAAAAAAAAATGAAGAAAAAAAAGAGACAGAAAGAGAGAGAGAATTAACAACTTATATTTGATCTTTTTTTCCAAATGAAAAAGAAAGGTTTGTAGTATTTTTGCCTTTTAAGGTGTAAATTTACATGTGATGTTCATATTGACATAAACAAGATGTACTGTGGATCGCATGAACTTACTTTGAAAATAAATTATAAAGTAGGGGCCAAAAATCGACTTGATGTTGTAGTCTAAGCTTTATCCACAACTTGACGTAAGTTGAGGATAGATTTGACATCAAGACAGTGAAAAAAACAACATCAAAATATGATAGAAAGAGTGTCAGGTTGATTTTGGGTTCAATTATAGTTATCACCCAAATCAGTATATATACTAACTGAACAATGTTTTATTTGGTAGATCTGTATGGTAGGAACAAACAGAAATAATGAAAAAGTAAAATAAGTGCAGATGTTACCAGGACAACGACGAGTGACAGAAAATGCAATCCAGGCAGCTCCTGGAAAAAGGGATTAGGGGACAGCGGCCCCTAATCAGACATGAAAAACTAGGAAATGAATCTCAAAATCATGAGGTCTTTGTGTGTAGAATTGAAATAAAAATGAATATTTTCACTACCTATTTGTATAGTATTCTTCTAATAAAAATGTTTTATGCACTATTTTTTCTTTAGTTCTATGTATTGATGCGTGTTTGGCAATATAATCATATCTATGACATATTCGAAGGAATTATAGGAAGAAAATGAATGCTAACTCAAAGCCATAATACAATATGAATTATTTTAATTACATACATACATACATACATACATACATATATATATATATATATATATATATATATATATATATATATATATATATATATATATATATATATATATGTGTGTGTGTGTGTGTGTGTGTGTGTGTGTGTGTGTGTGTGTGTGTGTGTGTGTGTGTGTGTGTGTATAAGCAATACATATACCCCTCTGAATAGGTCTGAGCTGGCCAAGAACATGCGCGCGAATGAGCACGCTCCCACTGAACGACGTTAGCCGTTTAGTTGGGCGTCAAGTCAACAGATGGCGCTGGTGGACGGCCATGGGTCTCGCATTTTTTTCAGTGCGTTAGATAGCATGCTTCCTGTCTTTCGTAGAGAGTCTTTGATGATAAAGAAGAATCATATAGCATGGGAAAAGAAAGAATGATAACGAAAGTGGATAAAGAGAAGGCATGAAACACGTAAAGAAGAAAAAAATAGTAAAGGATAGACAATAAGCAATAACACTTAAGAAGAAATTATAAGGATGTGATTGAGATTTTGAAGAAATAAATCGGAGGGTAAAACGCGCAAGGAAATAATTACAAATTAGACCCATTTATAGATGAAAGTCGGAACTTAATCAAAAGATAATTAATTATCAAGATGGATGAAAACTTTACCGAGGTACCACATATCTATGTAGAGGAGGTTAAGAAAGAGTAGAATATAAAGTGGAAATACAGAAAATTGATAAAAAGGTGAAGCGATAAAGTCTAACACGAGGCAATAAAGAAGAATAATGAAGGAAAGGGGGAAAGGTAAATTAACCCCAAAAAGAGAGTAAGGAGAGAGAAGAGAATAATAAACAAAGAAAGTCATTTATCAAAAAGAGTGACAAAGTGACAAAGAGGAAATACAGGGGAGTTGGAGAGGAATAAGTGAATGGAAGTCATATGGAAGAAGGGGAGAGGGAGAGGTGATAAAAGAGACAGATATGAGAATGGCGAACAGGATGGAATGGCGAAATAGGAAGGAAGAGGAACTGCAACGGCGGAAAAGAGAAGGACTGAGAGAAAAAGAGAGAGAACGCATAAAAAATAAAGAAAATTGGGAGAGAGAGAGAAATGAAAAAAACAACAACTTATAAACGCAATTCAAATGTAAAATGAATAAACAAATGGGTTAAGATAACACAAGGAAAAACAATGTTAGATTATCAATGAGAAATAACAGCTAGAACATATATAAAACATAAGAGACATGCAAGAAGAAAATGGAATAATGTGAAACGTGTAAATGGAAAAAGATGAGACACGGAAGAGGGGACGGAGTAAAGATTTAAAAAGGGGGAGAGGAGAGGGAACAAGGAAGGCAGATGAGTAGTGGGGCGAAAGAGAGAGAGAGAGAGGGGGGTGACAGGCTGAGGGAGGAAGGGAAGTAGAATGAGAGAGAGAGAGAGAGAGAGAGAGAGAGAGAGAGAGAGAGAGAGAGAGAGAGAGAGAGAGAAAGACAGACACTGAGAGAAAGAAAGGGAAGAAACATAAGGGAATGGCAGTGTGAGCGAAATGATATTAAAAGAAAAAACAAGAAAAAAGAGACGAAGGGAGTCCCTGTCGCGGAAGAGTCAGGGCGCTCGGCAGCAGACATGACCCGATGAGCTGACAACATGAGTGACCTGACCTGAACTGACCTGGCGAGCGAAGATTCTCTGAAATAACAACTCGGGAATTGAGCAGTTTAGTGTTGTGGATTCTGTAAAGGGTTGAAAATGGGTTGTCGGATTTCGAATGCGAATAAGAAAGGTAATCAGAGGGTATTAAGTAACAGTCTAAGAAGCTAATGAGGTGAATAATTGTTTTCCCCTGTAACCAATTGAAAAGAAAGAAAGAGAGAAAGAAAGTAAATGGAGACAGCCAAGTGAACTGACGAGAAAGGAAAGGAAAAGAT
>NC_091570.1:21681121-21686121 GCF_042767895.1 Penaeus vannamei
CACCAGCCTTAAACTGATATGCCTTTGTTTTCCTGTCGTAGTTTGGCTCCCGAGCTTTCAGCAACTCTTAGCCATTCGCAAGCAGACTGGAGACGATTAGTCAGGTTATTGGTGTAGGTATACAATTGAAGAGGTCCTCGTAGTGCTCTACCATGGATGAGGTCAAAGGGTGGGAACTTCAAAGAACTTTGAGGAACTTCTCTGTAAACAAAGAGAAGCCGTGCAAAACAGCATGGCAAGGATACTTAGGTTGCTCTTATGGTGATGTACTCTGCTGTGCCTTGGACTGCAGATGCTGATTCTTGTGATTTGATGTAGAATGAAACTTCTATCGCTGCTGCAAAGGTAATTCTTGCCTTCTCAGCTGCTGGCCCAATGAAGAGACTAGCTTCTTCCACTGCTTTCGAGTGTGATACCCAAAGTCAGAGAAGTGGGCATCAGCCTTATCAGCCATCTGCTCTGATGCCTTGATCTTATGGATCTTAAAATGCACAACGAGATCCTGAGTACATAAGTTTTTTAACTGAGAACACAACACCAAATCTCTGAGACCTTCCTTAGTGTTCAGCGCTCCATCCTTCTCCAGCCAGTGATCAAGGTAGCCTGACAAACTAGGAAGTGAGCGGCAGTTTCTTTACCTTGCATCATCACACAATTAAATTGTTTTGCGTCGTCGACCGCCATCCCCAAACGCCCTCATTCATGCTGAATTTATCAACAAGTATGTTTTTTTCACTCTCGTCGAGACAATGGAGGATTTCTGAAGGATTGCCATCTGTGATAAGTTGGGGGCGTAGAGATGGTGAATGAAAGGGGTCTTGGCCGAAGGGTTCATTTGGGGGAGGAAAATATGTGACCCCACGAGAGTTCCGTTCCCCGGGTGCCGAGAACAGCGGTGACGAGCGAGACCGCCTTCTGCCCCTGTCTCTTCCTGCTCTGTTCTGTCTCTCCTGTTGTTCTCCTGATCATATACATACATACATATATATATATATATATATATATATATATATATATATATATATATATATATATATATATATATATATATATACATGAATATATATATATGTATACATATATATATATATATATATATATATATATACACATGAATATATATATATATATATATATATATATATATATATATATATATATATATATATATGAATATATAAACCTCTCTGTTCGGGGATCGATCCCGCGCCGCCAGATCGTGAAGCGACTGCTCTATCCATTACTCCACCACTCAACAAAAGGATTGTGCAACCAGGTGCCATCTAGCGTCATGGATTTTACCTAACTACCTGAGTAAGTATAGCGAGATTTTACACACAATCCCCGTGAGCATTCGGGACTTATGGAGAGCAGATCAAACCCCAGATCAGATAACCTGAGGTATATTAATGAAAGATGGAAACAATACACTACTGCATTTTATATCATGAATATATAAACCTCTCTGTTCGGGGATCGATCCCGCGCCGACAGATCGTGAAGCAACTGCTCTATCCATTACTCCACCACTCAACAAAAGGATTGTGCAACCAGGTGCCATCTAGCGCCATGGATTTTACCTAACTACTCATACCTGAGTAAGTATAGCGAGATTTTACACACAATCCCCGTGAGCATTCGGGACTTATGGAGAGCAGATCAAACCCCAAATCAGATAACCTGAGGTATATTAATGAAAGATGGAAACAATGCACTACCGCATTTCTTACCATGAATATATAAACCTCTCTGTTCGGGGATCGATATATATTCATGATAAAAAATGCGGTAGTGCATTGTTTCCATCTTTCATATATATATATATATATATATATATATATATATATATATAGATATATACATATATATATATATATATATATATATATATATGTATATATATATATATATATAGATGAATATATATATATATATATATATATATATATATATATATATATATATATATATATATATATATATATATATGTATATATATAAATATATATAAATAAGTAAATATATATATATATATATATATATATATATATATATATATATATATATATATATATATATATATATATTTATATATGCAAGTAAATGTGTACATACACACATACCTACATATGTATAAATATAAATATATGTATATATATATATATATATATATATATATATATATATATATATATATATATATGAATATATATATATATATATATATATATATATATATATATATATATATGTATATATATGTATGTGTATATATATATATATATATAATATATATATATATATATATATATATATATATATATATATATATATATATATATATGGGTTGTGCTTCATGAGCAGGGTGGTGTGAAGCAATGGTGTGGTAGATAGTGTTAAAGTGCTTGCATGCCTTGTCGCTTGCAGTTGCCACTGCTGACTTTATTTATTTATTTATTGCGGAAAAGGGAGCAACTCTGCATAAGCCTCCCCTGCCAGTGCATAGCCTCTCCATCATCGAGACTTCTGCAGTGCCTCCCCGTGCCCACCTATGGAAACTGGTACCTTGCGGTCCTAGGCTAAACTGTGGGGGGTCTCGGAGCAGCAAGAGGCCCCAGAGGTACAGGGTCATGGCCCACTGGTACACCCTGGCCTTGTACCAACTCCTGCCCCTAAGTCTACTGGGGTTAATGGGAGGCTCAGGGGAGGTTGGCCTTGCCAGTCCTCCTCCCCCTAGAGATAATCTCGTTGGCAACGTCTCGTATAATTGGAAATGCTGGAGGGAGGGGAAATGCCCCTCCTATCCAGCAAGAGAGGCGGGCTGTGGGCCTTGTGGGGAGGGCAATTGCTGGGGTGCAGGATGGGAACGGGAGTTACTCGTACTGCCTGTGATCTGGCAGCCACCAGCCTGGAATGAAGCTTCTAGGGCAAAACTGTAGGGAACCCTACAGGTGGATGTTGGGTCCCGCAGCCTGCCGCCCTCTTTTATGTGGGGCAGCATTGGCAGGGGTGGCAGAGGTTGCGTCCAACCATAGTGACTGCTCGAGGGTTAACCTCAGGGGGAAAGTCAGGGTGGGGGTTGGAACATCCGCTCTATGTCTCAGAATGATCGGTTGCCTCTGCTGTCGAGGGAACTGGAGAGGCGGCTCTCTCGGAGGTGAGGAGACCTGACAGCAGCACGATCAGTGTAGGTAGTTACACCTATTACTTGTCAGTCCACAGCAATGGTCACCATCTTCAGGGAGTAGCCATAGCTATCTCCAGTAGGCTCCAGCCCTCGGTGGTAGAGGTTACTCAAATCGATGAGTGTATAATGGCATTGAGACTGAAGGTAGCATTTGGCTTCATGTCTCTTATTGCTGTGTACGCTCCTACCGATGATTGTAAACTCGATGTGAAAGAGATGTTATATGCCAAACTTGCATCTATGGCAGACAGTTGTCCCTGGCGAGATATTCATTGTTCTGGGTGCGGTATCTGGCTATGATCGAGCTGACTATGAGATGTCTGTCTGTCCTCATGGTTCAGGAGCTGGTACTGGCAGCAAGAATAGCCTCCTTTTCTGGGACTTTGCAAGGTCCCAGAAATTGAGGATTTTTGGCCCAGATCTACATCGTTGGACATGGTACAGCAAAGCGGGTAGTGCAGCCAAGGAGATCGACCACATACTAGTTAGCACTCGTTGGAGGATTATCCAGAAAAGCAGGGTGTATAGAAGTGCCGAGTTCTGTGACCATAGATTGTTTGTGTCTACCCTCCAGGTCCACTTTAAAACTCCCCAGCAAGCCAATGATCACCCTAGGGTGTTTCATTTGAACAGGCTGAAGGAGGGGGAGTGTGCTCGGGGGTTTGCTGAGGCAATCTCTGGTTTCACAGCGCTCGACAATCTGAACTCGGTCTCTGTTAAGAAGGGACAATGAACAGTTTATTAGGAGTCTTGCTTAGGAGGCTGAAGGCCATTTCTTAGTAAATGACCTTCGTCCTGCATACCAAGGCCTGATAAAGCTGAACTCCAAGCCCTCTTCGCAGGTGACAGCGGGTTGTCTTAGTAAGTGGCCAGATCGTCTCAGATCCTGTTATGGTGCTGGAGCGTTAGGCTGAGTATTTTTAGCAGTTGTACCAGGTTGACACAACAACAGTTAACGGATGCGGGTAATGCCGTGATTCCATTGTTTTACCCACCCATCAGTGGCAGAATGGCAAAGCAGCGGGTATTTGCGGCATCCCAGCTGAACTCTTAAAAGCTGATGGTGAACCTATGGTGCATGGGTTGCATGCTGTCCTGGCTGCCATCTGGTGGTCCGGTACTGTTCCCCTTGACCTGTTCAGGGGTGTGGTCATCCCTCTCTGGAAGAGGAAGGGGGACCGATGGGACTGCAGCAACCACCGAGGCATCACACTGCTCAGTATACCAGGCAAGGTTCTCGCCCACATCCTTCAGACACATCAGAAGCCCGAGCAATCTGGATTTACTCCTGGTAAGTCTACAATAGACAGTATCCTTGCACTTTGAGTCATTGTAGAGCGCCTCTGTGAATTCGGGCATGGGCAGCTTGCAACCTACATTGACTTCAAGAAGGCATTCGATACGGTGCATTGGGAATCACTATGGGAGATCCTGAGACTGAGAGGAATTCCAACAAGGATTATTGGACTATTAGCAAGTCTGTATACTGGTATTGAAAGTGCTGTAAAGTCTGGTGGGGGCCTGTCGAGCTTCTTTCCTGTTATGTTCAGGAGTGAGGCAAGGCTGTGTCCTTGCACCAAGACTTTTCAACACTTGCATGGACTGGATACTGTGTAGAGCTACTATTCAAAGTCATTGTGGAACAACTCTGGGCATTATCAAGGTTACAGACCTTGACTTTGCTGATATTGCTATTCTATCTGAGTGTTTGGAAACCTTAGTGGTGGCTCTGGATGCTTGTAGTAATGAAGCGAACCTCTTGGGTCTAAAGGTCTCCTAGACCAAGACCAAGATCTAGGGCTTTGGGGACTTG
>NC_091570.1:21708621-21711121 GCF_042767895.1 Penaeus vannamei
AATCAAAGACGACGAGAAAGAAAAAAAGGGGGATCGGACGGGGAGAGGAGAAAGGGGAAGAAGGCGAGGGGGGAGGGGGAGGGGAAGAAAGGGGAAGAGGGCGAGGGTTTGGGGGTGGGGCAGGGGGAGAAGGGCAAAGATTAAGGGAACAGAAACCTGGTAATTATTTTTGGATTGTGCCGCTGGCTCGGAGTTCCATAGGTGATTAATTTTATTATGTTCAGCAGTTTTCTCCCTTCTCTATACCACACACGCTGTTATCTCTCGCCTACACCAGCCGCCTTACTCTAAAAGACATCACGTTTCATAACACTCTATGCTTAAAATACACACGTACACACAGAATACACACACACTGGGCCAAGCTATGGGTAACATCTTCCACAATACACATTCTCCATAAGTTTTTAGCAGCGTAAACATATATCTGAACGTATTATTTCATCCGTAAGCCACTCTCCACAAGGTAATGTACATACATGCCTGACGCATTTTAAAACCTCTACACCACTTAAGATTCACATTCAGTAAAAAAAAAAAAAAAAAAAAAAAAAAAAAGCGAGAGACAGAGGCAGAGAGAGAGAGAGAGAGAGAGAGAGAGAGAGAGAGAGAGAGAGAGAGAGAGAGAGAGAGAGAGAGAGGGAGAGAGAGAGAGAGAGAGAGAGAGAGAGAGAGACAGACAGACGGAGAGACAGACAGACAGACAGAGAGAGAGAGAGAGAGAGAGAGAGAGATAGAGAGAGAGAGAGAGAGAGAGAGAGAGAGAGACAGACAGACAGACAGACAGACAGAGAGAAGAGATAGATAGATAGATAGATAGATAGATAGAGAAATGAGAAGGGAGAGACAGATAGACAGAGAGACTGACAGACAGACATACAGATAGCCAAAACACCTCTAACCTCCCATCCACTTGATAATTATCATTTTTTTCTTATTTTATCAGATCAAAAACTGAAAGTCTAAAATGTATTCAAATGTTAACGGGACGTCACCCAGTAACCCTTTTGCTCTCTGCTGCTCACACGTTTGATGACAACAGATGGATGCGTTATCAGCGTGAAATACGGCGAGAGGAGATGACATTGTGATGGGAGATCTGCTGGATATATCGTGTAGCGATTTTAGCATAAACACATGCACACACGTATTTTTTTTCATTTATCCATTCCTATTTCCATCGTTTTATCAAGACACCGTCATAATTTTGTCGAACCATCTATCTATCTAGCTCTTTATTTGTTTATCTATCCGTACATTTCTCCATCTATCTCTTTCCATCCATCCATCCATCCATCCATCCACCAATCTATCCATCCATTCATCCATCCATCCATCCATCCATAAATCCATCCATCCATCCATCTCTTCATCCATTCACCCAGATACCCAACTATCCACAGATACACACACACCAATGTAACATTCATGCAGTCTTTATATATATGCGTGTGGCATTTATGTGTTTATGCCTGTGTTTGTGATGCAAGACGTAGGGGCACGTCAGAATACACAACGGCAGAGGCTCCATAACACTTTACATTATGAACGGACGAAAGATGTTGGCTCAGTACTTGTTTTCGAAAATGTTGTCGACTTGTGCGAAGAAAACGTGTCCTCAGTCTGCTTATGTAAAGAAAACGGGATTTCAGTTCCTCTCCCCTCTCGCATTTCACTCTTTCTGTCCGTTTGTCTGTCTGTCTGTCTGTCTGTCTGTTTGTCTGTGTCTTGGTCTCTCTGTCTCTCTTCCTCTCTCTCTCTCTCTCTCTCTCTCTCTCTCTCTCTCTCTCTCTCTCTCTCTCTCTCTCTCTCTCTCTCTCTCTCTCTCTCTCTCTCTCTCTCTCTCTCTCTCTCTCTCTCTCTCACTCCCTCCCTCCCTCTTTCCCTCGTCCCTTCCCTCTTTCTCCCTCATTCTGTGGTATGGCCTAATGATGGGGAGGGTTTGGCAAACGGCCCGACATTACCCTTACCCCCCTGCCAACCCCCCTCCTCATCACCCCTTGCTCTGCACGTGGCATTATTCTCGAGTTTTTTTTTCTTTCTTTCTTTTTTTTGTTTGTACAGTTTCTCCACATAATAGCGGTATGACGGTGAGCCACTCTCGTTTTAAGGGAAATGCTGTTAGCCCGTGTTGTGTTTGCTTCTTTCTCTGATTGTGTTTTTGTGTGTTCCAATTCTCATTTCTGCATTATCCTCTTCATCTTTTTGTGCGTGTGTGTGTGCATGTGTGTTTGTGTTTGTGTGTGTGTTTGCGTGTGCGTGTGTTTGTATGTGTGTGTGTGTGTGTGAAAAGCTTGTGTGTGTGTGTGTGCGTGTTTACGTGCGTGCGTGCGTGCGAGCGTGTGCGTGTGTGTGTTTGTGTATGTGAGTGTGCGTGCGTGTGTGTGTGTGTGTGTTTGTGTGTGGGCGTGTTTACGTGCGTCCGTGCGCGTTTGCGTGAGTGCGTGAGTGTGTGCGCGTGCGTGTATGCATTCCTTTCTCTGTTTTCTTCTTTTCTTCA
>NC_091570.1:21716121-21721121 GCF_042767895.1 Penaeus vannamei
TTTTATTGCCAAACTCACATCTGTGTTAGACAAATGCCCCGGGCAAGACATTCGAATTGTACTGGGCAACTTCAATGCAGTATCCAGCTGTGATCGAGCTGGCCACGAGATGTCTATCGGTCCCCATGGCTCAGAAGCTGATCTTGGAAGCGAGAACAGTCTCCTACTCCGGGACTTTGCTAGGATTTCTGGCTCTTGAAGGAGTGCGGTGTATATTCACCGCATTAATCTCTAATTGATTAATAATGCTTGAAAACCTGACGAACCCTGTAGTCCTAAGGGATTGCTTTAAACGTGGAACAATTGTTACAGCCCAGGAATCCATTGGTGAACGTCCGAGGATAAGGTAGAATTTTATCTCGTTGGAGACGTTGGAGGCCACAGATGAGTATCACATGGTTTGTCTGAACGGATTTGCACCATTCCTTGGTGAGCAGGGCTCGGGCTCTGCTGAGAAGGGATAAGGAACAATTCATCAGGAATCGTGCCGAGGAGCTAGAGAGCCATTTCTTAGTAAATGACCTTCGTTCTGCCGACCAAGCCCTGAGAAAACTCCAATCCCTCCTCGCATATGACTGCGGTCCGGTCGGTGGATAGATGGATCATCTCAGATCATGTTGGGGTTCGTGAACATTGGACTGAGTAATTGTATCAGGTAGAACCCCCAGCAGTTAGTCTAGATGCTAGGGATGTCGCAATCCCTGTGCCTGACCCACCCATCAGTGAAGATCCCCCTACCTGAAGAGGAAATAGAAGGGGAAGAGGGAGGGGGGAAGAGAGAGAGAGAAAAAGAGAGACCATCAGTGAAGATCCCTCTAGCTTGAATGAGGTGAGGGAGGTGATCTCTAAGCTGAAGGGTGGGAGAGCTGTAGGCATATGTGAATCCCTGCTGAACTGGTAAAGGCTGGGGGTGAGCCTATGGCACGGGGCTTGCATGCTGTCCTGGGTGCCACATGGCAGTCCGGTTCCAATCCCCTTGACCTGCTGAGGGGCGTGGCCATCCCTCTGTGGAAGGGGAAAGGGGATCGTTGGTGCTGTAGCAATTACCGTGACATCACATTGTTCAGTATATCAAGCAAGGTTTTCGCCCACATTCTTCTGAAACGGATCCGCAACCACCTGCTAAGGCACCAACGACCGGAGTAATCTGGATTCACTCCTGGCGCTTTGTTGAACGTGTTCGTGATTTCGGTCGTAGGCTGCTCGCAGCTTACACACATGGATTCCCACAACATATACATGAACATAAACATTCTCTCTCTCTCTCTCTCTCCCTCTCTCTTTCTCTTATTTTTATATATTTTTTTTACATATCACCGAGTCCACCCCTCATTTCAGCGCAACAGCCGCCAGTCGCACACCTTGTCTGCTAGGCGCCTCCCACACCTCTAAGCCATGCAATCGGCAGTCATGCAGGGGGGGATAAGGTTCTCCCTCCCTCTCCCCAGCGTGGTTTCCAAGCCCCCTTTTCGAATCTCCGTGCATGTCGATGCATGAGAACTCGGGTCGGTCCGCATGACAAGTTAATCTCGGCCCACCTGTCACTCGGGAAAAAGTTATTATAAACTTTCTAATTAAGGACGAAGCTAAATCATAGACCTTGTCTGGCTTGGAAGGAGGAGGAGGAGGTGGAGGATGAACGGAGGAAGAGGAGGAGCAGAGAGAACGTAGGAGGAGGGAGAGGAGGAGATGGAGGATGGACGGAGGAAGAGGAGGGGGATGGATGGAGGAGAAGGAGGGGGGAAGAGGAGGATGGAGGAGGAGGAGGGTGACGGATGAGAAGGACGGAAAAAGAAGTGGAGGCGAAGAGGAGGAGGAGAAGGAATAACTGCAGGAGGAGGTGAAGCAGGAAAAGGAAGAGGACGAAGAGGATGCAGGAAAAGGATGCGAAGGGGGTGGAGGAGGAAGACAAGGAAGAGGAAGGCAAAGAAGGAAGAGGAAGAGTAACTAGACGGAGAGGGTGATGTAGGAGGAGGAGGAAGAGGAAGAGTAACTGGATGGAGAGAATGGAGATGTTGGAGGCGGAGGAGACTAGGAAGGGAGGAGGACGGAATTGTAGCAACAGCAGGAGAGGAATAGTCGGAGGAAAAATGGAGAAAAAAGAGGGAAAGAGAGGAAGGGAGTATGAAGCAAGAATTCATACTGAACGGGGTAATGGGGGGAGGGGGGATGGTAAGAAGGAAGATGGCAGAGGAAGGAATATTTGGAGGAGAATGAAAAATGGAATGAACGTATTCTTAAGCAAAGAGAGAGGGAAGGAGGGGAAGAATGAAGTAGAGGGAGGGAGAGGGGAGTGGAGGGAATAGGGGATAAAAAGGGAGGAAATCTAATTGAAGGAGGGAGTGAGAGGGAAGTGGAGGGGGATAGCGAGTTAAGGAGGAGGGAGGGAGAAAGAAGGGAGTCAAGGGATAAGGAGGAGGAAGGTGAGTGAGGGAGGGAAAGCGAAGTGGGGGGGATGGGGAGTAGAGAGAGGGGGGGCGAGGTACAGGAGGGAGGGAGTAAGAGCAGCAGTATATGTATCCTTACGCAGAGAAAGGGGGAAGGGGTAACAGGTGAGTAGAGGGAGGGTGGAGCAGCAATGATGAGGGATGAGGGAGGGAGGGGGACTCGTGGGAAAAAGGAGGAAGGAAAGAGGCTAAGGGAGAGGAAGAGAGAAAGACACGATAGCAGTTCCTCCAGGGATTTTCTTTAAAAGTGAGGGAGAGCAAAGGTAAAAAGATATGAGGAAGGGGAAGAGGGAAAGGAGAGGAAGAGAAAGAGGATAAAGATGAGGAACTGTAGGAGCAGACGTAAGAATAAATCCAGAACGAGAGAAGGAGGGAAATGAATGATAGGGAAGGAAGAGTAAAAGGGAGGAAGAGGGGATATGAAGATTAGGTGGAGGAAGAGACATAAAAAAATAAGAATTTGAAAGAGGGAAAACTAAGAGAGGGGAAAAATAGAAGAAAAGACGTGTCCCAAGAAAGAGAGGAAGAGGAAGAGAGAATGGGAGAAGGAGGCAGATGAAATAAGGAAGAAGGAAAAGCGAGGAATAGTAGAACGACAGAAGAATGTGAAGAAAAGAAATGGCAGATTTAGGAGTGGAGGGAGTAAGAACAACTAAAAAGAAAAAGAGAAAGAATAAGTAGAGGATGAAGAAGACTTGGGGGAAGGGAGGGAGACGAAGGAACAAAGGAAATGATGAAACGGAGAAAGGAGAAGGAGGAGCGAGGGGCGATAAAAATAGGGGATTAAGAGAATGGAGAGAATGAAAGAGAAATAAGAAGCTGAGTTATTATTGTCTAATTGTGACTCACTTCTCCCTCTCTCTATATCTTTTTCTTCTCTCTCTCTCTCTCTATCCCTCTTTCGCTCTCTCTCACTCTCTCTCTCTCTCTCTCTCTCTCTCTCTCTCTCTCTCTCTCTCTCTCTCTCTCTCTCTCTCTCTCTCTCTCTCTCTCTCTCTCTCGCTCTCTCTCTCTCTCTCTCTCTCTCTCTCTCTCTCTCTCTCTCTCTCTCTCTCGCTCTCTCTCTCTCTCTGCCCACATACTCACAAGCTCTCTCTCACATACATGTGCACACACAATTGTTGTAGTGACACTAACATTACCGTTATTATTGTTTTAGTATAATGTTCATTATTATTACTAAAACTTCCTCATTATCATCACTATCATCATTATCATCATCATTATCATCACTATCATCATCATTATAATTATCGTCATCATCATCAATATTATTTACATCACCATCATGAACATTTCCATCCTCATCATTATAATAACTATCATTATCATCTTCATCATCATTACTATCAGTATTGCTGTAATTATTAACATTATCACTACTGATAATGTTGTTATCATTATCATCATTATCATAATTATTATTATTGTTCTTACTGTTACCATCATTATTATCGTTATCATAATCGCCAATACTAGTAGTAATAATAGTGGTAATAGCATCATCCTCATTATCATGATTATCTTATAATCATCATTATATGTTGGAATCATGATCATAAACATCATCAATATTATCCTTATTATTACATGAGTACATTTTCCTTCGTTGGCGTTATGACTTCAATTCCATACAGATTTGTACGCAAAACACCCTAATATACACAGTAATTGGTTTCCTGACAATACGACTCCTATCATAATATTAATTCCAAGGTCTCGTTATTGCATAATTATAGAACTTAGCAATAATGAATCTACCTTTTATCTTCACTTCTGTTCTAGCTACCAGTTCACTGAATCGGATATTACAGTAGACGGCCATCATTACTGACGAAATGTATTTATGACATCAATTTTCCTTTTGCTTTATCCCAGTGTTCAGAATATATGCATAAATCTCACTTCGTTAAAAGGATTCATAATTCCTGCAACATTATTATACTGAAAAACAGGAGGCTGTCCAATGTCCATTAATTTTGTTGTTTGAAGTCATCGCAGATGTGTATATAAATACGTATTTAAAAATTCCTGATGATAATTATATTACGTAGAATTTCATTTCAATAATGGGACATAAATATTTGTAGGAAAAAAATGTAAGAAATGATGCAATTAAACTGACATCAAAGCATGAAATAGTAAATTTGATATTTCGTTTTCATTTGATATATCTGGGATCCAACTGGGAAATGAAATTCGAGATCTCAAACTACTTTTCATATCAAACATATACATGTGTATGATATAGTGCCTGTGTGTGTGTGTGTGTGTGTGGGTGTGTGTGTGTTTGTGTGTGTGTGTGTGTATGTGTGTGTATATGTGTGTGTGTGTGTGTGTGTGTGTGTGTGTGTGTGTGTGTGTGTGTGTGTGTGTGTGTGTGTGTGTGTGTGTGGGTGTGTGTGTGTGTGTGTATGTGTGTCTGTGTGCATGCGTGTGTGTGTGTGTGTTTGTGTGTGCGTGCGTACGCGCGCGCGCGCATGTGTGTGTGCGTATGAAATCTGTGCATATGTTTGTACGGTAAGCTTAGAGCTTTATGCTATGATGCTATAG
>NC_091570.1:21748621-21756121 GCF_042767895.1 Penaeus vannamei
ATATATATATATATATATATATATATATATATATATATATATATATATATATATATATATATATATATATATATGTATATATATATATATATATATATATATATATATATATATATGTATATATATATATATATATATATATATATATATATATATATATATATATATATATATATATATATATACATGTATGTATGTGTGTGTGTGTGTGTGTGTACCTACCATCAAGGAAAAGAAGTACAAATTCAAGAAAAAAATGCTGGAGAAAACTGAGCAAGAATTGGGATCGGCCTTACAAGTACTTTAAAATCCTCCTGAACAACAAAAACCCCGGTTGAATTTGACTTCCGGCTCTTAGAAACGTTTTCATGAA
Source organism: Penaeus vannamei (assembly GCF_042767895.1). Classification (NCBI taxonomy): domain Eukaryota; kingdom Metazoa; phylum Arthropoda; class Malacostraca; order Decapoda; family Penaeidae; genus Penaeus; species Penaeus vannamei. The sequence goes on from NC_091570.1 coordinate 21,748,995, forward strand.
TACAAAACGTTTGCGAACGTTGACCTCTTTTGTTCCTTGATTTTCTCATTTCATTTCCCGGACTTCTTATTCATGGCTCTAGTGTATTTCCAGGAGAAATTTGATGTTAAGTGATGATTTTTTTTTCATCCATTTACCTATTGTTTTATCTATTTGTTGGTTTACTGATTTAGTTAGCTAGTTTTGACCTAGAGTATTGCATATTTAGTCATCTCTTTCTCTCTTCTCATCTTCACCCCCTCCTCCCTCCCTTCTTCTCCTTCCCTCTCCCTCTCTCTCTCTCTCTCTCTCTCTCTCTCTCTCTCTCTTTCTCTGTCTCTCTCTCTCTCTCTCTCTCTCCCTCTCTCTCTCTCTCTCTCTCTCTCTCTCTCTCTCTCTCTCTCTCTCTCTCTCTCTCTTTCTCTTTCTCTTTCTCTCTCTCTCTCTCTCTCTCTCTCTCGCTCACATACAGACTCAGGGGCACGACAGACATTAACACGTGGACCCATGATCTAGAACCAATTACCTTATAATACAAGAAATTTTAAGAACTCAAATACATTCAAAAGAAATTAAAGGACCATCTCTTAAATCACCAATGACATCAGGTTGGAAATGATATGTACTACCATTGATTCTATGTTTAACCTGTGTTGATATGTACTGTAGTATTTTTGTTTATATGCACTGCAATATTTATGTAATAAGAATAACCGTGATAACAAATGGAATCAAGTATTTTGAATTTTAATTTTATGAAGCCTGATGGTAGCGTTACATATCGTCCGACCGAGAAAGAATAATGCTTCAAGATGTGGGACTTCTTTTAAGTCACCAATTACCATGCTTTAATTCGTTTGCTTTCGGGTCCTCTGAAATCAAATATCTGTTAACAGAATTATGCGAATGTGGTAGAATAGACCCTAATGGATTGTTTCCTTTGAGTAAGAGAGTCAATCAGCTCCTAAATTACCTGTAATCTTACGCTTCTTAGTTTCGTCAAGTGTCATTTTCAGAGTGCACACAATAGTCTTCGCTTACCATAACCCCATTTAAATGACATCACTGTTTTCTGAATTTTGTGACCGATTGCTGGTCAAATGCCTTTCTGTATATTTAAGACCATTTCTTCCAGAGACTCATGATGGTTTTAGAAAGGTACCCGACTGTAATGAGGCATTGTTTGTGCGGGTGTATGATTTGCAGTCTGATTAAGATAAGGATCATGAGTCAAGACTTGTTTCTGGATGTTAGCGCAGCCTTTGACACAGGCATTCAAAAGGGTTTGACATTTAGTTGCATTCTGTTGGTGGTTTAGTTTTAGTATTTCAACGATTTTTTTAGCTGGCAGCCCGCAGCGAGTTCATGTTGATGGTAGTTTTAGATCGTATTCCCGTGTGTCATATGGAGTTCCTCAGGCTAGTGCTTTTAAGCCTTTGCTCTTTGTTTTATATACAGATGCTATGTGGTTCGACATTGCTAATGAAATGTTGGCATATGGTGCTGAGGCTTCTCTCTATGCCGATGTTCCTTTTCCGGCAACCAGGCAAATAGTAGCTGAAAGTCTCACTGAAGACCTAAGGATAACTCAGTCGGGGTGCTCTCGGTGGGCTTGAAGTTAAATCCTATCAAGTCCAAGGAAAGGATTGTGCGTTGGTCTTGAACGCAATTGTTTCAGCATCCTATTCTGCTAATTAATGGAGTCAGAATCACTTCACTGTGTAATCTGAAGTTCTAAGGTGTAACCCTTGATTCAGAGCCTACGTTTGAAGTATGACCAAGGCGCTTTCATCTAGGTTAGGCATCATTCGCAAGTGCAAGAAGAGTATGATAATATTACTCGTAGATGTTTCTTTTCTTTTATTCTGCCTCATTTTTACTATTGTTCTCCTTTATGGTTATCTTTTAAGACTGCTTGATCGTTCTTTTAATTCAATTCAATTTCTCCTGACTGATTTAAATTTTACTCTGGGCACCGCAGGGGATACTGGGGTTCTTTCAGTCTTATACGAGATTATAATCGATGACTCACACCCCCTCTATGATATTTATCAACTTGAAGTTACTAGAAGTTCTATGACTCTGCAGTGGCATTTGATGCAAGTCGATCATCTACATCTCAATTTTCTCCAACTCCTGAGAAGTTCAAAAGATCAAATAATATATTTTTACCACGTAATTAGCTGAAGAGTTTCTATCCTCTTTTTTTCTTAGCTGTGCTTTGACCTGCACTGACACCTTTGGTGGTATGATTGGAATCTTTCAGTGTGGCTTACCGCAATGATAAGCATCTATCAATCTATCTACCCACATGCTTATCCATCTCTCTCTCTCTCTCTCTCTCTCTCTCTCTCTCTCTCTCTCTCTCTCTCTCTCTCTCTCTCTCTCTCTCTCTCTCTCTCTCTCTCTCTCTCTCTCTCTCTCTCTCTCTCTCTCTCTCTCTCTCTCTCTCTCTCTCTCTCTCTCTCTCTCTCTCTCTCTCTCTCTCTCTCTCTCTCTCTCTCTCTCTCTCCCTCTCCCCATCCTCTTCCTCTACATTCTCCTCCTCTCTTTCTCATTTTCTTTCCGTCTCACCCTTTCTCTCCTTCACCCACTCTTCCTCAATCGGTGGAAAAAGAATGACATAACCATCCCTCTAAACTCTATTGATCCTATTTCCTGCAAATGGATATGAAAGGATAAGCCATACTTGCCAATCACAGGCTCCGTCGAAGCTAAGCTTTGCATTACTTACAGCCGATTCGGGGATCTCCCTCCCACGCCGTGCTGAGTGGGTCGATAATCTTATGCTATGGGTATGCCTCGCTCGACCTTATTAGCCACCGGACGCTGTTGCTTTCTCGGGGGGTAAAACTGGAATCATTTTTTTTTTCCTTATTGACCGGCTTGTATTGGGGGCAGTAATTGAGTTGTCATGTTGTGTTAATAATTCCATTAATGTCACGCCACGAAAAGTGGTTGTCCTCCTGGGGAAAGGGAAGGAGGAAAGAGGTGAGGAGGGAAATAAGGAAAGAGGGAGGAAGATTTGAAGGAAGGGAGGAGGATTAGTGGAGGAAGGAAGTAGGGTAGGAGGGAATAGATGATGAGGGAATAGATGACGAGGGAAGAGAAGAGCGTGGAAAGTAGAAAATAAGAGGGATACAAAGAGGAGGGAAAGGAAGGGAAGAAGGTGTGGAGGGAAGGGAAAAGGATTAGGTGGAGGGAAGGGAAAAGGATTGGGTGGAGAGAGGAGGGGGAGGGGGTAAAGGAAGGAAAGGAGAGGATGGAGTGGAAGGAAGGAAAGAAGTAGGTAGAAAGTGAAGGAGGAAAGAAGTGAGGAGGGAGGAAGAGAAAAAAAAAACGAAATATTTCATGAGAGAGGAAAGAAGACGCAGAGGGACGAAAGGAGGGAAGTGGGGGGAGAGAAAGGAGGAAGAGGTAGGAAGGATAAAAGATCGAAGGGAAAGATGGAGGAAGGACGGAAGAAAAAAAATGAGGAAAGGGAAATGGAACATATAGAAGAAAGGATGGGAGAGTTACGCAACAGTGGCGGAAGGAGGGAGGCAAATGGGGTAAAAAGGATAAGAAATCAAGGGAAGACGACGTAGGATAAAAGTAAATGGAATAGACAGAGAAAGGATGTGGGGAAAGAAGAGAAGGATAGCGGTAGGGAAGGAAAGAGAAAGGAGAAAGGAGTAGCCAAGAAAGAAAAGAAAAGGAGGTGAGAAGGAAAAGGAGGAAGAGAAGGAAAGAAAATATTTGGATAATGGAATAGATAAAAAGGGACGAAGGAAAAGGGAGGAAAGAAGGGTGAAGAGAGGGGACAGTGGGAAAAAGGGGGTTTAGGGAGGAATAGCAGAAAGCGGATGAAAATGGATGAGTAGTGATATGAAAAGAAAAGAAGGAAAGGGAGAGGGAGGAGAAGAAACTAAAAAGAAGCTACGTAAAGGAAAGAGCAGGGAGGAAGGGAGAGAAGAAATGCGGAAGATAAGAAGAGATGAGAAGGAAGTATAAAGAAAGGAAAGGGATTATCACAAGGAAAGCTTTTAGGGAATCTTTTGAGAGGAAATGTGAAAATAACAGGGAAAAAAAGGGAAAAAAGAAATTATTATGACGAACATTTCATTCATCCCATACACACTCTGAACAGATGAACAGACATAGAAAGTAGGCCTAAATCATTCACAAAACAGTTCACAGAATAATCACAAAACACCAATAAACACAACATAACAATCAAAACACAACGAAAACAATAGACGTAACCCATAATTACCTTTCTTATAAGACAAGGAAAAAAATCACACCATCAAATCACACATGAATACACGTGTACACCGAACATTCACCCCTTCTCCAAAATACTCGCCTGATCTCCTGCCATGTTTTCCAGGCTGCTCAACATTAATAAGATGAGACAGGGTGTAATTTCACATCAAAGGCAACAGGAAGACTCGGTTTACAGAAGGGATTACAAAAGCCAAGGCGCCGCAGACTTTAACGTGGTAATGACATACCTTCCCTTAATACCACGAAACACCTGTGACGGTCGTGATCAACAGGTAAGCGGTCTTTGTTACGAGGTGGGAATGTTGATTAAAGAATTTTTGGAAATATGTAAAGATAAGGATGAATAGCTCTTTGGGATTGTTATGAATTAAGGCAAAGCTTGAAATTGAGGTGATTTCTAAAGGCTTTTGGTGAATGAAAAGCAAAATGCACAAAAGAACAGTGACGCAAATGGATAAAAGAAAGTCGGAGATGTAAAAAAAAAAAAAATTGTTGTGATGAAATAAAATTGAACTGGTGAATTGATTGATAGATAAATAGATAGACAGACAGATAGATAGATAGAAAGATAGAAAAAGAGAGAGGGAAAGATGAACAGATAGATAGGTAGGTAGGCAGACATATAGATAGACAGAGAGAGAGAAAAAAAAAGAAAGAGGAAGAGAGAGAGAGAGGAAACGATCAAGTGAAAGAGAGAGAAAGAGAGAAAGAGAGAGAATTCCAACCTTTAATTTCTTTTTACTTGATATAACTTCCGGTATGAAAGGAGTTGCTCTGGCCATTCATTCGGCTTTCATTCTTCGCAAGTTTAGCGAATCATAATTCTAGCAGATCATCTAATGGAATCTGACATGAGTTGTGTTAATCTCATAAGCTTTTCTCGCGAGAATTAAAGCTTATTTTTTATGCTAATTCCTCCTCCCTTGACGTTTTGCATATTTCGTTGTTTTCGTTTCGTCTTCTCATTCTTATTCTTTTCGCTCCTTCATTCTTCTTTTTTTTCTTCTTCTTTATCCTCCTCCTCCTTCTTCCCCTTCTTAGTTTTCTCCTCCTAATCCCCCTTCTCATTCCTCCTCCATCTCCTCCTCCCCCACTCCCCCTCTCCCACCGCCTTCTCCTCTTCTTCTTCTTCCTCCACTGCCTTCTGTACTTCTTACATCTCCTCCTCCTCCACTTCCCTCTCCTCATCTTCCTCCTTCTCTCTCTCCTCCTCCTCCTTCATCACCATCCTTCTCCCCCTCCTCTTTCATCACCGTCCTTTTCCCCCTCCTCCTCCTTTCTCCTCCCACTCTTCCTCCTCTTTCATCACCATCCTTCTCCCCCTCCTCCCCCCTTGCTCCTCCATCTCCTCTTCCTTCTCCTTCACCTCCTCTTCTTCCTCCTCCTCCTACTCTTCTTCCTCCTCCTCCTCCTCTTCCCCTCCTCCACTTCCTCTTCCTCCTCCCCCCCCCCAAGCCTCCTCCTTCTCCCCCTACTCCTCCATCTCCTCTTCCTTCTCCTTCACCTCCTCTTCTTCCTCCTCCTCCTCCTCTTCTTCCTCCTCCTCCTCCTCTTCCCCTCCTCCACTTCCTCTTCCTCCTTCCTCCCCCATGCCTCCTCCTTCTCCCCCCTCCTCCTCCTTCTCCTCCCCCTCTCCCTCCTCCATTTCCTCTTCCTTCTTCTCCTCCTCTTCTTCCTCCTCCTCCTCCTCCTCTTCCCCTCCTCCACTTCCTCTTCCTCCTTCCTCCCCCATGCCTCCTCCTTCTCCCCCTCCTCCTCCTTCTCCTCCCCCTCTCCCTCCTCCATCTCCTCTTCCTTCTTCTCCTCCTCTTCGTCCTCCTCCTCCTCTTCCCCTCCTCCACTTCCTCTTCCTCCTTCTTCCCCCCCCCCATGCCCTCCTCCTTCTCCTCCTTTTCCCCCTCTTCCATCTCCTCCTCCTCCTTCTCTCCTCTTCCTCCTCCTCTTCCTCTTTTTCTTCCTCCTCCTCCATCTCATCGTCTATGATCGTATATCGTACAATCGTGTGTGGGTATCTAAAGAACATATACTTTTATCAGCTGTCTTTCATCTGTCTGTCTGTCCCTGTCTTTTATATCGCGAGATCCATGCTAGCAGCAATGGTTTATCTGTTACATGTCATAAAGCGCTCTAACTGTTTGGAATAATTCTCTTTATGGTCGTTTTATGGGCTTGATAAAAAAAAGGGAAGTGATGTTTGTTGCGATTATTGTAATTGTGATATTATCGGCGTCATCAATCATATTATTCAGAATGGCAATTAGTGTAACAACTCTAGTGTTGATGATAATGAACACGATGATAATAATAGTTTTAAAGATGATGATGATGAGAATTGTGGTGATGATACGGATAATGATATTAACAATAAAGATGAACATAATGATGATAAATATAGTAATTACAAAACGATGAAACGCCTGTAATGAATAATAAAAAGATATATAATGATCAAAATAATATTGATGATAGCAGTAACGATGATAATTATATTTTCCACCGCCTCTCCCCCTTTCCATTCTATTTCCTTCCGCCTTCATTTTTATTTTTATTTCCTCTTCCTCCTTTTTCCTTTCTCTTTCGATATTATTGTTCATTCCCCTTCTTCCAGATTTGCCTTTCTCGATTTATTCCTTACTCTCCCCCTCCCTTCTTCCTTCTTGTCACCCTCTACCCCTTCTACGTTTTCCTTTCCTCCTCTTCCTTACCCACTTCTTTATTCCTCATTCCCCTTCTTCTCCCTTTCCTTCCCCCTCCTATTTCCTCCCTCCACCATCCTCTCCCACTACCTCCCTCCTCCCTCCCCTTCTCTCCCTTTCATTCCTTTTTACCTTCTTTCCCTTATTCCCTTTTATCGTCTCTTCATCCATTTCTCCTCCTTT
>NC_091570.1:21761121-21771121 GCF_042767895.1 Penaeus vannamei
GTGGGATTACTGTCATAAATAGTGGAATTTAGCTTTAAACATCGACTGATTAGATTTGAAAACTTGACAGAACACATAACTGGCCTACCCTCGGAGGCCTAAAATTCAGTGTTTTGCTCCAAGCTGCAAGCGCCAGTCAGAGTCCCACTCCTGTAGATTTTTTGCTTTCCCGAGTAAAGAGAAAAATACATCAGAATACAGACGTTGGGTTCGATTGTTAAGGTATGAAATTATGTACTTCATATACTATGTAGGCCTACTATTGTTACATTTTCGTTCCTATCATTTTTTAAAGCTACTTTCAGTCTAAAGTGCCCTTGTAGCACAATGTTTTGCTGGTTCAGCAGTCAATAAGGAAAACATTGATAGGCCAAATTAGCTTTCCACTTAATATTGCAACGGGCGCTCAGAATTGAAAATGGGAACTGCACTTAACCCTTGCCCTTGTTTAAAGGATAAAAAAAAACATTCTGTATGTCTTGTCCAAAATTGAAGTTAAGCATCAGAAAAGTTAGCAATCTTGCCTTCATTCTTCAATTTTCCATTTTTATACTCATGTTGCAGGTCTGAAATACAAAACCATGTCCTTTTCCCGCAGGAGAGAAGACAGGGATCCAACCAAATATTCAAGGACCTGTAGTTGCCATAATCGCGATGGAGTAAGAGCCATGGACCAGAAATATATGACCATAATATTAACAAACTGTTTGAAAAATCAAGGAGCTCACCCAAAACAAAATCAAAATCAACATTTAAGCAGACCTACGTTCTGTGATTTATGTCAGTGCATTCCGCAGTCCATTTCTTTTTCGATAGGCCTAAAGTACTTTTACATAAAAATATTGCGTACTATCGGAATAACATAAAAAATTACATTATTTTTCTTCAACTATTCAATACATTTTCAAGGTTTGATACGATCCACGGTTATTTTCTTGGGTTTTGCATATCTAAGTCCGTGAAAGAAAATAAACAGTGCTCACCATTATATCATACACCTTCGGCATGATGCTTGCTTATACATTGCCTCTAAGTACACCAGGTACGTATGTAAAACTATCAATATGATTTGATTTGCAGTGGTTCTATCCCCGAGAGATTGATCTAGTTTCATTTTTGAAGAAATTTAAGAGGGTCGATACAGACAGCGCCATGTCGGTACAAGTTTGTTTAGAACTGAAAATTGGTTTCCATGGAAACGTGACGTAATGGCTTGAGGACTCTATTAGAAAGCTATTGCATACCGATTGGCTAATTGACCCGCCTAATATTCTGGTAATTTTGTACTTAGTTCTTAACTTGTTTCTGGATACGTCTTAGAAATGTCAAAAGAAAAAGAAAAAAGTAAATGATTGATATAAATCTGTTAAGAAAATGTACATAATTGATTAACAAATAGATAAATGTTAATAGGGAAATAAAGGAAGAAACGAATTTAAATATGTAAGTAAACGAATAATTAGATTTATAAACAAAGAAATATATGAGAAAAAAATGAGTTAATTGTTACGGTTCCCGCTCCGGGGTATATTTTCTCACAGATAAATAAATAACACACACACACACACACACACACACACACACACACACACACACACACACACACACACACAAAACACACACACACACACACACACACACACACACACACACACACACACACACACACACACACACACACACACGTATGTATATATATATATATATATATATATATATATATATATATATATATATATATATATATAACAAATTAACAAATAAATAGAGAAAGAAACAAATAAATTTATAAACAAATAAGATTTAAAAAAGGGTTGCATGATAAAATTTGCACTCGGGGTACATTTTCTCACTTTTAAACAAATAAACAAACAAAGGAAAAACAATCAAACAAGTAAATCAATTGATACTGATATATAACAAACAAATATATTAATAAAATAAACAAATAAATAAAACAAATAAAAACAAGGGATACATGCTACGAATTGCGCTCCGTGATGCATTTTCACCCTGATAAAAAATAATAATAATAATAATAATAAACAGAAATTATTATCATATTTATACCTCTCATTATTATTATTAATGTTATTATCATTATCATTATTATTATTATCATTATTACTGTTGCTGTTGTTATTAATATGATTATTAATAGTAATGGCAGTACTAGGAGTATTAGTTGTAACAAAAGTGTTATTATCATTATTATTAATGATAGCTCCATGATCAATTTTCTCACTGACAAACAAATAAATAGATGAATAAACAAACAAACAGAGAAATAAAAATGAAACACATGAATAAAAAACAATAATGAATCATAAAAAATATTGTATTTAGTGGTCCATGTTAAGAGCCAGAATTCAGTCACGGGCTGCATGTACAGAATATTCACGCCAAAGACTGTTTGAATTGTCAACCACGAATAAAAAACAACATACGTATTAAAACAAACATCTAATATACGTATGAAAATTCAAATGAATACAGGCCGTGTTTTCCAAATACATTTTCCCCTTTTGTTTATATATTGTGATGCATATGAAAACATGCAAAGTGATTTCAATATGTATTTGCAGAATGAGTTTCATATTTCATTTTATTCGTAGGCTAAACGTGTGAAAGTATAGGATGCACCACTAATGACCTTAGTTGTTGACGCGGAAAACAAATTTAAATAATCAATCAGTTAGTCAGTTCTGCAGCGGATTCTGAACACTATTTTTTTCCCTGGTTGTTATTGCTTTCGCTGTTATTAATACTCTCGCAGGTGTGATTCGGGCTTCTATCGTAATATGATTATTGGCATTAGCATAATTTTTCTCCTCCTCTTCCTCCGCTACAGTGATATCAGTGTCATTATCATTATCGTCGTCATTTTCATCATCATCAATTAATATTTATTATACGGACAAGGATATAGAGGGAAATGAATGCATATTTGTCAGGCTAGACATGCATATCTACGGTACAGATAGATAGATAAATGTAAATATATCTGATAGATAAATATACATTTATCTATTTCTATGTAAATGCCTCTATTTACGAATATTAATAGGGTTGGGCCTTGCACAGTATTAACAAACTGGTCGTAGATCATTAGTTTCGTCACATTTTAATCATAAACTTCGTGAAGATAAACGACACCAATTATTATCATCATTATAAGAGTAAACGAGACACACACACACACACACACACACACACACACACACACACACACACACACACACACACACACACACACACACACACACACACACACACACACACACACACACACACACACACACACACACACACACACACACACACACACACACAAACACACACACACAAACACACACACACAAACACACACACACACACACACACACACACACACACACGTGATAAAATGTGGCAGTCACAGTTAAAACTTGTATCAAACATGTTTCAAATTCCGTCTCAAAAACCCCAAATAATGCGACTCTTGTTTAGGTTAGAAGAGTTTCGACTTTTTCTCCATGACTTTATATTTGAATATAATGATAATAAAAAAATGTACAGTGCAGAACAGCTGGAGGTTTTGTATGAGGAAAAAATCCTCTTGGAGAAAATAGAAAAAATAGAGGGAGAACTAACATAATGCATAACATTACATTCACTAAAAGACATGTCATTAATAGGATTTGTGCCAGAATTTTAACATATAGAACACGTACGAATAGCATGACAAGATATTTAACTGATGACCTGTATTTATGATAATGACGTGATATCCGATATCATGTCATCAACACTTGATTCCTGTGATGAAAATACGATATTGACACATGTCAGTTTGTCATGTTACTTACACATTTTCACATCTGTTATACGGGTTGTGCGTTTTGTAAAATGTTTTAAATATTGTTTTCTTGTTATTTGATGAGCTTTCTGTCGATGAATAAGGTATTTTTCAAATATATATTTTTCACTTTCTGAGAAAATAGAATTATTCTGTTGGCAAGCACATTTTCATCTGATTAATCTTCATTGTTACATCTTTTTAGCTGACATTAGATGAATGCCATCTTTGAGGCACTCGTCTAAAGTTTCCAAAAAATAATGATCAGAAACAACGCTTACTATATATATCACATTACGTTTTTACGTTTTTCAATCCATAATCAGATAAAAATATCAGTTTCGAATTGCACAATATACTAAATGACTCACGTGAATCGGCCATCGGATGACAATACATTTTAACGAACCTCGGTAATATGGGAATGAACTAACATGTTCAGTGTCAGTAGGAAATGAAGTTCTTTGCTTTCAAATGATAATGCCAGCAGAGGAAATGACAAAGCTGAATGAAATAGAAAAGGTACTAAATCATTTATTCGAAAATATGACTGATGGGCTTCTGCTAGCACTGCTCACTCCAGTTCTGTTTTAGTGTATGATTAGGAATTTCGTGCCTTTTTTTTACGGAAGAAGAGGGCTCACTCACTCTTTCATCTAACCACTCACCCATTCATTCACTCACTCAATAAATCATATGCACACACACGCATAAACACTCACACTTACTTGCAAAAATCATGCTCTGGATGAATCTGCTACTACTGGTGAATTTTATCTTTATTCTTGTTTTAAGAATCGTGAGCAGTGATGGGCATCAATACACAGAATTGTATTAGACGCTACCGCTATATCGATATTTGAAAATTGGATTGAGCGATTTCGATATATATAATATATATATATATATATATATATATATATATATATATATATATATATATATATATATATATATATATATAGAGAGAGAGAGAGAGAGAGAGAGAGAGAGAGACAGACAGACAGACAGAGAGAGAGAGACAGAGAGAGAGAGAGATAAATACATACATATATATATATATATATATATATATATATATATATATATATATATATATATATATATATATATATATATATATATATATATATATATATATATATACATATAAATATATGTATGTATATGCATACATACATACATACATATATATATATATATATATATATATATATATATATATATATATATATATATATATATATATATATATATATATATATATATATATATATATATATATATATATATATATATATATATATATATATATATATATATATACATATATATACATATATATATATATATATATATATATATATGTATATATATATGTATATACATTATATATATACATATATATATATATATATACATATATATATGTATATATACATGTGTGTGTGTGTGTGTGTGTGTGTGTGTGTGTGTGTGTGTGTGTGTGTGTGTGTGTGTGTGTGTGTGTGTGTGTGTGTGTGGGTGTGTGTGTATGTGTATGTGTATATGTGTTTTATTCATGCGTTAGGGTATGAGGTGGAACATAAAGGAAATATGTGGTGGTGTTATAGTGGTGTTGTAGTTTAATATAATGTTATGCGATAATCCGGTGTTGTGTGGAAAACGTGCGATGTTCTACTTCAGAATTAGGGAAGAAATTCTATTTATCAGTCATGGTATATTTTCTTTTGTGTTATGTTGAATGATTTTGTGGTGTAATTTAATTAATTAAATAATTAAACTTGTGTGAAATATAGTTCAATTTAAATAAACCTATTGAAGATAAACCTACATAATTGCTTCTGATAGTCTAAGAATATGAAGAAACAATAAATGAGTGATTTAAAATATAATCTTGAAAATACGCTATACTGAATATACTTTATAATTCATTATAACTAGATAATATACATAATATATGGATAATGAAGAATAACTAAATAAGAGCACTAAATAAATAAAATAGAAAGAAGAAACAATACTGAAATAACTGAATAATTCTGAAACGAGTAACTGAAACATACTAATTGAACAAAAGCAGAGTGAACAATAACATCTTAATTGACTAGTGATTCAAAAGTACATCTAATACTAAATTAGAAACGTATGAATTAAATAAAAGAATAACTATATTAACGTAAGCTAAATAACATATATATATAATATATAACATATATATATATATATATATATATATATATATATATATATATATTCGTATACATACACATATAGATGAACACACACACACACATATCTATCATCTATCCATCTATCTATCTATCTATCTATCTATCTATCTATCTATCTATCTCTCTCTCTCTCTCTCTCTCTCTCTCTCTATATATATATATATATATATATATATATATATATATATATATATATATATATATATATATATTAACAGTAAGTTTTACAAATCTTACTTCGACAGATCAGCAAAATCCCGCACTTTCAAAGAAGGCGATGAGGTGCTTGTGTCACTTCCATCTATTCACAATAAATTAACCATGCAGTGGAAAGGGCCCTATTCAGTTATCAAGCGTCATGAGAATGGGGTTGATTACTTAATAAAAGAAATAAAGTTAAGTTGTACCCTATAAATATCCTGAGGTTGTCCTAAGTTTGTCAGATTTGTATCGCAGATGATGAAGCAACATCTAATGATGTTTGTGAGAGAGCAGTGTTGGATAATCCCAGTATAAAATTTAACATTAATCAGAATCGTAGCACAGCGCAGAGACAGCTAATAGGCGAGCTCCTTACAAAGTATTCTGTCTTTTCCGATGAGCCGGGATTAGCAAGAGCATCACTCGTGACATCATTCTGACGAGCGATACGCCCGCGCGTCGCGAGTCTTACCCCTTCCGTTTCACTTTAAGAAATCTCTTGATGAAGAAGTCGAAAGAATGATCAGGCTGGGTGTTGTTGAACCCTCTACTTCGCCCTATTGTTGTTAACACACACACACACACACACACACAATATACATATATATATATATATATATATATATATATATATATATATATATATATATATATATATATATATATATATATATATATATATATATATATATCAAGAAGGCAGATAATACTTTTAGATTGTGTGTGGACTTCAGATCACTTTATGATGTAAGCCTATTTGATGCTGAGCCAATGCCAACGATATACGCAGCTCTCGGTAATTTCTTAGGTGACAAATTGATGTGAAAGGGATGCTGGCACATACCAGCAAGTGACAAGTCGAAACCTTATACAGCATTTGCAACTAACAAAGGGTTGATGCAATTTACTAAAATGCCATTCGGGTTAAAAACCGCATGTGCGACATTTGTGAGGCTAATGAGAAAGGTCCTTAAAGATCTTAGAAATACGGAATGTTACTTTGACAATATCGTAATCCATAACTCAAACTGGGAAGACCACCTTGCTGATTTAGAAAGCTTATAAAAGCGCTTATGTGACCATGGACTCACTGCCGGGCCAAGTAAATGCTTCATTGAATATTCAAATATTGAATACCTTGGATTTTCTGTAGGAAACAACTGCTTAATCCTCATTGAAAATAGAGTTAAAGCTATACCTGATATGCCTCTCCCCAAAACTAAAAAGCAACTGAGATCTTTTATCGGTACCGTCAACTTCTACTGTAAGTTCATACCAAATCTTGCTGATATGTTATTTCCGGTAATTGTTCTTTTGAAAAAATATAATACCAATACATTATAATTGAGCGAAGAACAAATTCAGAACATTAACATCTTAAAAGAAAAAATAGCCTATGCTCCCAGCATAACTTTGCCTAATTTTAGTAAAACATTCTATTTAAGAACTGACACATCTGACATTGGTCCAAGTGCCATTTTGTTGAGAGAAGTTGATGGAGTATTGATGCCAATAGCTTATGCTAGTCGAATGATATGTAAATAAATTCAGGAGTTATTTTTATGGACGAGAGTTTATACTACAGACAGACCAACAACCTTTAGCCTACTTGAGAAAAATGAAAAATGAGAATGGCAGACTCATGCGCTGGTTTGCAAGCATATTCATTTAATGTAGAATATATTAAAGGTAATGATAATTTTGGGCTTTGTACAGTACATAAGTTTTTCTTTCTCTTTATAACCTTTTCCAAATATAAACACCATTGGGAATAGTAAGCAGAAAGTAATGAATTGTGATGAACATAAATAGACTCGTTTGATATTGAGAACGAAATATCTTAAAATATCATCCATGTAATAATTAACCTTCACTAGAGACTAGCATACCTATTTACTGCCCGGATTTGCGATATTTTATTCCTTGTAACAATAGTTGCAACGACTTATGTAGCTATATATATCATGGCATCTCATACAGAAAATAACTGTGGATGGCATAATTTTTATTGTTTCTTTCTTTTTAGCACCAACGCCGCTGTACTATGAAACATTGTTCCCTCTGTATAAAATCGCATATACACATTCATGTTGATCTTGAAACTCAATGTAGTAATACAAAAGGCTATAAATATATCCCCGGCTTTGTATTTGTAGCGCCCCTTTAATTACAGTTTGTACAGGTGTCCCCTTATTCTGCTTATGACTACAAAGGACCTGTGTGGGTATGAGTCGTTTGATGCATGCGTTTGGTGTCATGTATGTGAGTGCATTTGGGCCACTTCAGAATGATGTAGGTCTTGTGTTTTAAGTTCAAGCTTGAATTGGAGTTTTTTCATGATAAGCTCTCTTTAATCTATGAAGAATTATACGGATATGCGATTGCACTCATTATAGATGTCTATTGATTACCAAGTTTCTTGATATGTAGACATCACTAACCTCTTTCCAATCTCGTTTTTTTCTTTCTTTTATATTTTCCTGACTTACATACAATATGTTTTCAATGTTTTTATTATTATTATTATCATTAGTACTGAAATTTACCATTAACTGTTTCTTTGTCAAAAGCAACTTAGCGAATCGATGTACTCCAGGATCCCAGGTTAAGTTTCCAGTTTTTCTATTTCTATAACTGGAACAAATATAGACATAAAATACAGAATGGACGTGAAGGTAAGTTACATAAAGTACAAGGATGTTTGTGCGATCTAAACCTGTCCTTGTATAGTTTAATGCTCTCAAAAGCTTCTCTATTCTGTTAGTTATGTCTGTGGGTGGTGAGAGGAAGGAGCGGAGGTGTGATAAAAGCATTGTGACGTGACAAGAAATGCTGTCTTTGTTATATATTTACTGGAGTTTGCGTTGGTTCGAAGTGATAATGTTTATCTGCCTATTTTTTCATATGATAATGCTGATGCTTTTTATAGCAATGGATATAGTAGAAGTACTTATAACGAGGCAGGTAATAGTGATTATTGTTATGATTATTAGTGCCATCAACATAGCAGCAGCAGTAGTAATAGTATCATTTTTATCATTCATGTTATTATTGTTGTCGTCATCATCAGCAGCAGCATCACTACCATTATTTTCTGTCAAATTCTTGTTCACTGCTATATGAATAACATGGTGTTGAAATAAATATATTTCGAGTCTGCAACAATTGTGAGAAAAAATAGATAAATTAAATATATCAATTGCATAGTTTAATAAATAAATAAGATATATAGTAATAATTCTAAATTACTATCGATTTCTTTTGTAAAGAATGAAATCACTCCTGTGTCTAGAAGTATTTTTAAAAACCTTTGCTGCATAGTTTGCAAGGTTACAACACGAAGCATCTAAAGGCCAAGGGTGGCAGTCCAGACCAAGTAAGGACACGAGGGAAATGCCAGATATCCATAGGTGTTTTGCTTTGGCTGTGTGCGTGACAAAAATGGGAAAATATCGTGAAAGTATTCTGTGCTGAGAGGTTGGTAAATAAGGGGGTGGGGGTGGCGGGGGTGGGGGGGTAAGAGGAAAACAGTGAGAATTTTGCGATTGCATTTTTCTTTTCTTTCTTCTTTTTCTCTTCTTTTCCGTTTGTATTTTTCTGTGTTTGATCGTGTTTGAGTTTATACCAGAAGGTTTAATACTGATAAAAAAAAAAGATGCATGCATTTTTCTCTCTGTTTGATCGTGTTCAAGTTTGTACCAGAAGGTTTAATAACTGATAAAAAAAG
>NC_091570.1:21776121-21779833 GCF_042767895.1 Penaeus vannamei
CTCTCTCTCTCGCTCTCTCTCCTTCTCTCTCTGTCTCACGCTGTGTGTGTGTGTGTGTGTGTCTATATATGTGTGTGCATGTGTGTGTCTGTGTGTGTGTGTGTGTGTGTGTGTGTGTGTGTGTGTGTGTGTGTGTGTGTGTGTGTGTGTGTGTGTGTATGTGTGTGTGTGTGTGTGTGTGTGTGTGTGTGTGTGTACATATATATATTATTTCCTATTAATATAGTTTATCTACTGTTATTACTCATGTTTGCTGAAAAGTGGCTTGCTATGGTTACCATCTCATCTCATAACGATTATCGTTGTGTATAATTTATAGTAAGGCCTTTATTTGTTAAAGATTTTTATTACTGAGCGTCTTTTCGTAAAGCTTGGTATTGTTTTTGTAACAAAGTAATCTATTAACATTGACATATTATAAGATACATGAGGGAGAGCTCAGCAATCGTAACTATTATCATTACATTATGACCATCATCATTGCCATTATCTTTAACCATTATTTTTCTTTATCCATTATTTATCTTTATTACATTACTATTATTATCATCATCATCGCCTGCCTTTCCGTCCTTATCATTAATGTTATTATTAGTATAGTCATTATCTTATGATCATTATTTATGCTATGTTCATTTCTCTTTGAAATACCGAATGATTAATGCACATAATTTCATAATCAGCGGAATTTCATAAAGATGAATTAAGCAAAATCAGGATTTATTACCGGTACCAATAAAAGGAGATGGGAAAGATAAAGAGGAGAGAAAGATAAAATAAGGGGAAATAGCATGCTTGCTAATATATTTTTCTATTGGTTATAAAATATGACAATTTGAGAAAACAGATGAAATATATAAAAATATTTAGTAACATTAATAAATCAAAAGGTATGCATATTGTTACTGCTCAGAATGATGAAAAGTTAGAGAATGATTAAATAGAATCAAGGTAAACGGAATGTAGTAAGAAGTATAAGAGAAGATAAGGACAATTAGACGAAGTATAAGAATCAATATACAAAGAAGGATGATAGGCATATGAAGAAAAGTTTTGTACGTAAGAACCTGGAACTTTGCACGAGGCGAAAGAGAAAAAAAAAACTTTAAAATTCATGTTTGCAAATTAAACTTCCGGATCATTAAAGAAAAAAATCTAATCTAATCATCAGGAGCTGCCTCCTTCTGGCGCCTCGACTACTGCACGGGCGAGGCCCCGACGCCAGCAGCAGCCCCAAGAAAAATGGGGGCCAAGAGGAAGCGGCCGAGGAGGAGCGCTGGCACCCGCTGCACTCGGGTGGGGGAGGAGCTACCTAGAGAGAAGGACCCGCCCCACCACCAACACAGATCCTCCTTCCTTTCCTCGTGCAAGGTTGTTTCAACTGCGGCGAATATAACCATCATCAAGTAAGCTGTAGATTCGATCATAATTTAAAATGTGAAATCTGTCTCCAACTGGGCCACATAAAACGATTTTGTACTTACGATACCTTTTTAGGAATGGAATATGGCGAAGAAGATAGAGCCGCCAGACATTTGATTGGAAGGGATTGTGTGAATATAGACCATATTGATGCCCAACATCTGCCTAACGTCATTGAATTCGAACTTTTAGTAAAGGAAAGGGACTGTGATAATTTATGTATAAGTGAAACTTGGCTCTACCCTGAAATGTTGGATGATCATGTAAGTCTACCACATTGCAATGTATACAGATGTGATAAAGGCAGAGGTGGTGGAGAGTGCATTTACGTTAGGGACACTCAAGATAGACGCAGAAAGGGCAGTAAATAAGTATCGCTACATAGTAAATGTTTTTGTCCTGGGTGTTTTTAACGAGGATTTTTCATCTACTGACAATAAGCTCAAAAAATAATGAATAATCACAAATCGCATCAGCCAATTGATATGCCAAATAGGGTAACAAGTCAATCTCTTATATTCTTGGATATCACTGTTACCAACCAACCTCACACTCTCATCAAATCTGACAGCATGCCCTAAACACAAGCCGGAAAATAAAACTTTTCGACAACAAAAAAATTATTCTCCCGATTTTCTATGCAACTTATTAATGTCGGAATCTGCTGAATTAAACACGATATTTCACATTGATAATATAAACATACAGGTTCATATATTTACCAACATGTTCAACAAATGTTTAAACGTATGTGCACCTCTGGTCACGAAAGAGGTGAAGAGACCTTTTGCCCCTTGGCTAACTGATGACATCCGCGCGTTTATGAACTAAAAAACACCGCTCAGAATGAACTCAAGAAAGACAGGCCTAATGAAGACGTAGTACAAAATTACAAAGACCTAAAGAAATCTTTTAACCAAAGCTAATGCTGGTCACTTCTCTATTCAACTAGAAGAGTGCCAGGGCGATAGTGCGGCCACGTGGAAGACCCTTAGATGTCTTTTCCCTGACAACAGGAAGAAATGTGGAACCCTGATAAATAATGATGGTGTATCTATGAAAAACAGGGCAGATAATTTCAACATATTCTTTTCAAATGCAGGGAAAGTACTTTTCAGAAATGTTACCCTGAATGTAACACTAATAATGTTGTTGCATATATCAGGAATAAAGTATCCTACTTTGTTTAAAGTCCAACCTATCGACATGGTAGACACAAAATACAAATTCTTATGACTCAGACGGTATACCATTAAAATTTATTGAGGACTCCTTACCGATAATCATAGGATAATTCACGTGTATAATAAACACTTCAATAGTGACTAATCAGTTCCCCGCGGCTTGGAAATATACAATTGTAGTTCCTATCTTTAAGACTGGAGAGATGGACGAAGCCAGCAACTATCGCCCAATATCGCTAATTCCTACATTATCTAAGATACTTGAAAAAAGCTGTAGCATCCCCACTCAGGAGAGAAGATAGCTGCTTAGCAACACCCAACATGGCTTTCAAAGGAATTTATGTGTGGAATTCATGATGAACAGATTGCAACAGGAACAACGAAGGGAAGGGCAAGAAAACACACGAATATGCCGAAAGCCTTTTCGCTATTGCTTCGTCAGGGTATACACTATAAGAGGTACATAGAGGATTATGATACTCCTCTATGTACCTTTTGTAGTGTATGCCCTGACGAAGCAATAGCGAAAAGGCCTTCGGCATGTTCGTGCGTTTTCTTGCCTTTCCCTTCGTTGTTCCTGTTGCGGAGGAATTTATCCACAGACACGGCCCTTATTCAAATTTCTAAAGAATGAATCATGAATATTCATAGCAAGAAAATTTAATTACTCTCAGTCTGTCATCTATCAAAGGCATTTGATAGTGTAAACCATGATTTTTGTTAAATAAGTGTAAAAATCTATGCATTGATTCTGAATGGTTCGATCGTTATCTGAAAGGGAGGACGCAATCAGCTCGATTAGTTTGGTTGTGTAGCACTCAGCGTATCCTTTGGCGTCCCTCAGTGGTCGTTTCTCGGTCCAATTTTATTCCTAATATACGTAAATGATCTGTCACAACATGTCCCGAACTGCAAAATTATCCAGTCTGGTGATGGCACTCAATTTATCCACTCAGGAAATGTCCAAGACAGTGATGCCATAATCCGAAGCGCGGAAGATTTCCCATATGTTACCTAAACATAATTCCATCCAAATGGTCTTTTGCTCAATGCGCAAAAGACGCAATGTTTATTTGTTGGAACCCATGCGATGTTATAAAAAAAAT
>NC_091570.1:21792833-21800333 GCF_042767895.1 Penaeus vannamei
AGGTGATAACAATAACAATGATAGACAAACAGGGACGAACAGAGAGATAAGCAGAAAAGGAAAAGAAAGAGAGAGAGAGATAGAAGGAGGGAGGGAGGACGGGAGAGATGGATTGGTAGATAAATAGAATGAGAGAGAGAGAGAGATGGATAGATAGATAGATACTAATGTATATAGAGTATGAGAGTGAGAGTGAGAGAGAGAAGAAGAAGAAGAAGAGAGTGAGAGAGAGAGACAGAGAGGCAGAGACAGATAAAAAAGAAAGAAAGAGACAAACGTAAATAAGATATATATATATATATATATATATATATATATATATATATATATATATATATATATATATATATATATATATATATACAACCAAACAGGGAGAGAAACAAACCGAAATAAAGAAGAAAAGAAGCAAATCCATAGAATGAAACATAACGACCAATGAGAATCTGGCCAGACGGGGGGGGGGGGGGGGAGACGAGGAGAGAGTGAGGCAAGGGCACGACCTCCCCTCGCCTCCTCCGCCTCCCCTCCTCCTCTTTTGTCGTCCTCTTTCCTCTCTTCTCTTCTCCTCTTCCTCTTTATTTTCAGCTTTTTCACTTCTCTCTTCACTTTATTTGTCTCCTTCACTTTTTTTTCTTCTCCTCTTCGTCTGTCTTTTTATTCTTTCTCTTATTGCGCTTCTCTCCTCTCCTCCTCCTCGTCTCTCACTTCATTTTTTCGTACTCTTTCTCCCCCTCTCCTCTTCTTTCCTTTTTTATTATCATTCTATTCTAATCTTATTTCGCTTCTCTCTTATTCTCCTCTTCGCCCTTTTTACTTTGTTTCTGGTCCTTTTTATACCCTTTTTCTCTTCTTTTTCTCTTTATTCTCCTCTCCTCCTCTAAGTCCCTTCTCCTTCTTCTCTCGTTTTCTTTCTCCCTTTTTCTCAATTTTCATCTCTTACTCTTATCATTTCCTCCCATTCTCTCATTACTCCGTTCTTCCCCCGTTCCCTGTCTCCCTTTATTTACCCTCGTCTTTACGTCTTCTTTACCTTCCTTCCCACTCTCCTCTTTTCCTTATCCCGCCTACTCTCATTTTCCTCCCTTCTCTTCCTTTCCATTTCCTTCTCGTATTCTCCATTCCCTTCTATTCCTCAACCTTCTTCCACATTGTTAGCCTTTCCCAGTATTTTTCTTTCTCTCCCTAACCTCTCTCTCTCTCTCCCTCAGCTCCTCACCCTCTCTCCCTAACCCCTCTCTCACCCCCTCTCTCTATCTCTCCCTCTCCCCTTCCTCCCCTCTCCCTCACCCCCTCACCCTCTCTCCCTCGCCCCCTCACCCTCTCTCCCTCACCCCATCACGCTTTCCTCTCTCTCCCTCACCCCTTCACCCTTTCACCCTCTCTCCCTCACCCCCTCACCCTTTCCTCTCTCTCCCTCACCCCCTCACCCTTTCCTCTCTCTCCCTCACCCCCTCACCCCCTCTCCTTCACCCCTCAGGTCGACGAGGGGAAAGAATGTGGAAAGATTAAGAAATTCGAATCAGACGAGACAATAAAACGAATTTATCTCCTCGTGTCTCTATGCACGTTTTCCGTCCGTCGACAGCAAGACGAATAACGAAGGGGGAATAGAAGAAGAGGGCGATAATGATTGCTGGTTAATTACGGGAAAAGAAGGGGGGAATCAGGGCATAAAGGAAAAAGAGGGGGAGAGGGGGAGAAGGGAAGAGGTAGGGGGTCTGGCAGACTGGACGGTGGAGAGAAAGAGGAGAAACGGAAGGAAATAGAGAAAAGAAGGAAACATGGAAAGAATGAGGAAGAAGAGGGGTGAGACGAAAAAGAAAGAAAAAATAGAGGAAAAGGGGAAGGAAATACAGAATTAGGAAGAGAAGAAAAGGAAGAGGGGAGAGAAGAAGGTAAACAAGGGAGCGAAGAAGAAGAGAGAGAGTGAGGATGGTAAGAAAAGAATAGGAGGAATTAAGATAAGCATAGAGAAACGAATGAGGAAAAGAAAGAAAAAAAAACATCAAATAGCTACATAGAGAAGGAGGAAGAGAAAAGAGAGAATGCAAAGAAAAAAACAAAGGAAGTAAATGAAGGAACACAGAAAAGGAAGGAATTGCCCAAAGAAGAAAGAAGAGAGAGGAAGGGAGAGAAAAAAAAACAAACAGAGAAAATGGAGGAAAATAATAAGGAAAATGGGGACGAAGGACGCAAAAGAATTTCAATAAAAATCATCATAAAAAGAGGGAAAAAATGAAGTGATATTTAAAGCAATAGTCATGATACTTTCAGAACATTAGCAAAAAAAATATGATGATAATAACATTGAAGGTAATTATAATGATAAAAGTTATGATAACAATGATGATAATAACAACGATACTAATAATTATAACAGTAATAGTGATATGATAATGATAATAATGGTAATAATGATAATGATGATGATGATGATGATAGCAATAATGATAATGATAATAAAATATAATGAAGATAATATTGATAATAATGATAAAAATAACTGTAATAATAATGATACTACTAATAATACAAATATTGATAATTTTAATAATAACAATAATGACGAATATGATAATGATATTACTAATACTAATACTACTACTACTACTAATAATAATAATGATAATAATAATAACAATAACAATAATGATGATAATAATGATAATGATGATCATAATGATACAAATAATAATAATAATACCAATAATAATAATAACAATGGTTACAATAATCATAACAATTTTGATGATGATAACGATGATAACAATAATAACAATAACAATGATGATAATAGTGATGATAGTAGTAATAATAATAACAATCATCATGATAATAATGATAATGATAATGATAACAATAACAATGATAATAGTAAAGATAGTAATAATGATGATGATAATAATGATAATAATAATAATGATAATAATAATAATAATGATAATAATAATAATAATAATAATAATAATAATAATAATAATAATAATAATAATAATAATAATAATAATAATAATAATAATAATAATAATAATAATAATAATAATAATGATAATAATAATAACAATAATGATAATAATAATTATGATAATAATAACAATAACAATAATAATGATGATAACAATAATGATGATAGTAATAATAACAATAATAACATTAGTAACAATGATAATCATAATAGTAATAACAATGATATTAATAAAGATAATGATAATCTGATGATAATGATAATCATTATTAGTATTATTACTATTATCATTATCATCAAGATAATACTGATTATGATGATGATGGCAAAATTACATTAATAATAATGATAGTGATAATGGTGATGATGGTAATAATGATAATGATAATAACGATATTAGTAATCATGATAATAATGATTTTAGTAATGATATTGCTGGTAATAATTACAAAGATAATGATGATAATGGCAATAGCACCAGTAACAGTAATGACAACATTCATAATAGGGTACTAATGACAGTAATAATAAGATCAATTATTGATTTTATGGAAGTTCAGAGATAACCAACTATATCTTTAACATTGGTGCAAGCGATAATGAGGATAACAACAGTGAAAATAAAGATTATGAATAATGATAAGAACCTGGAGAGAATAACCTCAACCGACAATGCCAGACAAACAGAAAAAAAAGGAAAAAGAAGTTAAAATAGAAAAATGAAAGAATAGCCGAAATAGCCAAGACTAGGAAAAACGTAGCCAAAACGAATAGCCAAAAGCTACCGAATTTCTTCTTCTGAGAGCAAAGACGAATGTCCTCGCCTCTTTGGCATTGCTAGGGTCGTTAAGGCCTATAATACTGCGTCAATTACCCGTATCGGCGACCATCAGGGAGCCGTCTGCGTAGCGTTCTGCTAATGACGTCACATTCTTGCCCCGGAAAAGCTCAGTGGGTCGTGAGTGTCTCGATTTTAGGTTTGGGGGCGGGGGGGGGGGGGGGGGATGTGGGGGTAAGGGAGAGTGAGAGACGTGAAGGGGGGAAGTGAGGGGGTGAGGGGGAGTGAGAGACGTGAAGGGGGGAAGTGAGGGGGTGAGGGGGAGTGAGAGGGTCGGGGGTGAGTGAAAGAAGTTTGGGGGTAAGGGAGAGTGAGTGGGTGAGAGCGGGGAAAGAGGGAGTGAGGGAGAATGAGAGGGGGCGGGGAGGGGAGTGAGAGAAGGTTTAGTGGTAAGAGAGAGTAAGAGAAGTGAGGGGGGGGGGGGAGTGAGTGGGTGAGAAGGGTGAAGGAGGTAGAAGTGAGAGGGAGTAGAGTAATATTGGGGAAGTGAGAGGGAATTTAGGGGAAGAGGAAGAGTGAGAGGGAGTTGGAAGGTGACAGAGTGAGGAAGAAGGAGAGGGGTTACGGATGAGGGGGAAGAGGGGAGTGAGAGAGTAAGGGAGAGTTAGGATATGGGGGACCGAGAGTGAGTGAGAGGGTGTTTGGAGGAGAGGGAGAGCGGGAGAGTGAGGGAGAGTGAAGAGGAATTAGGAGTGGGGGAGAGTGAGGAGGAATTAGGAGTGGGGAGAGTGAGGGAGAGTGAGGAGAACTTTGGAGTGGGGAGAATGAGAGGGCTGTAAGGGAGTCGTGAAAAGTGAGAGGAAGTTGGGAGTGAGGAGTAAGTGAGAGGGGACCGACGGTTGCGACGGAGTGAGAGAGTAAGAGGGAGTGAAAGGTTTAGAGAGGGAGTGAGAGGGAGTCGTGGGGAGAGGGGAGAGTAAGAGAAAGACTTTAGGGGAGGTGAGAGAAAGTGAGAGGGAATAGGAAGAGCGGGGGTAGTGAGAGGGAAGGGTGAGAGGTAAGAGAGAGTGATAATAGAGTGAAAGGAAGATGAGATGCGGGGGTGAGAGGAGTTCAGGAGAGGGGAAGGAGTGAGGGAGAGGTAGGGGTGGAGTCAGAGGTGGTTAGGGGGGGGGAGGGAGAAAAACAGATTACTTCGGAAATGGGTGAAGGGGGGGGGGGGGCATGATTACTCTATTGTCGGTGTTCGTGTCTCATTTGCAAAGCATTAAGACTAGGAATTTTAGACTAACTCCTTCTCTCTCTCTCTCTCTCTCTCTCTCTCTCTCTCTCTCTCTCTCTCTCTCTCTCTCTCTCTCTCTCTCTCTCTCTCTCTCTCTCTCTCTCTCTCTCTCTCTCTCTTTCAAGAAAATCAAAAGCCAGAAGAAGGAAAAGTGTAAAAAGAAGAGAGAAAAATAAAGAAGAAGAAAATAGGAAACGGAAAGGGAAAAAATATGGAATAGATATTTTAAAGAAATAAATGAAAGGCATAAATTCCTTCGCCCTCGCTAGCGTCTCATTAACGTTGGCGGATGCTGTGCCTGCCCGTGTTTTATCTCCCAAGCATCTTCCCCGCACGCTCGCCCGGACGTCTTCGCGAGAGAGGGACCCCTGCCTGCATCCCTTTCCCTCTGCCCCCTATTCCCTCCCTGTCACCTTCCCCTTTCCTCTGCTCCCTATGCATTCCCTCCCTGTCACCTTCCCCTTTCCTCTGCTCCCTATGCCTCTCCTCCCTGTTACCTTCCCCTTTCCTCTGCTCCCTATGCATTCCCTCCCTGTCACCTTCCCCTTTCCTCTGCTCCCTATGCCTCTCCTCCCTGTCACATTCCCCTTCCCTTTGCCCCCTATGCCTCCTCTCCCTTTCAGCGTCCACTTCCCTTCCTGCCAGCATCCCCCTCCCTCTGCCCTCTATGCTTTCCCTCCCTGTTACCTTCCCCTTTCTTCTGCCTTTCCTCTCTGCCAGAAACCTCCTCTCTTTGCCCCCTATGACCTCCCTTCCTGTCGCCTTACCCTTACCTCTGCCCCCAATGTTTCTCCTACCTGCCAGTTTCCCTTCCCTCTGCCTTTCCTCCCTGCAAGAAACCTTTTCTCTCTGCCCCCTATGCCTCTCCTCATTGCCAACTTCCCCTTCCCTCTGCCCTTATGCCTTCCCTGCCTGCCAGCATCCTCCCCTCTCTGTCTCCTACCTCCTCTTCCTACCCTGTCACCCTCTCTCTGTCCACTGCCCCTTTATACCTTGCTAGCATCCCCCTCTTCCTGTCCCTGCCCCTACCTCTGCCTACCCTGCCGGCTTCTCCCTTATCCATCATTCCTGCCAGCAACCCCTCTCCCAGCCCCCTACCCCTTCCCTGTTAAACACCCCTCTTCTCTTGCCTTCCAACTAGCCTCCGCCTCCTCCTCTTCTCCCCTTCTCACTCTCTCATACTCTTCCCTCTTCCTCCTCTCCTCTCTCTCTCCCCTCTCTTCTCCTCTTTCTCCTTGATCTCTCTTATCTTCCTCCTCCTTCTTCTTCTCCCTCTCCTTCTCATTTTCTCATTCTCCCCGCCTCCTCCTCCTCCGTCTCCCTCCATTCTGCCCCCTCCTTAATCCCTTTTGTTCTGTCTCACCTCTTCTCCCTTCTCCTTTTCTTCTCTCTTCCCTCTCCTTCGTTCCCTTCTCTCCTCCTTCTCGGTTCCTCTTCCCCTTCTCTCCTATTCTTCCTTCGTCTTCTTCTGCTTTCTTTCTCCTTTTCCGTCCGTCATTTCTCTCTTCCTCTTCCTCCCCCCACCCTCTTCTCTCACATCTTTGATTCCCCTTCCCTTTCCTCCTCTTCCTTCTCCTCTTATATCCTCCTCCCATAGTTTCTTATCCTACTTCCTGATCTTAGGATCAAAGGGATAAGAAAAGGAAGAAGGGGGAGGCTGAGAAGTGAGAAAGGAAGGAAGAGATGAAAAGAAAAAGGAATGAAAGGAGGAGGGGAGAAAGGAGGAGAGCCGAAGGAGAAGAAAAGGAAAGGGAGAAGAAGAGGAAGTTGAAGGATGAAGAGGGGAGGGGGAAGAAGGGGGTGAAAAAAAATAAACGATCGTTGGGAAAGGGAGAAAGAGGAGGAAGGGGGAGGAGGAGAAGACAAGAAGACAAACGAGGAGGAAGGATACGGAGAGGAAAGAAAGGAGGAGAGAAGAGAAGCTAGAAGGAAGAAAAATGGAAAAGAAGTATGAGAAGGAGAAGGAAATAGGCAAAAGAGGATGGCTGAGAGGATAGGAAGAAGGAAAATAAGGAATTATAGACAAGCTTGGAAAGGGAAAGGAAGGAGGGAGAAAGGAGGAAGAGCAATAAGGAAGAGAAGTAGGAATTGGAGATAAGCAAGGAAAGGGGAAAGAAGGGAGAAGAAAGGAAACGGAAACGACGGAGGAGGAGATAAGACACGAAAGGAGGAAAGGAGAAGCAAACGAAGGAAGAGAAGAGAGAAAACAGAGACGAAGGAGGAGAATAAAAAATAGAAAAGAGCGAGAAAAGAGGAGAGTGAGACGAAAGAGGAAAAAGGGGTGGAGAGAAAAATGTGAAACGAAGGAGGAGAGACGAGGAGAGGGAAAGACTAGGGACAGAGAAAGCAGAAACGAAGGAGGAAAAGAAGACAAGGAAAAAAAGAGGAGAAAAGAAGAGACTGAAACGAAATAGGGGGGGGAGAGAAATTCGAAACGAAGGGGGAGAAGAGGGGAGAGAAAAACGAAAGAGG
>NC_091570.1:21820333-21825333 GCF_042767895.1 Penaeus vannamei
TTCCCATCCTCTCTTATCCTCCCACCTCCTTCCTTTCTATCCCCTTTCTTTCTTCTGCTCCATAATCCTCCTTCCTTTTTCTCCCTTCCTTCACTCAGATCTTCTATCATTCTGTCTCTCACCCAAGTTTGGCTCACGGCTCGAAGCGCTCATGAAGGGTTTATTTAACCACACGTAAGATTTCACGAGATTTAGAGAAGCAAATCAATCGCGATGCATAAATAATCGCAAAGTGGAATTTAGGCTTTAATTGCCCCGCTGCGACGCGTCTGAGTGACGTCACAGTCACGTGATGGCGGAGAGTAACAGCTCCTTTTTTACGGGATCACAATTCAGTTATACATCCTATCTTGATAACTAATCATGTTGTACGATGATTATTCGTCCGCTCCGTGATATAATACAGGATAATAAAATGATACATAATACAAATACACATCATATCTAACATCAGTCTCACAACCTATCCTCTGCTATGCCCCAATCCCTACCTTTTCTTATCATATTGCCCAATTCCCTTCTTATTTCCCCCTCCCATCCAGTCCTATTTCCCCCTTTCCGCCCCCCCTCCTCAGTACCTCCTTCCTCAATATCTTCTCCCTATTCTGCATTTCTTTCTTCTTCTCTTTTCCATCCATCTCATCGTTCCTCCTCCCGCGCCATCTCCTTTTCCTCCCTTTTTTTATCGTCTTTCCTCTTCTTCATCTCCATCCCTTTTGTTCCTTCTCCCTCTCCACCTCTTTATCGTCCTACCCTCATTCCTCTCCTTCGTATCCTTTTTTTTCCTCCATAGCCTTGTCCCTCCTCCTCCCCCTTCTCTTCCCCCTTTTCCTCTCTTTCTCCATGTCCCTCCTCCCTCTCCATCTCCTCCTCCTGCTTCTTCTTTTCTCCTTCCCCTTCTTCTCTTCCTCCTTCTTCCTTTTGTCCCTCTCCCTCATTATTTCCTCCTCCTCCCCCCTCTTCTCTTACTTCTCCATCCCCGTGTGGCCCCTCCCTCATTATCTCCTCCTTCTTTCCCCTTCTTCACTTCCTCCTCCATCCCCGTGCCCCCCCCCCCCCGCGCGCAAGGCCCCTCAGGACCCCCGCGCCACAGGTGAAGGGGAATCCCCGAGGGAGGGCCTCTCGCGGCGCAGGAGGGCCACCGACGGGGACCGGGTGGGATTCCGGGCCCTCGAGGGAGACGCCCTTGAGGATCCCGGGCTGCTCGGTGGCGTGGCTGTGGGCGGGCGGGCGTTCGGGCGTGTGAATGGGCGGGTCTTCGTTCATAAAGAAGCTTGAAGGGAAATGAAGTGTTGGAAGACCATCTGTCGTGATACACAGTGGGTCTTCATTCACAACGAAGCTTGAGAGTAAATGAAGTGTTGAAAGACCATCTGTCGTGATACACAGTGGGTCTTCATTCACAACGAAGCTTGAATGGTATAGTTGCGATGTTTTCGAAAGAATAACAATAAAAAATATGGTACAGATTCGTCTGTTTGTGAGTGTGAATGAGTGGGTTTTCATTAATAATAAGAATAGACCAAATGCAATCGTAAGAATAAAAAAGGAATATGACAAATTAACATTCGTACGTTTGTGAGTGAGAATGAGTGGATTTTCATTCACAACAAAGCTTGAGAAGAAATTAGTGTTGGAAGACCATCTGTCGTGAGACACAGTGGGTCTTCATTCACAACAAAGCATTAATGGTATAGTTGCGAGGCTTTCGAAAGAATAATGATAATAAAAGAATATATATGTGACAAAAATTCGTCTGTTTGTGAATGCGAATGAGTGGGTTTTCATCACAAAAAAAGCTTGAATGGTATAGCTGCGATGCTTTCGAAAGAATAACAATAAAGAATATGGTAAAGATTCGTTTGTTTGTGAGTGTGAATGAGTGGCTTTTCATTCACAACAATACTTGAGTTTTATAGTTGAAATGTTGTCAAAAGAATAATGAAAAGAATATGGCAAAGGTGCGTGCGCATGTGAATGGGTGGGGGTTTCATTCCCAACTAGAATAGTCAAAATGTTGTCTAAAGAATAACAAAAGAATATGGTAAGCTAAGATTCGTGCGTTTGAGTGTGTGAATGGATAAGATTAATTTTACAAAACGACTTGAAAGAAAAAGTTGAAAATAACAAAAGAAATTGTTAAAGGGGCCTACTTGTTGATAGATTTTCTTTCATATTGCAACTAGAAAAAAGGAGGGTTGAAAAGTTGTGCAGAAAGTAAAGAAAGATAGATAGATAGATAAATAGTACGTATGAAAAGCGATAGGTTTAACAAGTAGAAGGAAAAAAGTGTGTTATTTGTGTGTGTGTGTGTGTGTGTGTGTGTGTGTGTGTGTGTGTGTGTGTGTGTGTGTGTGTGTGTGTGTGTGTGTGTGTGTGTGTGTGTGTGTGTGTGTGTGTGTGTTTGAATGTGTAACTGTGCTTTTGTGTGTATGATTGAGATGGAGACACAGAGAGCGAGATAGACAGATAGATAGAAAGAGAGAGAGAGGGGGGGGGGTAAAGAGCTAGAGACAGAAAGGGAGAGAAAAACAGACAAACTGCCTGTTCAGATGTCTGGATGCACATATGTTTGTATATATCTGCATGTATGTCAGAATGTGAACCACGTTTGTATCAGTGAGTAGGTATATATATGTGCGTGTATGTGTATGTACATATATCTGTATATGCGTGTTTGTGTGATATGATAAGATATAAAACCCCTTCTCGCCCTTTCCAAATCTTCGGATTAGGACTTACAGACGTAAGCTAATCACCTCCTAATCTTACCCATGTATATATGCTCCTTTGTTTCATTTCTTATATCTTATTGTTATCGTTATCATTACTAAATTATCCATTTATATCCATTTCTGTATATCCAGTATTCTTTTTATACTTGATTTAATTCATCTTTTTGTTTTCTATTTCTTGTCTATTGGTTTATCATTATCCTTTTCCATATTATCTTTCCATTTTTTTCAGTTTTCTGTCTTTATTTTTTATTTATCTAGTTGACTCTTGGCTATTCACTCACTTACCTGTTCGTCCTTTTTTTCATTCGTAATAAGAAATAAATAAATAAATAAATAAAAACAATCATAACTTTGCTTTTTTATTAATTTGCTTCCTTAGTACTCTGTCTACCTAATCTCGGTCGAATGAATGTCTTAAGTACCATAAGTAGAAAGTTTGAACCCATTGAAAAAGTTAGCGATTGAGAGTATTAAATCTTTAATCCCTCGAGAGAACGTTCACGGTTCATAAAAAAGTCACAGCTGGAATTAAGTTGGCTATTCAAGTACGGGGCTATTAAGGCATTGCGTGTGTGTGCGTAGATTACAGGGATGAAAAATGCCAAGTGTAATTAGTGGTTTGTGGTGGAGGGAAAGAATTAAGGTTGAATCAGATGATAGAGAGAAAGAGAGGGAAAGAGAGAGGGAGAGACAGACTGAGAGAGAGAGAGAGAGAGAGAGGGAGCGAGAAAGTGAGAGAGGAGAGAGAGAGAAAGAAAGAGATGGAGAGAGAGAGAGAGAGAGTTAAATAGATAGATAGATAGATAGATAGAGAGAGAGAGAGAGAGAGTTAAATAGATAGATAGATAGAGAGAGAGAGAGAGAGAGAGAGAGAAGAATTTACATATCTATATATATAATCCTGCTATTCCCATCCTAGTTTTCCTCAATCATCTTCATCCAAACCTAATCAGCCCCTGCATCCACATCTTTCTTTTTTATCGTATAACCTGATCTTATAACTCATCCTTAATCTTTATCGAATAGAGAAAATACCCGATAAATATTTTCCTTTATTTTCCCATTTCTCCGTATGCCTATTATGAAGCCGAGAACACGTATAATACCTGGAGATGAAGCCTCGAGAAAGCAGAGAGACAGACTGATTGGGAGTTGATTGGGGATTAGGAGGAGGGGGAGGGGGGGGGGGATGTTCACCTTCAGGGTCGAGGGGAAATGGTGTGATTGGTTCCGCTGCAGAGAAAGAAATGGGGAATCTCTTATACCTCTGCGTGTAATCCTGTGTCTGAAGGGTGTGTATGTGTATGTGTGTGGCTGTATGAGCGTACATATACTGATGTAGGAGATAGATAGATAAATAGATAGATAGATAGATGGACTGATATGAGCGGACATATACTAATAGAAGAGATAGATAGATATATAGATAGTTAGATGGACTAATATGAGTGTACATATACTGATATAGGAGATACATAGATAGATAGATAGAGTGACTGATATTAGCTATATTATATATCATATTATATACTGATATAGGAGATAGATAGATAGATAGTTAGATGGATTGATATGAGCGTACATATTCTAATATAAGAGATAGATAGATAGTTAGATGGACTGATGTGAGCGTACATATACTGATATGAGAGGTAGATAGATAGATAGTTAGATGGATTGATATGAGCCTACATATATTGATATAAGAGATAGATAGATAGTCAGATGGACTGATAGGAGCGTACATATACTTATATAAGAGATAGCCAGATAGATAGTTAGATGGATAGATATAGAGGTAGATAGATTGAGGTAGATATATTGGTAGATTGATAGACGAACAGGCGGAAGACATGCAGCTGTTATAAATTCTCGTATATTTTTGCATATAGATAGTGTTATAGAAGACAGATAAATGGTTATATATACAGACATCTAGGTAGATAGACAGACAGATAGATAGATGGACAGGTAGATAGATAGATAAATAGATAAACAGATAAATAGATGATTAGACAGATAGATGAATGGACAGGTAAACACAGATAAATAGATAATTAGACAAAAAGATAGATAAATATATAGTTAGGCAGACAGACATATATCTATATACGCGCATGAACAAGTTTATAAGGCAGAAACCATCGATTTAACATTTGGTTTTCAGAATTAAATGCTAACATTCATTCAGAGATCATATGTTGTGTAAACATTAATTTCAGAACCCAATCAGAGCTGTTGAATGTAATCCCGTAACACCAT
>NC_091570.1:21832833-21837833 GCF_042767895.1 Penaeus vannamei
AAACGTAATCATAACAAGTCTTGTATTATACGGATTTTACCGAGCAAGCTTGCTTTAGCATATGGTGAAGGTAAATAGATAGATAAATAGATAGACAGATTGATAGTTAGAGAGATGGGTAGACGAATAAATAAATAAATAGATAAATACATAAGTAAACAGACAAAAATATGGGTGTAGAAATATAAGCAAATAGACATATAGGCAGATAGATAGACAGATAGATACATAGACAAACATATAGTTGTATAGATAGATAGATGGATGATAAATAGGCAGATATACAGACAGATAGACAGATAGGCATAATGACAAATAAATAGATATACAGATGAATAGATAGGCAAATAGTCAAATATAGGGACAGATAGATAATTAGACATAGACATAGACAGAATGAGAAATAGATAGATAGACAGATAGACCAATAGATAGACATAATGAGAAATAGATAGAGAGATATACAAATAGATAATCAGACTGATAGATAAATAGATCGTTAGACTGATAGGTAAATAGATAAATATCCAGATAATTATATAGATAGATAGATAGATAATTATATAGATAGATAGATAGATAGATAATTACATATATAGATAGATAGATAATTAGATAGATAGATAGATAGTTAATTATATAGATAGATAGATAATTATATAGATAGATTGATAATTATATAGATAGATAGATAGATAATTAGATAGATAGATAGATAATTAGATAGATAGATAGATAGATAATTAGATAGATAGATAGATAGATAATTATATAGATAGATAGATAGATAGATAATCATATAGATAGATAGATAGATAGATAATTATATAGATAGATAGATAGATAATTATATAGATAGATAGATAGATAGATAATTATATAGATAGATAGATAATTACATAGATAGATAGATAATTATATAGATAGATAGATAGATAACTAGATAGCTTGAAAGATAGAGTAGTAGATAAACAGGCAGATAGACATATATACAGACAGATAGACAGATAGGCAAATAGATGGGCAGACAGACTGACAAATAAACAATAAAACAAATCGACAGACAGATTGACTGATAGAAAGATGTAAAGATAGACAGAAAGAGAAAGATGTAAAGATAGACAGAAAGAGAAAGATGTAAAGATAGACAGAAAGAGAAAAAGATTCATTGGCGCTTTTCTACTGGCCTTGTGTAGGCGCAGACCTGGTCGTGTGTGTCTATCTGAGCCAAATCGGTCACTTTGGTGCGAAATTCGGAGTCTGAGGTCAAGGTCAATTTAAGGACTCATATAGACCTTGGCTGAGGGGAGACAGCGATGACCTGACCCAAAGCGCTCTTTTTGAACCGTATTCATGTTGACAAATGTAAAGAAAAGGTATGGATGAGAAGGAATATATTCATAATACGAGAGATGTATTTGGCCGGTTTCGATTATATCCTGGTCAGATATCTTCGTGTATCTCCGGGCTTTCCAAGATGCAATTAAAAATTATTGGCTGTAATTCACTTAAAAGAAATTATCAATATCTTATAGTATGGTAAAGTCAACGAAAGTTTGGTCAGAGATTTTATATGACATTTAGAGTTAATTGTTATAAAATTCGTTTATTATTACCCATATGAAATCAACAAGAAATTGTTAATTTGAAAGCTAGGATTTATATTCGTTTACGTCCTTTATTCTTAAAGAAATAATAATAAAAAAAAATAAGATATATAGATAAAATAAGAAATAAAAAAACACCATGAAAACACTGTGAAAACAGAGAATAAGCTTTTACCTATGTTTTTGATTCACCTTCTGTTTCTTCTACTTATTTCTATCTTTTTTTGTTTGTTTTTGTCATCTCCTCTCTTTTACTTCTGCTTCAATTTATTGTTGTTGTTGTTCTTGTTATCATTATCATCATCTTCATTATAATAAGACTGGTACAGTGCGCCACAGTATCAGTGAACAGCAACAAAATTAATCAGAGAGCAATAAAAAAATGCTAGTTTTGATGTTATAAGTTGCTCAAACGAGAAGTACCCCGCGCGGTGTCATTCGAGCGAGAGGCAAGCGCGGTCTATTACGGCGGTGCTTTTCGCAGCTGAAACGCTACGCCTGGCTGGGCACGAGTCAGCAAGGGCTTTATAAGTGCTTGTGTAGACCTTGCAAGTCAAGGCAATACGAAACGACATGCAAGGGGTTTCGCCCCCCTAATTTCAAGCTTCGAAACTTTACCTCCTCCTCCTCCCCCCGATTCATTATTACTTCCTCCTCTTACCTGGTTTATTATTTGTATTTGTAATAATAATAGCAATGATAATAATAATAATAATAATAATAATAATAATAATAATAATAATAATAATAATAATAATAATAATAATAATAATGATAATGATAAAAATAATAATAATAATAATTATCATTCTTATTAATATTATAAAATGATATAATTAAGGAGAGAAGGAACACAAGACCTAATTTCTCGCACTCACCTGACCTTTAGGACCACCAAAGTATATACAGTGACCCCGGTGCCTCCCATCCCGTCGACCCCAGAATAAAAAAAAAAAAAAAGAAAAAAAAGTTTGGCTTCCAGAACTCTCGCAAATGAGGGGAGGTTTCCGTAAGGTTTCTGTTATTTGATTTGATAAATAAAAAACTAGATGCTTTTTTTACGGGGGCGGGGATGGGTACGAAATACGAGGAGATAGAGGGATAGACAGGATAGACTGATTGATAGATAGATAGTAGATAGATAGAGAAGGTAAATAGATAAGATAGGATAGATATGACAGACAGATAGATAGATAGGATAGAATATATAAGATGGGATAGATAGGATAGAATAGATTCATAGGATAGGATAGATGGGATAAATAGGTCAGGATAGATATGATAGGATAGATCAGATAGATAGGATAGGATCAACAGGATTGGAAAGATAGGATTGGGTAGGATAGATAGGATAGGAAAAATAGGATTGGATAGATAAGATAGGGTATATAGAAAAGATAGGATAGTATAGATAGACAGGATAGATAGGACAGATAAATAGATAGGATAGGTAAGGTAGAATAGATATGATAGGATAGATAATAAGGATAGGATAGATAGGACAGGATATATAGATAGGATAGGACAAGATAGATAGAACAAGATAGATAGTACAGTATAAGTGAAGGGGGTCAAGGGAAAGAGGAAGAAGTAATTATGTTGATGTTTTTATTTCTTCTTTTTCTTCTTCTTCTTCTTTTGTTTGTGTTTCTGTTTATCATTTTCTTCTGTTTATATGTGTTTTATATTTTTGATTATTTTCTTTTTCTTATGCTGCTTCTCCTTTTTGTTATTATTATTATTCTTTTACCCCTTCTTCTTCTTCGTTTTCTTCCACTTATTCGTTTTCTTTCCCTTCGTCTTCTCTTTCTTCTACTTAATATAATCATTCTTTTTTTTCTTCTTCTCTCTTTTACTTCTGCTTCAATTTATTGTTGTTGTTGTTCTTGTTATCATTATCATTACTATCGTTATGCTTCTGTTTTTTCATCTGCTTTTGCTTCTTTATCGCATGCTTATTTGTCATTATCATTATCATCATCGCTGCCATTCTATTATTACCATCATTTGCATTCTTATTATTGTCATTATTAATGTTATCATTATCATTATCGTCATCAACATCTTCATCGTTGTTGCTGTCATTATTATTGTTGTTATTATTATCATTATCATTGTCTTTTTATAACTATCATCATTATCCTTATTACCAGCACCTTTATCATAATAACTGTCATCATCATTTACATTATCATAATCATCATATTATTATTGCCATTACTATTATCATTTATAACTATAATAGTAATGGTATTATTAGCACCATCATCATTATCATTCTAAGTATCATTACCACTATCATTATCATTAGTAGTATCATCAACACTATCATTATCATTAGTAGTATCATTA
This sequence comes from Penaeus vannamei, assembly GCF_042767895.1. Lineage (NCBI taxonomy): Eukaryota > Metazoa > Arthropoda > Malacostraca > Decapoda > Penaeidae > Penaeus > Penaeus vannamei. Next base: position 21,836,793 of record NC_091570.1, read on the forward strand.
ACACTGTCATTATCATTAGTAGTATCATTAATATTATCATTATCATTAGTGGTATCATTAAAATTTCCATTATCATCATTAGCATAAAGTAACATTATCATTATCATCACCATCGTTTTTCTCTCTCTCTCTCTTCTTCTAAGGGAGAGAGGACCAAGCCCGTTAATCGTGCCATAATCCAGGGCATTTCTAGCAACAATAAATACATTACATAAAAGTACTAACCATCCAAAGTTGCCAATTACTCCATTTTACCCCAATTTAACCTCCACCTCTCACCTTGATCACCCAAATCAGCGTCAAAATTAATTAGAGAGTTTAATGACTATCGTGTGATATGTCAAATCGGGAAAACCTGTTGATAAAGCGGCGTTTTTTTTAGTTAATGAGATTTCGGATTTACAGAAAGACGAACAAAAAATATGAAGATAGATGTAAAAATAGACAGAGAGAAAGATGAAGAGAAGTAAAGAGATAGACAAAGAGAGAGATATGTAGATGTAAAGATAGACAGAGAGAAAGATATAAAGAGATATACAAAGATAGGCAGAGAGAAAGATATGACGATGGATATAAAGATAGATAGGTAAAATATATGATGATAGATAGAGATGAAGATAAGTAGAATAATATGAAGATAGATGTAAAGATAGGTAAAAAGATATGAGGATGGATCAATAGATAGGCAGATAGATGATACAAAGATAAAGAGATATGAAGATAGATATAAATCACCAGATGGAAAAATAATTATCTTAATCATCCATCTCGTGCTCACATTACTTTGGAAAGAATTATTGCTGATGATGTTTTTGATTGACCAAATATAGGCACAGATTATTTTTTCTTTTGGATAAACTTGTTTTTGTACTTCCTTTTGAGAAAGAGAGAGAGAGAGAGAGAGAGAGAGAGAGAGAGAGAGAGAGAGAGAGAGAGAGAGAGAGAGAGAGAGAGAGAGAGAGAGAGAGAGAGAGAGAGAACGAGAGAGAGACAGACAGACAGACAGAGAGACACAGGCAGACAGACAGAAACACAGACAGA
>NC_091570.1:21855333-21867833 GCF_042767895.1 Penaeus vannamei
TTATTGATTTTCCCTATTCCCCGTTCTCTGCCCTGTGTTTTGTTTACTATTCACAATTCTCTCTTTTCTTTATTCTGGACTCGCGATTCTCTGTTCTTTATTCTGTATTCGTCTTTCTCTGTTCTTTAATCTGGATTCGCTATTTTCTGTTCTTTATTTTCTATTCTCTATTCTCGTCTCTCTCTCTTCTCCTATTTTGAAATTTGTGGAAACACGATAAATATATTAAAACTTCCGAAAATAATTACCCACTTTGAAAGCTACCGAAAATAATTAACAAAAATAATTTAAAACGGCCGCCATTAAGAACTAAATTGTCAAGATTCTAATCCTGTCTCCACAGATCTTAATTAATCTCATAGGCAAAACCGCGCACAAAGGGATATTTGTTAAAAAAAAAAATATTTAATAGAACAGAGCGAAACTCATCACTATCCTTACTATCACTATCATCACATCTTCATCACTATCATTATCGTCATCATCATTACCATCGTTATCATCACTATCATTATTGTCATCACTATCATCAATATCCTCGCTATCATCATCATTATCATCACTATCATAATAAGTAAATATCATTATCATCACCATCATTATAAGTATCATCATCATTATCAGGATCATCGTCATTATCATTACCATAGATATCATTATTATCAATTCCATCACCATAGATATCATTATTATCAATTCCATCACCATAGATATCATTATTATCAATACCATCACCATTAGTATCATTATCACCTTTACAACCATTATAATTTTCATTACCATCGTCATTTTATTAGCATCATTTTATTTCGATCATCATTTTATTACTATCATTATCATTTTATTACTATCATTATCATTTCCATAAACATTGCCTTCATTACTACAGTATCATGATTAACAGTTTAAACATTAAAATGTTAAATATAATAAGCATTCGAAATTAAATTATTTTTTTCGAAAAGATCTATTTTTCCTGTGACCTGACCTGATTAATGTGAAGTCAGCTGGAAACAAACATTAAGCAACACCAAATAACAAAACCCCATATAAATGACTTTTTCATGCAACAATTAGCTCAAATATTGATAATGAACTTTGTTGTGTTTTTATAATTTCATGTGGTAGAGTGTAGGTGGTTAAAATCGGAGCAAAATTTGATTATTTGACAACTCGACTCGCAAAGGTCGATGTTGCCATATCGTTTTCCGGGTTTCTCTCAGGTCAAGGGGTTTTGTCACTAATATTTATGATTATTCTTGTTTGTACTTATGTTTATACTTTTATTTATTCTTTTATTTATACTTTTATTTATACTTTTATTTATACTTTTATTTATACTTTTATTTATACTTTTATTTATACTTTTATTTATACTTTTATTTATACTTTTATTTATACTTTTATTTATACTTTTATTTATACTTATAATTATACTTTTATTTATACTTATAATTATACTTTTATTTATACTTATAATTATACTTTTATTTATACTTATAATTATACTTTTATTTATACTTATAATTATACTTTTATTTATACTTATAATTATACTTTTATTTATACTTATAATTATACTTTTATTTATACTTATAATTATACTTTTATTTATACTTATAATTATACTTTTATTTATACTTATAATTATACTTTTATTTATACTTATATTTACGATTATTATTCATTTATTATTTATTATAATTTTGTTATTTTATTTATTATTTTATTATTTTATTTACCATTATTTTATTATTTTATTTACCATTATTTTATTATTTTATTTACCATTATTTTATTATTTTATTTACCATTATTTTATTATTTTATTTACCATTATTTTATTATTTTATTTATTATTATTTATTATTATATGTTCATTTAGTTTTATTTATTATTTATTTAGTTAGTTTTATTTATTATTATTTAGTTAGTTTTATTTATTCATTTAGTTTTATTTATTATTATTTAGTTAGTTAGTTTTATTTATTCATTTAGTTTTATTTATTATTATTTAGTTAGTTAGTTTTATTTATTATTATTTATGATTATTCTTATTATTTGCATATCGAATCATCAAAATTCCATGCACTGGTGGCAGCAATACATATACCTTTCTTAAATTGTTGTTAATTTTACCAGGATTTTCTGAAAAGGTTCGTTCTTAAAATTTACTGGAAACAAAGTCACTTATTCTCATTTAGTTGCTCTTACTTTTATCATCATTTATCTCTCTATATTTCTCACTTTCTTCTTTCGCCTTATATTTCTAAATTTTTTGTTTCGTCTCATATTTCTCACTTTTTTATTTCGCATTATATTTCTCATTTTTCTCTTTACCTTTACGTCTCTTCTTGATACAATACATTTTTTTCAATAGTAGACGATTAATATAATGAAATCACATAATAATCATCTACTCTGACGGTTAACTAATTCAAAATCACCAGTAAGACCGAAATAGATCGATTTTTTAATTACCCAATTATTGTATTCAGAAACCATCCTCTCAGCGAGCAAATTTTAATTGATATGAATTAAAATTACTAAGAAATTAGGAAATCGTCACGAACTTAACATTCGTGTGACGAATAAATCAGATTTTGTTCAAGACACAGGTATGTTATATATTAATTAGTTATTAATGAAACAAAAATAAATTATTAAAAATATATGTATTCAAGCTCAAAATTTTGGCCACGGAACAATAATCACGGATAACCTCAATATAATTCTCCTGGTCATACATGACCCTAAAGGATCTGGTGTGACCTTTGACCTGTGACCTTACACTTCTGATGTTATGTTGGAATCTAATTATAATACCTCTTTTTACCGTTCTTCATTCCATTTACATTTATTTTTATCATTATTATTAATAGTATTTTATTATTATTATTATTGTTATTGTTGTCATTAGCATTATTATCATCATCATCATCATCATCATCATCATCATCATCATCATCATCATCATCATCATCATCATCATCATCATCATCATCATCATCATCATCATCATTATCATTATCATCATCATTAATCATTATTATTACTTTTATTATTATTACTATTATTACTATTATTACTATTATAACTATTATTACTATTATTACTATTATTACTATTATTACTATTATAACTATTATTACTATTATTACTATTATTACTATTATTACTATTATTACTATTATTACTATTATTACTATTATTACTATTATTACTATTATTACTATTATTACTATTATTACTATTATTACTATTATTACTATTATTACTATTATTACTATTATTACTAATATTACAATTATTACAATTATTAGTATTATTACTATTATTACTATTATTACTATTATTACTATTATTACTATTATTACTATTATTACTATTATTACTATTATTACTATTATTACTATTATTACTATTATTACTATTATTACTATTATTACTATTATTACTATTATTACTATTATTACTATTATTACTATTATTACTTATATTACTTATATTACTATTATTACTATTATTACTATTATTACTATTATTACTATTATTACTATTATTACTATTATTACTATTATTACTATTATTACTATTATTACTATTATTACTATTATTACTATTATTACTATTATTACTATTATTACTATTATTACTATTATTACTATTATTACTATTATTACTATTATTACTATTATTACTATTATTACTATTATTACTATTATTACTATTATTACTATTATTACTATTATTACTATTATTACTATTATTACTATTATTACTATTATTACTATTATTACTATTATTACTATTATTACTATTATTACTATTATTACTATTATTACTATTATTACTATTATTACTATTATTACTATTATTACTATTATTACTATTATTACTATTATTACTATTATTACTATTATTACTATTATTACTATTATTACTATTATTACTATTATTACTATTATTACTATTATTACTATTATTACTATTATTACTATTATTACTATTATTACTATTATTACTATTATTACTATTATTACTATTATTACTATTATTACTATTATTACTATTATTACTATTATTACTATTATTACTATTATTACTATTATTACTATTATTACTATTATTACTATTATTACTATTATTACTATTATTACTATTATTACTATTATTACTATTATTACTATTATTACTATTATTACTATTATTACTATTATTACTATTATTACTATTATTACTATTATTACTATTATTACTATTATTACTATTATTACTATTATTACTATTATTACTATTATTACTATTATTACTATTATTACTATTATTACTATTATTACTATTATTACTATTATTACTATTATTACTATTATTACTATTATTACTATTATTACTATTATTACTATTATTACTATTATTACTATTATTACTATTATTACTATTATTACTATTATTACTATTATTACTATTATTACTATTATTACTATTATTACTATTATTACTATTATTACTATTATTACTATTATTACTATTATTACTATTATTACTATTATTACTATTATTACTATTATTACTATTATTACTATTATTACTATTATTACTATTATTACTATTATTACTATTATTACTATTATTACTATTATTACTATTATTACTATTATTACTATTATTACTATTATTACTATTATTACTATTATTACTATTATTACTATTATTACTATTATTACTATTATTACTATTATTACTATTATTACTATTATTACTATTATTACTATTATTACTATTATTACTATTATTACTATTATTACTATCATTACTAACATTGCTATCATTACTGTCATTACTATTACTATTATTACCATTTTCATTTTCATGTATCATTATGATTTTGTTAATATAATTATCATATATCATACATCATACATCATACATCATACATCATACATACATCATTCATCATTCATCATTCATCATTCATCATTCATCATACATCATACACCATACATCATATATCAATCATATATCATACATCATATACATCATATATCTTATTTCATATATGTTATTTCATATATCTTATTTCATATATGTTATTTCATATATCTTATTTCATATATGTTATTTCATATATCTTATTTCATATATCTTATTTCATATATGTTATTTCATATATCTTATTTCATATATGTTATTTCATATATCTTATTTCATATATCTTATTTCATATATGTTATTTCATATATCTTATTTCATATATCTTATTTCATATATCTTATTTCATATATCTTATTTCATATATCTTATTTCATATATCTTATTTCATATATCTTATTTCATATATCTTATTTCATATATCTTATTTCATATATCTTATTTCATATATCTTATTTCATATATCTTATTTCATATATCTTATTTCATATATCTTATTTCATATATCTTATATCATATATCATATATATCTTGTATCATATCATATCTTGTATCATATCATATCTTGTATCATATCATATCTTGTATCATATCATATCTTGTATCATATCATATCTTGTATCATATCATATCTTGTATCATATCATCTTATATCATATATCATATCTTATATCATGTATCTTGTATCATATATATCTTATATCATATCATATCATATCTTATATCATATCATCATATATCATATATCATATATCTTATATCATATATCTTATATCATATATCTTATATCATATATCTTATATCATATATCTTATATCATATATCTTATATCATATATCTTATATCACGTATCTTATATATCTTATATATATAATATATCTTATATATATCATATAATATATATTATATATATTATATATATTATATTATATATTATATTATATATTATATATTATATTATATATTATATATATTATATATCTTATATATATATATCATATATCTTAGATCATATATCTTAGATCATATATCTTAGATCATATATCTTAGATCATATATTAGATCATATATCTTAGATCATATATCTATCTTAGATCATATATCTATCTTAGATCATATATCTTAGATCATATATTAGATCATATATCTTAGATCATATATTAGATCATATCTTAGATCATATATCTTAGATCATATATCTTAGATCATATACCTTAGATCATATATCTTAGATCATATATCTTAGATCATATATCTTAGATCATATATCTTAGATCATATATCTTAGATCATATATCTTAGATCATATATCTTAGATCATATATCTTAGATCATATATCTTAGATCATATATCTTAGATCATATATCTTAGATCATATATCTTAGATCATATATCTTAGATCATATATCTTAGATCATATATCTTAGATCATATATCTTAGATCATATATCTTAGATCATATATCTTAGATCATATATCTTAGATCATATATCTTAGATCATATATCTTAGATCATATATCTTAGATCATATATCTTAGATCATATATCTTAGATCATATATCTTAGATCATATATCTTAGATCATATATCTATCTTAGATCATATATCTTAGATCATATATCTTAGATCATATATCTTAGATCATATATCTTAGATCATAGATCATAGTATTTTTATGAAACGTTTTTTCATATTACTCTATTTTATCCCTGTTATAGTATTTTATCATTCGGTATTTCATTTTTCATCATCCGTTATCGTCATTTCATAATTTTCCTCTCATTGCTTTTGTTTGTTTTTTTAGAATATTCTTGTTGCATTTAAACATTACAGCTTTTATCTTAATTTCCTTCTTTATTTATTTATTAATTTCTGTTATATAAAAATGATTTATTTCAATATTGTTCGGGAGACTTTGTTCTCATTATTTCTACCCAATACATGCTTCTTCTGGGGATTATTTTCTGTTCCATATGTTGATGATAACGTAGACTAAAGGCTTTATATATTATAATGTTGTAAGCAGCACTTTTGAGGAAGTGTTTTGTCAAGAAGAGTAAATTAGAAATGAGAAAATTATAATTCTTTTTCTTTCCTTAAACTTTGACCTTATCTCCCAGCAACCTGATATCATAAAAATGCTTCCTGGTTATTCAATCGACACGTCCAAAGTCTTTCAATTTAATCAGTTTCAATTAAATCACTTTTCATCAGGGATTATCTTCCGGACTTACCTCCTTAGGGTTTACAAGCTAATAATGTTGCCCAAACAATATGCAAGGAGGAAGAAGGTTTAATGACTGCTTATAATATGCCTTTTGGTTTTATTTACAATGTGCGAATTTGTACATTTAGGTAATAAGCCCTTTAGTGGTAGGTATACTGCAAAAGGGAAGATAAAAACGGAGAAGAATTAGACAAATCGATAACTCGTACACTAGAGGTGCCATACCACCGTTTTCGAAACATTTTCCGTCAAGAAGTTTCTGAATCGACTAGCAATAATATAACATGGAAATACTGACTTCCCAATACTTTTTATATGGACAGTTGGAGGACTATGAAGCACACTTAATAAAAGTCCGTTTCCTTATAACAATTATTGCATTTGAAGAGTTTCATATTTCCCGAGAAGGCAATTAACGAAACCGCATTTAGAATTGGAACGAATTACTTGAACAATACGTATTCCAAAACTGACGACGACAACACCAATTTAGATAAATGAAAGGTTATATTACCGATTTCGTTCTCGATATTGTTATTTACGTTGGTGTCAGTTACGTCATTTTCTCTACCATTTTATATCATTTTTCCTCTATCTTTTTATGGTTCTCTAATGAACTATAATATGCCAATGTCATTAACTCATTCTTATCTTTTATAAACATCGTATAGTGAAAGATGAGAGTTACCGTCTGAAATATATAACAGTTGTTGTAATTGTATTAATTATTGTAATATTAATAGTATTAGCATTATCATTATTCTTTTATACCATTTCATTATTATTATTAACAATATCGTTAGCATAATCATTATCAATATTACTATTATTATTATCGTTATTATTATAATAGTTATTATTATTACATTCGTTATTATTATAATATTAATTATTATTATTATTATATTCGTTATTAATATTATTATATTATCGTTATCATCATCATCATCAAAACTATAATAATAATGCTGTAATATTTTCTGTCAATATGTGCTCTCTTGTCTGATTTCAGGTAATATTAGCAGAAAATAAATAAATATATGACTCCATTATACTTCATCCCTGTTAATGAAATTAAAGCTTTGAAAGCCCATGTAATTTGATTTCACACCGCACAAAGACTGAAAAATTACGTAATATCAAGTATTTTATGTCATTTCCCCGTTTCGCGATGTCACCGATCAAAATTCGAGTGAAATGATATCAGCCGGCAACTCGACAGAGGTTTCAGTTGCCAGACAATATTTTTGGAATATTTACGAAGCAAGGCATTTTTTCGACAAGCAATCAGTTCTTTCCCATGTGCATTGTGAGCGACAACACTTCATAGTCTGGTGTCGGAATGTCCTATGCGCTTGTTGATTTTCCTTTTCAATTGCAAACAATTTCTATTTTCAAAGCATTTGCGTAAAGAGTCTTTCGTTTTGATTTAGCAATTGGTACAGCAATTTTCCTATTTGCGCACGGTTTGTTATTTAATTACTATACTAGTAATGATAGTTTAATGCATCGCGGTCATTCATTCTCATTCTCTCCCTCTCTTATCTATCTATCCATCCATTCTTCTATCCTTCCATCCATCCGTCCGTCCGTCTATGTCTATCTAGATCTATCTGTCTCACCATAGTCTACTCTCCTCTTCATTGATATTAGTCTCAAGGCATAACTCTTCAATTATAGATGACCAAATTGGAAATTCAATAAAATACAATAACACACACACACACACACACACACACACACACATATCTATCTATCTACCTATATGTATGTGTGTATGTATATATATTAAATACTAACTATTTGAAACGAGGCCAATATAAAATGAATTACAGTGAAGATAAACTGTAACAAGTTCCTAATCACCTCAATATTTTACGGCAAATAGTAAGGCGGTTTATAAGATAAAATAAATAATTGATGATTCATCAATTTCAATAGAATCGCCTCAAAATTCATCATTTGTGTGACGAACGAATATAATATTGCTAATGATTAATTCTTAATTTTCTTTACACTTTCTCCATTGGAAAAAGTATTATTATCTTTTTTTCTTGCTTGCTCTCTGAACTTTACCAGAGCTACCAGTAAAAAATAATTCTTGCTCATCAAATTCACCTCTGTTAATGAAATTCACGCTTTGAAAGCATGTAATTCAATTAATCACTTAACAGAGGCAGTAAAATCACAATATTAACAAATTTGTATTTGTCGCATCACGTTAATATTCTCAGTATTGAAAGTCGCTGTAAAAACTGACTAACAGTCAACTCAGCAAAGGAAAATATTGCCAAACCGCTTAATCAGGTACACTATATATATATATATATATATATATATATATATATATATATATATATATATATATGTGTGTGTGTGTGTGTGTGTGTGTGTGTGTGTGTGTGTGTGTGTGTGTGTGTGTGTGTGTATTATATACACACACATATATACATATACATATACATATACATACATATATATATATATATACATATATATATATATATATATATATATATATATATATAAATCAAAAGATATCTTCTCAAAAAGTAATCGTCTTTATTTCCATATAATTGTTAACCTGTGATCACTTTATACATCAAAAAGGTGCTCTATATCAGGTTATCTTTCCGTCCGGAAATACTTATTGAAAAGAATAAGCTGAAACTGAGAGAAAAAATGGTTTTAATTCTGGTTATCTTTATGGTGTCTGAAAATACTCGTTGGAAAGACTGAAAGTGACAAAAAGATGGTTTTGCATCGCCCGTATTTCCAGATAAATGTTAACCTATGATCAACTTATCATCGTTAGTCTTTTTTATTCGTACTATTCATCTATTAGTTATTTAGATAACTTTAAGAGCACCAAATGTTGTCTTTTCTTTATAAGTAACGTTGTCAGCTGTGGTTATAATGATATTTTGAACACTCCTAGTTATTTTTTCATATTGTCAGCTGTGGTTATAATGATATTTTGAAAACTAGTTATTTTTTCATAATATCAAATAAACTCGCCAGTCCTTTGGCTAGTGAAGCAAAAAAGAAAAAAAGGAAAAGAATATTAGCCTCAGGTCAGTCGATTTCTGTGACCTCGATCAAAGGCTGAGGAACAAAGGGTCTACATGCTTACAAATTCATTTTCATCTTTATCTTCATCTCCATCTGCATCTCCACCTCCATCTCCATCTCCATTATCTCCATCATTATCTTCATCTCCATCTGCATCTCGCTTTCTCATAATATCTGCATTCTCTCCAGAGCAATGATGTTGAAGACGGTGATAACGCTGATGAGAATAGACAAAAGTGAGTATAATGATAATGAAAATGAATATAAACGATGATTTAAAAAATATGATCTAAAATGTTCGTTGTATAAGGTAAAGTTGATATTAATAATCAAGAAAAATAGTTTTCAAGGTGGAAAACAATGAAACACAATACCACAAGCCTTTCACAAGATTACAAGGACTTCCCCCCCAAAAAATAACAATAAAATAAATGAATAAACAAGCGTAATGAAAAATAAAAAATATAACCCTTAGGTATCGAAAACTTAAATTGCTTTTTTCTTCCTTTTCTCACTACACAAATCTCAATTAATCTCAATGACCGATCCGTAAAGAAAAAAGAAAAGTAGGATCATTAAAGATTCATTTATTCCGAGGAGCTCACCCGCCTACCACGACCTAAAACGGTTTTGTGATGAATTGAATCAAAGTCTGTGAAGGAAAAGACATGGCTGAGTTGCTGCTTAGTCTTTTGTTTGTTTTTCCTCAGTTGGCTTCTGCTAATGATTTTGTTTCATTCAATCTTTGCTTTTGTTGTTTTTTTTCGCTTTTAATTTTGTTGGTAATCAATCGGTTATCCATCTTTTATTAGGGTTGTGGGATTAAATGGAGTGTGTATTCTATAGCAGCAATGCAGATGTATATATCCTTTATTTGTATTGACTTTATTCTCATGATATTGAGACATCGCCTAGTAACAAAAGTAATATTTAGGACATACATACAGCCTTGGAGCTATCAAAATATGTAAGGGTGTAGGAAATGCATGTATTACTATATAGATGGATATATTTCTGCCTACAGGGTTATATTGCTATCTATGTGGCTGGCTATAACGGCATGATGTTTGCAATCACTAAGTTACACTAACGACACAAGAAAAATAAACCAGATTTTGAAAAAGAAAGAAGCTATGTTGCTTATTTTGTCAATATTTTCGAATAACATTTCATAACGTTTCCCTCAACCGGAAAGTATGGAAGATAAAAAAAAAACGACCTCACATGAATGTCTTAATGTTTTTCTTTTTATTTACTATATATCAAGAGTAATCATTAGTTATTTTTCCCAGTATTTATTAGTGTTAGTCATGAATCATATATATTTATTCTGAACTGAAATTATAACAAGTAGATGAGATCTATTAATTTTTAGATTTATTTATGAGTATAGTTTACGGGTGTGGTTTATGGTCGTTATGTTCCTTTTCATTAAAAGAAAAGCTCGTACTATTTTCAGTTACTCAGCAGGAATTCGTGTATGCCATGAGATGTAGGTTATGTATATTCCATTTTGTGACCTGGTTTTCATATATACACCAGTTGGTTTATCGTTAATAAATGTTTGCCGTTATCACTGTCAGGTTTATTCTTGTACCAGATTACTTGAAGGGCAATTTGTATGATAATGTTTTTTATATTTGTTTATTGTTTTGCCCATTGCAGTTCTCAGTTTCCTCTAAGTGAAAAGAAAGGCATCGATGAAATAACATACTATACCATGTACGATTTTGTTATATACAAATACATACATACACATATATATATATATATATATATATATATATATATATATATATATATATGTTATTATCAGTTATCATTGTTATTCTCAGCGTTATCAATATCATTATCTGTGTTAGCATTGTTATTATCAGTGTTATCAGTATCATTGATATTATCAGTTATTATTGCTAATATTATATATGTTAACATTTTTAGTATTATCAGTATTAACATTATTAACAATGGCAATGCTATCGTCATACGCATTACCTAAGCCATCATTATGTTCATTAACCTTAGCATTTTCATCCCTATCATCATTATTCTTTCTTCTTTTTCACCGCTTTCTCCACATCCTACTTCACCATCTCCTCGGATTAAAAATAAGATAAAAAATAAACAGACAAACAGACAGAAAAGTAAAATCAAGAGTTATCGGTAATCCTGTGACTTTCCATTATTCCATCTAGGATTTACCTTCCTGAAAAGAAGAAGAAGAATGAAAGAAAGAAAAGAAAAGAAGAAAAGAAAAAGAAAACGAA
>NC_091570.1:21880333-21885333 GCF_042767895.1 Penaeus vannamei
ATAGATAGATAGATAGATAGATAGATAGATAGATAGATAGATAGATAGATAGAGAGAGAGAGTAAACGTAGAGTAAACGAGATCAAGTACAGTCCATGGTAATAAGGTTGGTTTCCCCTTGACTATTCCAACGATAATCTCATCAGACCCTTACCCCGCCCCCGCTCTCCTCCTCCTTCCCCTCCCTCCTTACTCCCCTCCCCCCTTCCTCCCTCCTCTCTCCTCCCTCTCCCCTTTCCCTCTTCCTCCCTCCCCACCCCCTTCCCTCTCCTCCCTCCCACCCCTCTTCCCCTCTCCTCCCTCCCCCACCCTCTTTTCCTCTCCTCTCCCCACCCCTCTTCCCCCCTCCCTCCCCACCCTCTTCCCCCTCTCCCTCCCTCCCCACCCCTCTTCCCCTCTCCTCCTCCCCACCCCTCTTCTCCCTCCTCTTCCCCTCTCCTCCCTCCTCTTCCCCTCTCCTCCCTCCCCTCTCCTCCTTCCCTATTACCCGCCGGCAATAGTGGTTCATGTTGCAATAACTCGTGTTATGTTAACAATAAAGCGCATTGTTGAAAGGGCGAACGGCATGTTAAACGCTGATTAAATGGAGGTTTGGCTTAAATTATTTACAATTAATTCCCTCCGCCCCCCCTTCCCCCTCCCCCTTATGGCAACCCCATTAAAGAAAAAGGTCAACATGGCCATCATCACCAGCGCCGGTGGACAGTGTTGCTGTTCTTTTAAGTTCTTGTTGACCTTTTTTTTTTGGGGGGGGGGGGGGAAGGCGGGATTGGTGAGGGTATTGAAGTGGGGGTGGGGGTGGGAGGGGGGGGGGTTGGTAGTGCGTTTTGGTGTCAACTATTCTCCTGCTGGGCGTCGGGGTGGTGAGGTTACTCGGAAATTACAGATATCTTTCTTTCCTTCTCTGATATATATGTAAACACACACACGGACACACACACAAACATGCATATATATGTGTGTGTGTGTGTGATCACTGACAGAGATCAATGTATGTATCAAACATGAAATGTATATCAAGGCAACACTACTATATATATATATATATATATATATATATATATATATATATATATATATATATATATATATATATATATATATATATATATATATATATATGCATGTATGTATGTATGTATGATTCAAAATACAAGAACAGAGATCTTTGTATGTATCAAACATGAAATGTATATCAAGGCAACACTACTAGGAAAGAAGTAGATGTCAACACAATCACAACATAAGCGACTGGCACAGAGAGGAATGTCACTAAAGCCTGGCAGTGAAGCTTGATTCTATAGGATAAGGAAACGCCCGGGATATGAGAGGAGCCCGGCCTGTCTCGACTAATGTCTACTCGATCAACGTGTGTCAGTGCTGACGCGACCGAGCTTAGTCCTCACCCGGCGAGGCGCCCAGCCACAGCGGGAACCTCCAAGCAACCTCTCGCGCTGTTCTGACCCGGAGGCTGATTGGTCAAACTAATAGGCATTTATTGGATGATCTCAGCAGTTGCCAAGGACACGAAGACATCCCGGCGGCCATAGAGGGCACCCGATCTTGCCCAGGTGGGAGGGGGTGGGGGGAGGGTCATGACCTAGGAGGAAAAACAGTTTGTAGTAGGTGATTTCCAGTAAGCATTCATGTATTTAATAAGAGTATTTGATATTAGTATGTATGTATTGACAGTATATATATCTCTGTCTATCTATCTATATATCGTTATTCATATGTATATCTGTGTGTGTCCTTACAGGAAATAATGTATATTCCTCCTTTGTATGTTTACGTACATTTCCCTCCTGAACATATTTATAAATAATCCTTTTAAATCAGGGTGTATCGACAACCCTAGCTGCTGTTTATAGATAAATTTTGATATCTACATACAGTCTGTGACAATTGATTGTAAAAGAAAGTAATGAAAAGCAGTATTCGCGTGATGCATCCAGACTGTAGCGCAAAAATTATTTGGTCAAATACTGTCCGCGCAAATGTAGCTCTCGGGTAACTTTCGCCCACCCTTGGTTCTTTTTTAAAATTCTTTTGACCTTTCCGCGCACTTGTTTCATCATCCGTCCGCAGATCCATCCGCGCAAATGTAGGCAAAATGATGTTTTCCGCGCATGAAAGAATGTAATATTCCCCGCGCAAGAAAAATATTCTACAGTCTGGCCCTGCATTATTAAACTGATTATCAAAATACATATTGTGAAACATAAGACGAATAGCTAGATCAGAGGCGAGTGGGCTGGGCACGCTGACGAAAATTTCTATATATTAGTCCCTGATAGATGGTAAACGTAAATGTGTAAAATGAAGTCGCCCTAGACTGCCGGTCTGCTTATCTTTAGTTAAGATTGGCCGAAATAGATAACTTGTTTACGTTTTCTTTGTTTACTTTAGTTTGGCTATCACAAAGAACCTATTTACGTTTTCTTTCATTACTCTAGTTTGGTCATGATAACCTCTCTGTGTTGTTCCTTTTTCTATATTTTGGCTATCACTTCATCTTATTTAGAGGGATGATCAAGTCTCATTGTTCGAAACATTACTAGAATATCATTATTTCTTCTATGATAGTTTGCTATAGTTTCCCCGTCACTTATATCCTGTCACCATTTTCTTTGGAGAAAAGTTGGAAACAAAAGAAAGAGCGGGAAAACCTTTTTCAGAGCGAAGAAAACGGGGGCTGATCTCTTGACTGACATTGCGATATTGGAATTACGAAGCGATAAATACGTTTAATATTAAAAGAGTAACAGACAAAACAAGACGGGAAAAAGGGAGAAGTCCAATATACCAGTGTCGAATCCTGAAGACTAACACTGCTTTGCATATAGACAACTTTACCAGACTTATTGGAAAGAACATACGAACTGTGCGGTTACATTTTTGTATTTGGATTTTTTTTTCTCTCTTTTTATATTTCCATTTTTCTTTTCTTTTTTTTTTTGTGCGGTGTTTGCGCGGAACTTTATGTGTCTTGGATGTCCCCTTTATAAGTTTTAATTTCTTTTTCATCTTTCTTTGTCGGAAGCTGGTTCTCTCTCTCTCTCTCTCTCTCTCTCTCTCTCTCTCTCTCTCTCTCTCTCTCTCTCTCTCTCTCTCTCTCTCTCTCTCTCTCTCTCTCTCTCTGTCTGTCTCTCTCTTCGCAACAGAAGTAGCAGTGATATTTTTAATGATTATTATTCTGATAATAAAGATACTTACGACTGATAATGGCAGTCATACCAGCAACTATAACAAAAGTGGCGATGACAGCAAGATCAACAAATATTCATCTTTGACATCATTACATCTAATGCCATCATCATAACTAAAACCATCATATCTTTGATACAGATTTAATCAAATAATATTATTTATTCAATGAAATATATATTTTTTAAACACGCTACAATAGCATATTTCCTTTTAACCTTGCTTTCTCTGAATAATTTAAAATTCCTCTAATGCATTTTTGTAGCATGATGCATTTTTTGTACCAATGGCGACCTCAGGGTAATAGTGTCCTTCAGAATAGACGTCGAAAGGGAAATTGTATTGTGTTCTCACCGCCCTCACGCCGTAAGGAAAACGTACATATTTGTGTATGTACAGTATATGCACGGTCACTTCCACGCACATGCATACAAATACCCGCTAAAAACACGAATTTTAGCGAGGGAAAAGACAAGCTTAACTCCACATGCTGCGACACACATATATGAACCTAAATGCATACAGATACATAAATATACACAAGTATACAATCAAACACATAAAAAGGCATAAAAGATTAAATTGAAGTACACATAAATACAAACACACAAATAATTACATGCAGTATACAATTAAATTCGTATACATAATCCTACATACACAGACAGACGAAAGCACGCATGAAATACACATATTCTTATATAGAGACACATGCACAACACATACCACCAAACACACATGAATACCCACATACGTATACAACATAAAATAGAAAAAATACTAGAATCAACAACAAGTGAGATACATATCTTCTGAAACTATAATTTCGAGCTGACGAGAAGGTAGAATGTTCTGAATAGATTTGAAAACGAGAATTCAAGCATTGTAAATACAAATGAAAGGAGGAGGAAGCTGGGGGAGGGAGGGGAGGATGGAGAGAAGGGAGGGAGGGAGGAGAGAAGGGAGGGAGGGAGGAGAGAAGGGAGGAGAGGATGGAGAGAAGGGAGGAGATGACGGAGGCAAGTGAGGAGAGGATGGAGAGAAGGGAGGAGATGATGGAGAGAAGGGAGGAGAGAATGGAGAGAAGGGAGGGAGGCAGGAGAGAAGGAGAGAGAGAGAGGGGGGGGGGGTGACTGATAGAGAGGGGGGTAAGATAAACAAAGTAAGAGGAGAAACAAATTAGGAGATGAAGAGAGAGAGACAGATTAATAAACAGATAGACAGAGAGAACTACTAATCAAACAGAGACACAAACAAAATGAAACAAAGAAATAAAGACAGAGTAGCGCTGTCTTGCCCCGCCTCCCTCACATCTCACCTTCAAACGCCACTAAGTCTAGTTTCTCGTCTGAATTAATACGTCAGCTGCATTAGATCCTCTGGAAGGTGTGGGCGCCCGAGGCATCTCGTGTGTACCAAACTGCGTACATCGAGTGTGTGTGTGGTTTTGTGTGTGTGCGTGTGTGTCTGAGTGTGTATGTGGGGGGGAGGGGGGGTTGGGTGTGAGTATGTGTTCAAGCGTAAATGTCTGTATGTTTGCGTGTATATATGGCTGTGTGCGGCGTGTATATATCTGTGCATGTGCGTAACCTTGAACCTCTCGTCAAACGCTCACACGTACACACGTAGGAGATCCTTAACGCCTCCGTCCTACCCCCCCCCTCCCCCCTTCCACTCTTACGCTAACGACCCTCGCTGCGTGCAATCAAAGGCAATACATATAGAGAGAAACACAACTCGTTATGGCCTGGCTGTGCTTACCTACAAAGCCCGCGCCGATGAACGTTCAACAG
>NC_091570.1:21927833-21930333 GCF_042767895.1 Penaeus vannamei
ATGATAATTGGAAATGGGCCTATTTTTTCGCAGATCTAAGTGTCGGATGACTTTTTTTACGTGTATTATTATCAGTACTATTACGTGTATTAAAATTATTACGTAAGAGTGGGTGTTTGAGGAGGTTAGAAGGGAGGAAGACAAAGCAGTGAGATCATCATCATCATCATCTTTATAGTGATAGTGGTAATACTACTACTATTAATAATAATGATAAAAATAAATATAATAACAGGAATAATAACTATCATCATCCTTATTATTATCACTATAAAACCGATGTTAATGACAATAACAGTAATAATGGTGACAATATTAATCATTGTGATGTCTACATTAATGATAATAGTAATTATAATAATAACAATAATTATTATTATTATAATAATAACAATAATAATAAAAAAATAATAAAAATAAAAAATAAGAATAAATAAATTAATAATAATAATAATAATAATGATAATGATAATGATAATGATAATGATAATGATAATGATTGATAATGATAATGATAATGATAATGATAATAATAATAATAATAATAATAA
The DNA here is from genome assembly GCF_042767895.1 of Penaeus vannamei. Classification (NCBI taxonomy): domain Eukaryota; kingdom Metazoa; phylum Arthropoda; class Malacostraca; order Decapoda; family Penaeidae; genus Penaeus; species Penaeus vannamei. The sequence continues at coordinate 21,928,385 of NC_091570.1, forward strand.
TAATAATAATAATAATAATAATAATAGTAATAATAATAATAATAATAATAATAATAATAGCAATAGTAGTAGTAATAGTAATAGTAATAATAATGATAATGTAGTACTAGTAACGATAGTTGAAATAATAAAAATAATTATAGTGATAATGATGATGATGATGGTAGTAACAATAATAATAATAATAATAATAATGTTAATAATAATAATAATATTAACAATAATAATAAAAACAGTAACAATAATAGGAATTACGATAATAATAACAATAATAATAATAATGACAATAATACCAACAAGATTATAATAAAAGTAATAATAATGATAATAATAACAACAATATAATCATAATAACAATATAACAACAGCAATGATGACAATGATCCATACCAATGATAATAATGATAATAATAATAAGGGTAATGATAATAAGATAAAAAATAGCAACAAGAACAACAACAAGCCCCTTTGCAGCACTTATTTTCCTCAAAAATCGCTAATTATCGTTTTATTTGGAAGGGAAATATGACAAAAAAAAGATGTCCTTAACCATTTGCAAATACCCGAGTCATTCGCGCAACAAAACAGAATATTATATACAGGGAATGGAGAGGAATCCCCCGGGGCTGATCCACTTAAAACGAATACGTAATTTTTTATTATTTATTTTTTCATCTTCGTTGTTTTCTTCTATTGTTATGCTTATTGTTATTATCGTTATTGTTGTTATTGTCATTATTATAGTATAATTGTTATCATTTTTTGTTATTGCTATCATTAATATCATTATCATTATTTATCATTAATATCAATATCATTGATACTATTATCATTATTACTATTAATATTATTATCCTTACTATTATTATTTTTATTTTTATTATTATTATTATCATTGTTATTATTATTACTATGATCATCATTATTGTTAATTTTATCATTACTACTGTTATTATTGTTATTATTGTTATTATTATTATTATTATTATGATTTTTATCATTATTCTTATTCTTATTATTATTATTATCATCATTATTTTTTTATTGTTATCGTCATCACCATCATTATTTTCACAATTACTTTAGTTGTTTTTATTGTTCATAATCAGTTCTACTTCGTATAACCTGCTGCTCAATCAAGAGGTAATAAGTCATCTCTAATTGAAATACTTTCCACTTTAATGTTAATATTCAAATTAATTTGTCACCTATTCACATTGTTGATATGCGTTTATTTGTTGCTTTTCTTTTCTTTCTTTATTTCTTTTTGCCTGTAGAGACATGGAGTTTATGGATCAGATTCTCTAGCTGATTATTTCAATGTATTATAGATGCTTGCGTAAGCACTCCAATAAACTTCAGAAAATAAGTCGAAGGAATATATTCTATACCACGGGCTTCCAACCTCGGGGCCATGGGAGACTTTCTAGGGGGCTGTATGAAAACCTTGACTGAATTAAACTGGATTTTGTCTCACCTACAGTACCTACAGATAATTATCTCTCACATATCAATAAATTTTAATCTTTCCGTGTAGTGTTCTTGTCCTACAGCTGTTGGCACCATTATTCTATTCGTAAATAAAATAATTGAATCTGAAAAGAAGACGGACACTGAACAGGGCCTTGGAGATCGTTCTATATTGGTCGGCGGTTACAGAATACCACAGATTTAGATCCTAAGCACAGACAAGTACCCTGCCATTTTAAAGTCCCTGCATTTATCGCAACTCTCACATCGGTAAAGATAGCTGACGAACCATCTAATTATAGACCATTTACTCAACTCGGCTAGTGTTTCAGATAATCCTCGCTGGTATTTCTTTCCAGAATAAACTCAACTTGGCAGAAGTGAAACACTGCAAAATGAGGGCTTGTTTTGACATCCTACACGTGGATATTTTTTCCTTTTCTCTCTTTTACCTATCAGTTACACATGGTATAGACTCG
>NC_091570.1:21940333-21947833 GCF_042767895.1 Penaeus vannamei
GAGGCAAGTGGATAAGAAAGAGGAAATAAGAGATAAAATGATAAAGGGGAAGAGGGGAAGAGGATGATGTATCTGATTTCAGTGGACCATGATCGTTGTAAGAGATTAAGAATAAAAAGATTAATAGATAGATAAATGAATATAAATGTGGACAGGAAATTGGATACTACTTCCTGTTCGTTTTAATTACAGTTAGTTGTTTTAAGGGTAAAAATCTTCACACACACTCACAAACAAACACAAAGACATGCACAAACTCAAGCAAACAAATACACTCAAACGATTAAATACAAAGACATACACAAACACAATCAATCAAATATCATCATCATCATCATGGGGGCTGACGCCGACGGGGGCGCATAGCCGCATCCACCCTTCGCTTCCACCTACGAGGATCCCTCATGGCTAGACGCCAGGCAGGGACTCGGCCCATCTCTAGTTCTTCACGGCAGGTTTGGTCGATCTGCCCAAGCCATGACTTCCTCGGTCGTCCCAAAGGCCTCCTCCACCCAGGGTTGTCTCGAATAGAGACGACCTGATGGGCAGGATCATCCTGAGGAAAGCGAGCCAGGTGGCCATATAGCCTGAGTTGGCGATCACGGATTGTGCAGATAACAGGGCTTGTGCCAGTCTCACGGTGCAACCGTTGGTTGGACACATGGTCCCGCCAACAGTACCCCATGATCTGGCGCAAGGACCTATTGCAAAAGGCTTCAAGACGAGCCTCCAAGGCACAGGACAATGTCCAGGTTTCGCTACCGTATAGCAAAACTGGCATTATCAGGGCCTTGAAAACCCGAAGCTTGGTCCTTCTGCACAGGTACCGACATCTCCAAATACTCTTGTTGAGAGAGTTCATGACCCCTGCTGCCAGGCCAATCCGTCTGCTGACTTCATGGTCTGACAGCCCAGAGTTATGAACTACACTACGAAGGTATGTAAAGCTCTCTGTGACTTCAATGTCCTCGCCGCAAGCACGTATCGACTGAACAGGTTCTCCTATCAAGTCCCCAAATTCCTGGACCTTGGTCTTGGTCCAGGAGACCTCTAGACCCAGGGGCTTTGCTTCATTGCTAAATGCATCGAGAGCCGCCACTAGGGTTTCCAAAGACTCAGATAGAATGGCAACGTCATCAGCAAAGTCAAGGTCTGTAACCTTGATATTGCCCAGCGTTGCCCCACAATGACTTTGAACAGTAGCTCTGCCCAGTATCCAGTCCATGCAAGTGTTGAAAAGAGTTGGTGCAAGGACACAGCCTTGCCTCACTCCTGAACTAACAGGAAAGAAGCTCGACAGGCCCCCACCACACTTTACAGCACTTTCAGTACCAGTATACAGGCTTGCTATTAGTCCAATAATCCTTGTTGGTATTCCTCTCAGCCTCAGGATCTCCCAAAGTGACTCCCGATGCACCGTATCGAACGCCTTCTTGAGGTCGATGTAGGCTGCAAGCAGCCCACGCCCGAATTCACGACGGCGCTCTACAATGACTCGAAGCGCGAGGATACGGTCTATTGTGGACTTACCAGGAGTGAATCCGGATTGCTCCAGTCTCTGGTGCCTCAGTAGATGGTCTCTGATACGTCTCAGAAGGATGTGGGCGAGAACCTTGCCTGGTATACTGAGCAGTGTGATGCCTCGGTGATTGCTGCAGTCCCGTCGGTCCCCCTTCCATTCCAGAAAGGGATGACCACACCCCTCAACAGGTCAGGAGGAACGGAACCGGACTGCCAGATGGCAGCCAGGACAGCATGTAACCCCCGTGCCATAGGTTCACCACCAGCCTTTAACAGTTCAGCTGGTATGCCGCAGATACCAGCTGCTTTACCACTCTTCAGCTTGGAAATCGCCCCCCTAACTTCAGTTAGGGAGGGAGGGTCCTCACTGATAGGTGGATCTGGCAGTGGGATCTCGACACTACCCGCATCCAAGTTAACTGTTGGTGGGTCAACCTGGTACAGCTGCTCAAAATACTCAGCCCAACGTCCCCGCACCGCAACAGGATCTGAAACGATCTGACCACTTACTGAGCGAACTGCTGTCACCTGTGAAGAGGGCTTGGAGTTCAGCTTTCTCAGGGCTTGGTATGCAGGACGAAGGTCATTTACTAAGAAATGGCCTTCTACCTCCTCTGCAAGACTCCTAATAAACTGTTCCTTGTCCCTTCTTAACAGGGACCGAGTTCTGCGCACATGAGAACGGTGCAATTCCCGATCCCCTGTCAGACGAGCCGCACGACATGCATCTGTGGCTTCCAGTGTCTCCCGCGAGATGGAATTCTGTACTGCTCTCGGGCGTACACCAATCGTATCTTGAGCTGCATCAAGCGTTTCACGCTTAAAGGTATCCCACAGAAGAACAGGGTCTGTCAGACTGCCAAGCACTGCGAAACGATCAGAGATTGCCTCAGCAAACCCGCGGGCACACTCCCCCTCCCTCAGCCTGTCCATATGAAACACCCTAGGGTGATCATTTGACCGCTGGGGGGTTTTGAAGTGGACTCGGAGGGTAGCCACAACCAATCTATGGTCAGTACCACAGAACTCAGCACTCCTGTACACCCTGCAATTTTGAAGGATCCTCCAACGAGTGCTAACAAGTATGTGGTCGATCTCCTTGGCTGCGTTACCCGCATCACTGTACCATGTCCAGCGATGAGGGTCTGGGCGCTGGTACCAGGAGCCAGAAATCCTCAATTTCTTGGACCTAGCAAAGTCCCGGAAAAGGAGGCTATTTTCGCTACCGGCATCAGCTCCTGAACCATGGGGACCGACAGACATCTCATAGCCAGCTCGATCACAGCCAGATACCGCATTGAAGTCGCCCAGAACAATGCGAATATCTCGTCGGGGACATCTGTCTGCCACAGATGTAAGTTTGGCGTAGAACATCTCTTTCACGTCAAGTTTACAAACATCGGTAGGAGCGTACACAGCAATAAGAGACATGAAGCCAAAAGAAAGCTTCAATCTCAATACCATTATACGCTCATCAACAGGAGTAACCTCTACTACCGAGGGCTGGAGTCTGCTGGAGACGGCAATGGCTACTCCCTGGAGATGGTGGCCATCGCTGCGGCCCGACCAGTAATAGGTGTAGCCACCTACACAGGTCGTGCCGCTGCCAGGCCTCCTCACCTCCGAGAGAGCAGCCACCTCAACTCTCAGCCTCCCCAGTTCCCTCGACAGTAGAGGCAACCGATCATCCTGACGCAAAGAACGGACGTTCCAAGCCCCCACCCTGACTTCCCGCCTGAGGTTCAGCCTCTGGCAGTCGCTCCGGGTGGATGCCACCTCTGCCACCCCCACCGACGTTGCCCCATATAAAAGGGGGTGGCGGGCTGCGTGCCCCATCATCCACCTGTGGGTGGATCAAATCAAATACAAAGTCATAAACAAACAGACACTCAGACAGTCAAATACAAAGGACATGCACAAACACAAAGATATGTAGAAACACAAACAAACAACAGCCTCAAACAATTAAATACAAAGACATGCACAAACACAAACAAACACAAGAGACATAATAAACACATGCACACACTCAAACAATCAGATACAAAGGCATGCACAAACAAACAAAGAGACATAAACACAAACGAACAAACACACAAACAAACAGGCACAAACACACAAACAACACAAAGACATGCACAAACACACATAAACAACACAAACACATGCACAAACAAGCACAAAGACATGCACAAACAAACAAGCACAAAGACATGCACAAACAAACAAGCACAAAGACATGCACAAACAAACAACACAAAGACATGCACAAACACACATAAACAACACAAACACATGCACAAACACACACAAACAAGCACAAAGACATGCACAAACAAGCACAAAGACATGCACAAACAAGCACAAAGACATGCACAAACAAACAAACACACACTCAAACAATGATACAAAGACATGCACAAACACAAACACAAGACATGCACAAACAAACAAACACCCATGCACAAACAAACAAACACACAAACAATGATACAAAGACATGCACAAACACAAACGCAAGACATGCACAAACAAACAAGCACAAAGACATGCACAAACACACAAACAAGCACAAAGACATGCACAAACACAAACAAACAGACATACACAAACAAATAAGCACAAAGACATGCAATAACACAAACAAACACACAGACATGTACAAACACAAACAAACACAAAGACATGCACAAACAAACAAGCACAAAGACATGCACAAACACAAACAAACAAGCACAAAGACATGCACAAACACAAACAAACAAACACACATACATGCACAAACACAAACAAACAAGCACAAACACAAACAAACACAGACATGCACAAACACAAACAAGCACAAACACAAACAAACACAAAGACCTGCACAAACGCGTCCACAGTGTATGTGCACATTAACATTGCAAACACGAATGCACAGCAGAAATTCGCAACAGGCTGGCAGCAGGTTGACGAATCGCCCTCGAGAGAAATGAGACGAAAGAATAAACACTAAAGAATCTTTCATTCCTTGTCTCCTCTTTCTTCTTCTGTTTCCTCTTTTGTCTCCATCCTCTTTTTTTCTTTTTTTCTTCTTTCTTTCTTTCTCTTTTTATTCATATATTTTTTTCTTTTTTTTGTCTTTTTATTTTCTTGTTACATTTTTTTTTCTTTTTTTCTTTTTTGTTTCTCTTCGATTTCGTTCTTTTGTTATTTCTCTTCCATTTTCTATTTTTATCTCTTCTTCTCTTATCTTCCGTCTTCATTGTCTTTCTCCTATGTTTTCCTGTTCTTAGTCTTTCTTTCTATTTCTTCTTCCTTCTCAGTTCCTTTTATTGTTTTCCTTCTCTTCTTCCCTCTTTCTTTTTGTGTCTTCTTTTCTCTCCTCCTTCTCTACTTTCCCTCTCTTCTTCCCTCTGTCTGTGTTCCTTCTTTCCTCTCCTCCCACTTTCTTTGTTCCTTCTCTACCTTCCTCCATTACTTCCCTCTTTCTCTAACCCTTCTTTCCTCTCCTACTTCTTTCTTTGTCCATTCTCTACCTTCTTCCTCTTCTTCCCTCTTTCTCTATCCCTTCTTTCCTCTCCTCCCACTTTCTTTGTTCCTTCTCTACCTTCCTCCATTAATTCTCTCTTTCTCTATTTCTTCCTTCCTCTCCTCCCTCTTTCATCTCTCTCTTTCCTTTATGGCTTTCCTTGCTTCGCGACCTTGAGCGGAGACCTGAAGCGACGCCCAGAGCCAAGAAATCCTTTAGAGAAATTCAGAATTCGTAAGGGTCATCCTCGCTTGCGCCACCGTGGGAAAATGGAACTATTAACCGAGCTGCATATAAGAGATACAGATACGTATGCATGTGCGCATTCACGTGAAACGCTGGGAAAAAATCGTGTGTAGCACTATTTACATACATAGATATACGAGTATTTATGGACATTTACATACCTACAAATATTTACAGATATTCAAATACATCAGTATTTTTAAATATATTCACATACGCATATTTACAGGTATTCATATACATACACATACATACATATATTCACATCCATACAAATATTCACAGATATTCATTTACATGCACAAATTCCCATACAAATACATACTTACATATATTCACATGCATACACATATTTACAGATATTCATTTACATGTACGAATTCACATACATACGCGTAATTAGACATGCATATACACACAATTGTAGATATCCCTGTGTGCACCATTTCAGACAATTTCCGACATATGTTTCCAGATCTTCATATACACACAATCACAGATATTGAAGCACAAATACCCATACACACAAGCTATTCAGATACATATAGACAAGCACACACACAGAAACGTACCATTCTCAAACACAAAACATACAAGCACACATACAAACAAACAGACGTGCACATTGTAAAAAAAAAAAAAAATCACAATACAGTCAGAATAAGGCAACACACTCAAATCAAACGCCACAAACATCAGAAATTAATGTTATCTTATTCGTCTGTTTGTTTGGCAATGATTCCAGACGATGGAATCCTGTAAGGTATACATGTATATCATATCTGATTATCTACACATACAAGATCTTGCTAAACGTATATGCCATGAATTGGAATCCGTAAGAATGTATTCTTGTTATAGAAATTATTTAATAACTGTTAGAAAGTTCTTTACTATAAAAAAAAAAAAAAAAAAAAAAGTTTGGCCTTGATACTAATATTTCCGTTTAATAAATGTTTTTCATTCTATCTGAATACGCTCTTGTTCAAACAAGGCTGCTAATATGGGTTCTCATTATCCACTACCCCTCCCCCCCTAAAATAATAATAATAATAATAATTGTAGTCAAGCTTTCTCTCTCTGCTTATCTTCTGCCTGGTATTCTGATTAGTAGAAACATATCATGAATATGTTGCTTTCGTATCTCTGTGTAGGCAGATAGATAGATAGAAAGATAGGTATATAACATATATACAGACAGTCAGATAGGTATGTAGACAGATAAACAAAAAGGCGGATAGAATGGTGGACATACGGACAGACAGACAAATAAAGAGAGAGAGAGAGAGAGAGAGAGAGAGAGAGAGAGAGAGAGAGAGAGAGAGAGAGAGAGAGAAGAGAGAAAGAGAGAGAGAGAGAGAGAGAGAGAGAGAGAGAGTGAGAGACAGAGGAGGGTGAGGGATGGAAACAGAGAGAGAGAGAGAGAGAGAGAGAGAGAGAGAGAGAGAGAGAGAGAGAGAGAGAGGAGGGTGAGGGATAGAAACAAAGAGAGAGAGAGAGAGAGAGAGAGAGACAGACAGACAGACAGACAGACAAATTTGTTGACTGATTCACTGACTGACAAACAGACAGAGATATAGTCTAATTGATAGATAGACAGATCTCCTAAGCTGCAATGATTGTGTATCTGATCACAAAGACAAAAAATCAGGGGAAATCAGAAGCATTAACTCACTGTTCAAGGATTTGGAAGCTGGGAAAGAGATAAGATTGAGACACGATGCAACAAGGATTATATATCAGAGGAGAGGAGGGGGATGTTGCAAATAAGATATTGCGAATGCACGCTTGTCTCTTGCTTGACTGGAAGAAAGGGCACATTCACTTCATTATCACGTCTTGAGAATTAATTTCAGTAGTGATGATGATTCCTGACAAATAGAAAAGGCTTATACAAAGTACACAGATACAGACACACACACACACACGTATATAAACGCTCTCCCTCTCTCTCTCTCTTTATCTCTCTCTCTATTTATCTATCAATCTATTTGTTTCTATCTATCTGTTTATCTCTCTAAATGCCCTATCAGAAAACAATGCTTTTTACTTTTATTTCATTTATTTATTAAAGAGAGGGAGAGATAGTTAATTTCATCTGTGATTTCACAATATTCTATAAACACACAAAAAAATAAATCAGCATAAATACAGGTAGGAGATTAATACACACTTCAGGCAATAGAACAATTAACTCCAGTGTTGACATTATTAATCTC
>NC_091570.1:21952833-21955333 GCF_042767895.1 Penaeus vannamei
CGATTGATTAGATTATTTTTAGATTTGTGTGTGACAATATAATGTAATAAGTAATAGACTTGAATTTCATATTTAAGTGGTATATTAGGTGAAAATATACTAGTAAAATATGATAATGAGAGAAAATAATGGTAATGATGATATAATATTATATATAAGATTTGATTTTTAAGTTACGTTACTTAGTAAGAAATTATATAATGGATTAAGCATAAGGTTAGATTTTTAAGTTTGAGAATATATGAAATTAGTTTAGCAAATAAGAAATTAATAATTACTTTTGAGAAATCTCAGCTCTACAGAAGTGTGTTAAACGGTGAAGTTTATTAATTTTCACTAGAGAGTAAGAGTAATTTTGTGTTTAGATAATTGTGGTTATCCTCCAAGTATGTATTAGGTAAGTATTTCTTTGATTAGGTTTTTGCTTTGACTTTGTAATTACGTGATATTAATTCATTGTCATAAGTGCTTGGTTAAGCATATTGTCGTTAATAGAATACATTTCTGGTTATTTTCTTAATATGTACCAATTTACTTTTTAATGGAGATGAACTTAACCTTTGATTTAGTAATTGTGCAACGACATTAAAGTAGTATTTTAATTTGATTTAAGTATTGCATATAATATCATTAAATTTTGTTATGTAATTTGTTTGATAATTAATAGAAATGATTGCTTTAATTTTCATATTGAGTACCAAATTTAGCTGTTCTGATTTTGTAACTAATAACAGTTTGCTTACAGGGAATTTATATTTTATTTACATGTTTATCTTAGTTGGAAAGTTTTAGAAATGTTGGATATTAGGATTGGTGTAGTGATGGCATTTGATTATAAATAAAATGCTTTGTGATTGGCATATCAATTTGTATGATTGGCTTTGCATACTGGCTATATAATTTCATTCGATTGATAAATAATAAATACTTTTTCATAGATATCTAACTTTTCCTCACGCTTTTCTCAACTGAATAATACAGTTTACTGAGTTAAATCTGTGAGAATAATATGACTAATATGGAATATGAAAATGATATCATATGCTGAAAAGAAAATACTTTGTCTGTCTGTCTGCCTCTATCTTTCTCTCTCTCTCTCATTCTCACTTTCTCTCATTCTCCCTTTCTTTGTCTCTCTCTCTCTCTCTCTCTCTCTCTCTCTCTCTCTCTCTCTCTCTCTCTCTCTCTCTCTCTCTCTCTCTCTCTCTCTCTCTCTCTCTCTCTCTCTCTCTCTCTCTCTCTCTCTCTCTCTCTCTCTCTCTCTTTATACCTATGTACGCCTTGCAACCAATAGCTCTTAGGCAAACCGGTCTATTTTCCCGAAATGGCTTTGCTTATAACTTCTTTCGAAATCACGGTGTTATTATGGCAGTTTTCCTCCTTTGCAAGATCTCGCAACTTTGATCCTGTTTTCAAGCATCTGAGATGACGACATGACTCACGGGACTGGCGCAAGGGGGAGGGAGGGAGAGAGGGAGGGAGAGAGAGAGAGAGAGAGAGAAAATAAGGGGGGGCGAGAGAAGGGGGGGGGGTGAGAGAGAGAGAGACAGAGAGAGAGAGAGAGAGAGAGAGAGAGAGAGAGAGAGAGAGAGAGAGAGAGAGAGAGAGAGAGAGAGAATGGGGGGGGGGGAGCGAGGGAAGGAGGGAGAGAGAGAGAGAAAGAGAGAAACAGACATATAGAGACAAAGAAAGAAGCAGGAGACCGATATAGATAGACAAACACACTTGAGAAACTGAGAGACAGACGGATGATGTAAGAGATAGACAGAGAAAGAAAAAAAAACTATGAAAAAGAGAAAAGGAAGTTAATTTGTCTGTAAAGGGAGACTATTTCCCTAAGTAGTGGATATAAAAGGTATATTTCCTTATTAGGAAGTTATGTTTTTGGTAGCGTTTGTTTGTTAGCAGGATAACTCAAAAATTAGTAACTGAATATTTTATCAGAGGTGTGTCTTAGCTCAACTTACATGGCATTAAATTTTGGTGGTAATCCGTATCATGATCCGAATCCAGGATATTTTTAAAGAATTCATAAACATTGCGAGATAAGGAAACATAGGCGTCAAAAATATACTTGAGAAAGGGATAATTATAATGCAATTCTTCAGGTGACTACTTTTATTCCATCAGTGACCCTATTACCCTGGCGGAGGTATGCGCTCTCTGAGTGCTTCTAGTTCCGTGTAGATTTGGTTAATTTCTCCATGTTTCTCTTTCGTTTGTTATTACATTTAGTATTAAGGATTTTTTATTTGTTATTCTTTTACATATCTATGCAGTCGACCCTTTTGTAGCACGTAATACTGATATGAGAGAGATCAGAGTGATTTTATAGTTCTTTTATTATCAGTTTCAATCTATTAATTATGATTTGTTTTCTCCTGTTTTTTTCTTTGATATCTGATATTTTTTCTAGGAAACGTTCGAATCGTTTCTCCTTTCTCATTTTCCGTAACTTTTTATATACTCCATTAAAGATCATTTGACTTAAGTTTTCTCC
>NC_091570.1:21975333-21977833 GCF_042767895.1 Penaeus vannamei
AAAATAATAATGATAATAACAATACGACAATAAAAATGTTAATTATGATATTGATAAGGATAATAAGGATAAGGATACTACTACAACTGCTAATATCAATGATAATTATTATAATAATGATAATAACAATAATGATAATGATAAAACCAGCAATAATTCTATTATCAATAATATTGTTGCGATCTTCATTATCATCTTTATTATCATTACTTTATTATGATAATAATGATGATGATGATGATAATGATAATAACTATTAAAACAGTAGCAATAATTATGATAATTTTGATAGTAATAGTAATAAGAATGATAGCAATAAAGATGATAATAATGGTAATAATAATGATAATAATAATAGTAAAAATGATAATGATAATGATAATAATGATAATGGTAATGATTATGATGATGATAATAAATAATGATATGATATAATGATAATAATAATAATGTTAATAATAATAATGTTAATAATAATAATGTTAATAATAATAGTAATGATGGTAATAATATTGCTAATAACAATATTGACGATGATGACAATATCAATGATGATGATAGTAGTAACGATGATAATGAGATGATAGTCATGATAATGATAATAATGATAGAGATGGTGATAATAATGATAACAATGATAATGATGATAATAATGATAATTATGATAATAATGAATACAATAACAATAATAATAATGATAATGATAATAAAAATGATAATGATAATCAATGAAAATGATGAAAATTCCAATAATAGAAAGGATAATAATTAGAATAATAATAATGATAATGAAAATAATGATAGTGATAATGATGACAAAAAAAGTTATAACGATGATGATGAAAATAGTAAAAATGACGATGATAATAATGGCAATAAGAATATAAATGAAAATGGTGGTAATGATAATGCATAGAAATTATTATAACGAAAATAACAATAATGATAATAATGATAATAATCATGAAAATAATAATAATAATAATAATAATAACAATAATGATAATAATAATAATAATAATAATAACAATAATAATAATAATGATAATAACAATAATAATAATAATAATAGTAATAATAACAATGATGATAATAATAACAATGATGATAATAATAACAATGATAGTAATGATAATAATAATGATAATAATAATAATAATGATAATAATAATAACAATAATAATAATAATAATGATAATAATAATAATAATAATAATAATAATGAATAATGAATAATAATGATAATAATGAATAATAAAAAAAATAATAATGATAACATTATTAGAAATGCGTTGATAACAACAATAGTAACAATAACATAACAATCATACTACCAATAAAGATAACATCAAAAAGACCAATGGAATTACAATTCAATAAAGTTAACCCTTTGTACAGTACTTCACAAATCCTATTGAGCGATTGGCAAAGGAGATTAACCTTTATATCACCCATGTTTTAATCCTTTAGTACCAACGAAATAGAATTTCTTCCAGTGTACCCGTAAAATATCAATTATTTCTGTCATTCTGATAGTCTGTCTCTCTATCTTCCTATCTATAGCACAGACGTATATTTATAACGAAATAGACGCAACGCAGGTGTATACGTATCTCTAGTACGTAAATAGACTTGCAAACACGAAATATCTTTTTATTATATTTGTTATGTTGCCTTCGTGATAAGAGAAGTGTTATTCACAGGCAATTAAGTTTTTGTTTGGTGATCATATCAAAAGCAATCTGTACTCATCGAGTGAATGTGCGTACACACACATACACACAGGAGACGGCAGAAACAATAACCGTTGTGTATGTGTGTGTGTGTGTGTGTGTGTGTGTGTCTGTGTATGTGTGTGTGTGTGTGTGTGTGTGTGTGTGTGTGTGTGTGTGTGTGTGTGTGTGTATGTGTGCGTGTGTGTGCGTGTGTGTGTACAGGACCACTTTGAGGAAAGAAAAAATAAGGTTACGTTTCTCAACAACTGCCATGGAAATTGAAAAGCCGAGTGCACAATAGTCCTAGCTTATGAAAGGAAAGATAAGAGATAAGGAAACCACTCAATGGAAACACAAACAGCGGAAATTAAACAAACCAAAAAATCCATTCAAATATTCATAGCAACATGACATGACCTGATGTAAACGAGGGCAAGGTTTCTCACATAAAAAATCGAACATTTTCGGAAGTTTTATTCTGCTAAAGGGTAAAAAAAATCGCTCTATTGATGTCATAAATATACCATACGGATCCCAGGTAGGTACCTAGCAGTGTCAACCCGTGTAAGGAATTAAGATATTAATCTATTACCTTTGTTCTTATCTTTATGTTAATGATTATCATCATCATCAATATTACAAGTGATAGCCATGGTCCTTATCCTCATAATCAGCATAATTCTGACTATTAACACAGTGTACTCACCATCATTAAACATCTATATATTAGGAATCTGAATGAAAACTCGTTTTATATGAATTTTCTCTCTGTATAATCTACTGAA
>NC_091570.1:21985333-21987833 GCF_042767895.1 Penaeus vannamei
ATATATACATATATATATATATTTATATATATAAATATATATATATGTGTATATTTATATATACATATATATATATATATATATATATATATATATATATATATATATATATATATATATATATATATATATATATAAATATATAGATATATATATATATTTATATATATAAATATATATATCAATATATATATATATATATATATATATATATATATATATATATATACACACACACACTCACTTTTTGTATCAAACTCTAAAAAGAATAATACTGATAATGAAATGAAAAATTAAGATTGAAAGTGGAAATTTGCACTTTTAGTACATTTTGAGTTTTTTTCAATCTATTTCAAGTATCGGACGCAATCAGACTTTTTCATTATTAGTACTTCGGCCAAAAACTTGTCTCATTCGAAATGGAACGAAATTCCAATTCCGGCAAAAAGGTTCATTGTTTCAATTACAAACAATTTCTCGTCCGGAGTGTAAACGGGTAATTCGTATTTTGGCAATTGCAGACATTGATTCTGCACGTCGGTTTTATTGCATACGGAGATTCTTGGTTGCGTTCTTTCAGTGTCATTTATCAGTGGTGGGATATCCTGCCTCGGAAACCTTTGATATTATTGACTGGATCAGCTGATTAGGATCGATATGTCTTATCTAAATCTTTTATGCATTATTATTATTATTGTTATTATTGACATCATTACCATCATTGTTATAATTTTTGTTATTTATATTCTTCTTATTATTATCATTAATATGGTCATCATTATGATTATGGGTATCATTATTCCTAACATCATTATCATTATCAATATTAATATTATTATTATTACTATGATTATTATTATTGTTATTCTTTCTATTATTGTTATCATGATTGTCATTATCATTTGTGTATCATCATCATTATTATTATTATTATCATCTTTATTTTTATCATTATCTTCATTAATATCATTTTCATTATGATTAATATTATTTTCATTATTATGATTAATATTATTTTCATTATTATGATTATTGTTATTATCATTATTACTCATTACTATTTTTAATGCTATTATTATTATCATTATCATTAATGTTATTATCACTATCATTGTCATTGTTGTTATCCTTTTTATTAGCATTATTATCACGATTACTATTCCTGTTGTTATTGATATTGTCCTTAATACCATTATCATCATTATTATCTTTATATTTGTTATTATGATCCTTGTTATCATCATTATTATCATCGTCATTAATATCCTAATGAGTAATATCAATAATAATGATAATAATTTTTATCATACTAATTATCATTATCATTGTTATCATTATCATTATTTTTTTTTGTCATTATTATCATCATCATCATTATGTTAATCATGTATATTGCTATTATCATCTCTATCTTTATTATCCTTTTCATTGTTATACTTATCATTATCATCATCTTCGATGCATTTATCATCATTAAGGCCATAATCGCTATCATTTGGCAGCAGAATAAAAGGTAAGATCTCAATCGATACTGATAAAGACACACGAAATAAAACATTTTCCTCTCTCATCACCAATTAAACCACTACAGTCATATGCCAGTAATATGAGACTATATAGAATTCCTAATCAAACACCTCCCCATGCTAATATAACTCATAAATATGCAAAGTCTTTTAGAAGTAAACCCAAAGAGCATTGACGCAATTAATATTCACTCATCTGTTTATACTCTTTCTCAGGGTCTGTTTACATTGCGAGCGCTCCTAGCTTCAAATTAACTAAACCAAGAGTGTAAACTGAAGGGGAAAGAGGGAGGAAGGGAGGGAGAGAGAGAGGGAGGCAGGGAGGGAGAGACAGAGGGAGGGAAGGAGAGGGAAAGTGAGCGGAGAGAGGAGGGTGGGAGGGAAGGATGGAGGGAGGGATAGGAAAAGAGAGCGAAGAGAAGAGATGAGGGTGGGAGAGAAGGAGGGAGGGAGGGAGAGGGGGAGTGAGGGAAGAGAGGAGGATGTGAGGGAAGGAGGGAAGGTGGGAAGGAGGGGAGGGAAAGATTTAGATATGGAGGGAAGGAGGTTAGGAGGATGTGAGGGAGGGAAAGAGGGTGGGAGGCAGGAGAGGAGAGAAGGAAGCAGGGTAGAAAAGAGGGATGGCGGGAAGGAGTGAGGGGGAAAATGAGGCAGGAGAGGAGAGGAGGGTAGATGGGGGGGGGGGGGGGAGGAGTGAAAGTGAGGGAAGGAGGGTGAAAGGAAAGCGTTGGAAGATGCTACTAACAAAGAGAAAACGAGATTTTGGCCGAGGAAAAACGGTTCGGAAATCGAGACATGCACTCTGGTATGCTCGGTACAAGGGCAAGCACTCACTACGAATTATGCTAATTCCAAAATAGAGACGACCCTCTGCCTTTGAAGATTGTGCTGCAAAATAAAGAAAGCGTGCGAGTGCTGGAGACGAGGATAAAGGGATTACAGAGTAGCAAAGAGTAGAGCAGAGTAATAAAAAT
>NC_091570.1:21997833-22002833 GCF_042767895.1 Penaeus vannamei
TCCTTCCTTCCTCCTTCCCATCCCCTTCACCATCACCCCTTCCTTCTTCCATCTCCTTCCCTCCCTCTTCTCTTTTCTTTTCCTTCTCTTCCCTCCCACTGCCTTCCCCCTCTTTACCCTTCTTCTCCTTCCTCCCTCCTTCCCATCCTCTTCATCTTCATCCCTTCCTTCTTCCTTCTACCTCCCTCCCTCTTCTCTATTCTTTCTCTACCCCCCCCCCCCACACACTGCCTTCCCACTCTTTACCCTTCTTCTCCTTCCTCCCTCCTTCCCATCCTCTTCATCATCTCTTCCTTCTTCCTTCTCCTTCCCTCCCTCTTCTCTATTCTTTTTCTCCCCCCCCCTACTGCCTTCCCCCTCTTTACCCTTCTTTTTCTCTTCAATCCTATTTCCATCCTACATCATATCCTTCCCCTTCTCTTTGCTCCTCTTTCCTTCTCTCCTCCATACTGGCTCCTCTCCTCGCTTTCTCCTTATCTTCCTCTTTGTTCCTACCTTTCTCCCCTTCCCCAACGCTCCCTTTCCACCCCCTTCTCCTTACCTTCCTTCCCATTCATCAACTTTATTCCAAGTCCTTTTCTTTCATATTCTTCTCCCTCTTTATCCCCCTTACCCCCACCCCCTCAACCCTTTCTCCCTCACCTTCTCTCCCCTCCCCATACATTATTCCCCCTTTCCTCGCCTTTTCCCTCCTCCATTTTCCCCCCTCCTCCCCATTTCCCTCCTCTGCCTCCCCTTCCCTCCCCTTTCCCCTCTTCCACCATCTCTCCTTCCCCCTTCCCTCCCCATTTCTCCCTTCCCTTTCTTCTTCCTTCCCGGCCTCCCCCTCTTAATACCCCATCTCCCCTTCTTCCGCCATCCTTCCCTTCTCCATTCTTCCCCACCAACTGTCCTCCCATCCCTCCCTTCTTCTTCCTTTCCTACCTCTTCTTCCTGATAGCCCCCCTCTACCTCATCTCTCCTTCTTTCCTCCCTATCTCCCCCCTCCTTATATACCCTTCTTCCCCTTTTCCCATTTCCCCATCCCTCCCTCCTCCCCATCCCTCCTCTCCCTCCTCTTTCTCTCCCATCCCACCCATCCCTTCCCCCGTCTCCATCCCTACTCCACCCCATATCCTCCCCCCGCCCTCCCCACCATCTCCTTCCTCCCCATCCCTCTCCCATTCCTCCCTTCCCCCGCCCCCATCCCCTCCCCCACCATCTCCTTCCTCCCCATCCTCCCATCCCCTCCCCCACCTTCTCCTCCCCCCTCATCCTCTCCCATCCCTCCCTTCCCCCCCATCCCCCTCCCATCTCCCCCCTACCGTCCCATCTCCTTCCTCCCCATCCCTTCCCCCTTCCACCTCCCCCCCCCCCTTCCCCTCCGACGCAGCATATCCCAAATCCGCGCGTCCTCTTTCAAAAGCGAAAACCGATAACGTTAAAGACACTCCATGACTAAGGTTCTTGCCCCTTCCCCTTCGCCGAACAGATGCTCGGGTCACAGAAACAAGGGGAAGGGCGAGGGGAGAGCGAGGAAGGTGGGGAGGATAGGGGGGAAGGTGGGGAGGGGTGAGGGGAGAGCGAGGAAGGTGGGGAGGATTGGGGAGGGGCGAGGAGGCTAGGAGGAAGGTGGGGAGAGTGGGGAGATCGAGGAAGGTGGGGAGGCTAGGGGAAGGTGGGGAGGTTAGGGGAAGGTGAGGAGAGTGGGGAGAGAGAGGAAGGTGGAGAGGATAGAGGGGAGGGGTGAGGGGAGAGCGAGGAAGGTGGGGAGGATAGAGGGGAAGGTAGGGAGGCTAGGGGAGGGGTGAGGGGAGAGCGAAAAAGGTGGGGGAGCTAGAGGAGAGGTGAGAGGAGAGCGAGGAAGGTGGGGAGGCTAGGGGGAAGGTGGGGAGGATAGAGGGGAAGGAAGGTGGGGAGGCTAGGGGAGGGGTGAGGGGAGAGGGGAAGGAAGGTGGGAAGGCTAGGGGAGGGGTGAGAGGAGAGCGAGGAAGGTGGGGAGGCTAGGGGAGGGGTGAGGGAGAGCGAGAAAAGTGGGGAGGATAGAGGGGAAGGTGGGGGGTAGAAGAAGGTGGGAGGCTAAGGGAGGGGTGAGGGAGAGCGAGGAAGGTGGGGAGGATAGAGGGGAAGATGGGGTGGCTATGAGGAAGGTAGGGGGGTAGAAGAAGGTGGGGAGGCTAGGGGTGGGGTGAGGGGAGAGCGAGGAAAATGGGGAAGCTAGGGGAGGAGAGTGGGGAGAGCGAGGAAGGTGGGGAGGCTAGGGGAAGGTGGGGGGGGGAGGTTAGAGGGGAAGGTGGGGAGGCTAGGGGAAGGAGGTCACAGGAACAAGGGGAAGGGTGAAGGGAAAGTGAGGATGGTGGGGAGACTAGGGATTGGAGGGTTTGGTAGGGAAGCTAGGGGAAGGGGGTCACAGGAGTTAAGAAAAGGTGGGGAGTCTAGGAAATGGCGGGAAGGTGGGGGAAGGGATGGAGGGGAAGGCAGCTGGGAGGATAGAGGGAAGTGGGGAGGCAAGGAGAAGGGGGAGGAGGTGGAGGGAAAGGGGGAGATTAACGGGAAAGAATGGGGTGGCTAAGGAACGGGGAGAAGGGAATAGAGAGGGATATTGGAAGAGGAAAAGGGAATGGATTAAGGGAGGGGAGAGGGAAGGGGAGCGTTGATGAAGCATAGAGAAAGAAAAGGGGATAGGGAAGGGGAAGGCTGAAGGGGAAGTAAGAAAGGTGATTAGGCAAGGGGGAAAGAAAAAAAAATGGGAGAGGGAATAAGGAAGAGGGAAAGAAGAGGTGGGAAAGGGGAAAGGGAAGGGGAGACTGAGGGGGGGGGAGATGAGGCGAAGGGGAGAAAAACACAAGGGGGGGATGGGAGAGGAGAGGAGAGGAAGGGAACAGCTAGAAATGGAGGCAAAAAAGGGATAGGCAAAAGAAAGGAATGAAAAGCGGGAAGGAATGGCAAGTGAAAAGGAATAAAAAGTAAAAAAATAAGGTAAAGGGAAAGAGATTATTGAAAAGAAATCAAGATAAAAAAAAGGGGGGAAAGGGTAGAAAGAGGAAGGGAAGATGAGAAAGAAAAACGAAAGGTATAAGGGCAAGGGGGCGAGAAAGGTAAGGAGCAGAGGAAAGAAGGGATAAAGAGAAAATAGAAGAAAGAAACGAAGAAGAGGGGAGATCGATATGTCAAAGAGGATCAAAAGCGGAAATTTGATATAGGTGTAAAAAAAGATAATTAAATATTGATTAAATCAAATTCAATTCCGATAAACAGATGAAAGCAATGGCGGAATAAATAACAATGAGAGTAATCGTATCTTCTTTTCTGATTCATAACAAAAGAAATTGACGATACTGTTGATAATTGATACTAATTATATTCATGTGAATAATGATAGAGAGAGAGAGAGAGAGAGAGAGAGAGAGAGAGAGAGAGAGAGAGAGAGAGAGAGAGAGAGAGAGAGAGAGAGAGAGAGAGAGAGAGAGAGAACGAAAAAAGAAAGACAGACAGACAGACAAGCAGACAGACAGAAGAAGAGACAAGCATTCACACACAGAGAAGCAGAAACAGAAAGAGTTTTACATGGAAGCTCTCTGTGAAACGCGAATCCTGACAACTTCAAACATGACTTCGTGTTTCTATCTCACACCAGAGAGTCTGTCCCCGTTGCTGGAGTCGTCTTTCGCCGGAGAAGGGAGTGGCAGGAGGGAATAAGAAGAAAAGTGATAAGCCAGAGTAGTAGGAGTGGCTTGATGAATTGGAAATCAGACGTCTCTGGCTCTAGAGTAAAAGGTGGGATAGATTGATGTAGAAAAAACACATCGGGCCATATTGTAGTCTTTAATAGACATAAAACAAAACGTAGAATACTGCTAAGATGAAAGAATACTTTTAAACAATACACTAAAAAATAATAAAGGAATCAGACAACTATCAGTGGAAAACACTCCCGCCGAACACTAGTAATACTCACCTCAAGTGTCTAATAAGAGACACGTCGAGAGGTAGACATGCCAGCCTGACCGGGTAGTGCGAGCGGCGGTCAAGGAATGAGGAAGCACGCACGTCGCGGCTCACAGCTCGTCTCGGAACACCTTAATGATCCGGTAACAGTCTACTTAACAATGGTTTACTAACAAGGGCAATACCAGCGATAGTTCCTATTTATTACCACATAGTTATTAGCTATGCACACGCGTTTGGGTACGAAATTCACATAAACATATGTAGATAAGTAGGATTATAGACAGGCAACCTGATAGATAGATAAATTAATAGATAGATAGATAGGCTGGAAATTACAGTAGATATGCTTACATATCCTGCACGTACTGATATACGTTTATACGCACATAAATACATACATAGATATACATATAAATAAATGGATAAAGAGATAGTTTGATAGTTATAAAGATAGACAGACAGATAGATATGGATTTGGGTATATATGTAGAAGGACAGATAAACAGATGCACACTCATACATATTTTTACCAGTATATATGTATACTATTACACCTGCCTTGTACCTCAACACGTATATGATCTCTATGTACATGAATCAAAGTATTTATAAATTTCATTTATATTCAACATCTGATCACCCAAAATTTACATGAAACCTACCAGTTCTTTCCCATTCTCGTTATTTCCTTACGTAAGTTCAATGGTCACGTCGCAGATAGTATTCATTATCTATTGAAATAGATTTATTGCATTTTGAGTGTTATTTCAAGTGTGAAATAAGGATAGAATTAATACCGCAGGAAAGGTTAAAAAATACATCTCTTTCTAGCGAAATTACACGTCCTCAGAGTCTGCTGTTGCTTTGAAGAATATAAAAATCAAAGAGATTAGCATGAATACATAATACATATATTATGAATGTAAGAGAAAAAGAAAAAAAAACGGTAATGCAAATTGAAAACTAAAAATCCACAGGGAATTGACACCCTTTCCCTTCAGCCTCTGTGGCGCGCGATATGAATATGGAATCGCTGGTTATTTAGGAGAGATCAGCTATTTGATACGTAC
>NC_091570.1:22020333-22022833 GCF_042767895.1 Penaeus vannamei
AAATGAGGCAGAATAAAAGAAAAGAAGCACCTCCGTGTGATGTTGTCATCTTCATAAATTTTCTTGCACTTGCGAATGATGCCTAACTTTGATGAAATTGCCCGGGCCATATTCCTAATATGCAATTCAAATGTAAGCTTTGAATCAAAGGTTACACCTAAGAGCTTCAAGTTATCCACCGAAGTGATTAAGACTCCATTAATCAGCAGACTTGGATGCTGAGGCAACTGCGTTCGAGACCGACTCATAATCATTTCTTTAGACTTCGTAGGATTTAATTTCATGCCCCACCAAGAGCACCACGATTGAATCATCATCAGGTCTACAGTGAGACTGTCAGCTACTATTTGCCCAGTTGCCGGAGAAGGAATATCAGCATAGAGAGAAGTATCATCAGCATATGCTAACATTTTATTAGTAATGCCAGACCACATATCGCTTGTATACAAGATAAAGAGCAAAGGGCCAAGAACACTACCCTGAGGAACCCCAGAAGATACATGAGAATACGAGCTAAAACCACCATCAACATGAACACGCTGCTGCCTACCAGTTAAAAATTCAGTTAAAATACTTAAAACTTTACCACCTACACCAAAAGACTGTAACTTAAAAATTAAACCCTTGTGATTATCAGTGTCAAAAGCCGCACTAAAATCCAGCGAGACAAGTCTTGACTCATGACCCTTATCTAAAGCAGACAGCATTTCATGCACCAACATAAGCAGTGCATCATTGCAGCTCTCTAAAACCAAATTGAGTCTCTGGAAGAAACGGTCTCAAATGTACAGAAAGACGTTTAACCAGCAAACGTTCAAAAACCTTGGATAAAATTGGTGTAATTGAAATGGGCCTATATTCAGTAGGTGAAGACTGTAGTGGGCCCTTGGGAATTGGAGTAACATAACCAATGCGCCAGCAATCCGGAAATGACGCTTTACGAACTAAAAGGCGTAAGATTACGGCTAATTTAGGAGCTAATTGGCCATTTAGTCTTTTTAAAATCAAAGGAAACAAGCCATTAGGGTCTACTCCACCATATTCATCTAGTTCAGATAACAGATACTTGATTTCAGAGGACCTGAAAGCAAATTAATTAAAGCATGGCAGTGGGTGACATGAAAGAGGAATATCTTCTAAACTTTGTTTTGAAATAAAACAGTCTGCTAACAAGGTAGCTTTCTCAAACGGACTATACGTAACACAACCATCAGGTTTCATTAAAGGAGGAATGGAAGACTCAAGACCAAACAGAGATGTTTTTAGTGTTGACCACCATTTATGCGGCTGTGAGGCTTGTGAGAGAACTTCTTTCAAGTGAGCATCATATTCAGATTTAGCCTCCTTATAAACATTAGTTACTGTATTTTGCATGGCAACATAATTCACCAAACAAAGACGAGTACGGTTAGCAGACCAGAGATTGTAGGCAGCATGTTTGTCTCTATAAGCCTGGTGACACTGTTCATTAAACCATGCTTTATCAAGTGAACAAGATTTCAGAGTTTTGCTTGGTACAAACTTCATTATGATGTCCAACAATAAGAAATTAAAAGCTTTAACAGGACAAGGAGCATTGTAAACATTTCGCCAAACAATGCTATTAAAAGCATGGTAGACACCATTCCAGTTAATTCTAGATTTTAAGAAGACTTGTCTTGTTAGCGTAAAATCTGGCATAGGGAAGTCCAGCTGGATCTTACATGCCAGACTACAGTGATCGGAAGAACCTATTGGCGCGATGGAGTCTACATCAACTACCCCTCTCACATCAGTTAGCAAAAGATCCAAAAGATTGCCACTCCTGTGAGTTGCACCACAGACTAACTGCTCACAGCCAACCACATCTGCAAAATCTAATGCAGAAATGCCATGTCGGTCAGTTGGGGACACAGAATTAAGCCAGTCTCGGTGGTGAGCATTAAAATCACCTTTAAATATAAAACAAGATTTAATATCATTCTCTTGAATAGAAATGTACGAAGTCAACAAACAATCATAAATACTGTCATCAGAGTTGGGACTTCTATAAAGACTAAAAATGTAAAAAATATTAAAACGACTACACACTCTCACAACCATGTACTCGTGACAACCACATTCATACTTTGTAAAACGACTAGCATTAAAACCAACTCTAGAATATAAACACAAACCTTGGGCTCGAGACATGGAATTCCTACGTAGCAACAAGGGTTGATTAAAATTGGGTAAAAGTAACTCAGACGTGTGCCTCATGTCTGAAACCAGAGTTTCAGCACAACAAATAATGTCAAATTTTGCCGAGATAACTGCAGGTTCATTCAAATTCCCACGAAGGCCACGAATATTACTAATTAGTAAATTACAATACTTTGGACGGCAAGGACCAGGATTCAGCTCAACATCACCAGGCAACAAAATAACAAAATAATGATAGTAATGATTTGAAAGATAAGCTGATGATGAAAATGATCATGAGGATGATAAAGATGATGATGAAGATGATAAAGGAGATGAT
>NC_091570.1:22027833-22032833 GCF_042767895.1 Penaeus vannamei
CAGATGGTGGTCGGGAGTTCGTAAACAAGATGTTTTGAGAGTTATGCACAGTTAAATATGGGTAGACATGCCATAACTCCTTATCACTCTAGTTCAAATCGCCAGGTAGAAAGAGTATATGGTGTCTCAACAAGGATTATGAAGGCTTTGGTTTAGTATAATCAGAATAGCTGGAATGTGCTGTTGTCTATGGCTACCTTAGCATACAACCCCGCATACCATCAGACGATTAAGGATTCTCGATTTTTTGCTTTGAAACACCATGATCTAAAATTACCATAATTCCAATTTGCAGACATTGGAAGATCCCTGGAGCTTCGAGTGCCAGGTAGTAAGGTTTTCAAGCACTGCCAGTATCACATCGAGATAAAGAGAAACCCACGTGGTAAACCTCAGGCTAGACATCGTCCCATAGTGGAGGGTGACAGTATCACCTTGACAGGATAAAGTTGGAGACATCCCTTTCCCCGGGACAAGGGGGAAATGTAAATAGGGCATATGCTCTTCATAGTCCTATTAACTCTAAGAAGCATAAGGGAAATATTAAATAGTGGGTGGCAAGTACCAGTCTAGTTTTCATTCCGGTGGAACGGATCCACTAAACTTCATTAGTGCATATTGTACCTATACAAGTAGAGAAGACACGACTTACATAGCCATGTTTGAGCTCTAAGCATGGCTTCAAGAAGTAGAGAAACCCTTGGATATTTTTAGTCAAATAATCCTAGACAGAATGAAAGGAATAGAGTAGAGGCAATCACCTCTGACCACGTGACACCTGTAAGAGTGCCCGTGAGTAGTGTCCTAGTAGTGGCGATGCTAGCGTAGGTGGTCCGTGTTTACTCCATAAAAAAGTAAAATGAAAATCCCCCACAATCCCGCAATGAAGATAAGGCTGTCTGTGGGTGCGTGGTGTAGGTACTTTCCTGATAAAGGTTTAGAAATAATACACCCAACTTCGCCATGTCCCTATGATCGGGGGGGGGGGGGGGGGGACACATACATATGTTCATCTTTACACTCACTTATTGAGTGGAACCGAACAGGGAGTTTAACAGCAACTTTGTAAAAATGCATATTTAAGTTGCATTAATAACATTAAAGATGGACTATACAAAATTCAGTAACCTAACAAAATATTCACATATTTATATGAAGACTTGATTCAAACATTGAAATCTTTTAAAAGAAATGCATGAATTTAAAATATTAGGATATTCAAAATATACACAGAAAATAATTCGCAATTGCCCTAAAGAATGGATGAAAAAAAAAAAAAAAAAAGAAAAAAAAAAAAAAAAAAAAAAATAATATATATATATATATATATATATATATATATATATATATATATATATATTATATATATACATATATATATATATACATATATATATATATATATATATATATATATATATAATTCAGTACAGATACAGATACAAAAAAAGAAAAAAAGAAATTAAAAATATGCATATAAAAAAATTAACTTAATACATTTTAATAAAAACACATTACTAAAATGCAGAGGTTGAGCTTCAGATTATTAAAATAAATAAATAAAAAACAGCAATAAAAAACTAAACGTCCAAAAGCCAAATGTAAATATAGCGTTTTGTTATAAAACAAGCTTGATTAATATTACATTACTTTCGACAATCATCTCGATTTATCGGAAGGGCATGACAGTAATAATAAATATAAAGAGGTAATGGTACGGCTGGGGTTCCTCCAGGAGCCTTCAGATTTTTCGTGGCCAGATAAAAGGGCAGGATTTGGGGAAATGTGTCATAGGGGTCGTAGGCGTAACAGGTAGGTATAAAGAACATGGAAACAGCCTAGCAATCAGGAAAAAGTGCCAGATAAAGCGAATATAAGAGAAGCTAAACGATAGGGGTTTGTTTTGTAGAACAGTTCTGACATAGATAATTATATAGTAGCAAGAATAGGGGAATAAGACTAAGAACACACAAGATGAACTTAAACTGAAATTGAACTTAAAATCTAAGACTAGACAAAGCTAGGCAAGGGCAAAGGGGAATAGGTTTAGTAAAGAATTTTTTGTAGATCTGAGAGAACCAAAGAAGGAAGAAAGGAGGGTAAGAGAGAGACAGACAGACAAACAAAGAAGTTACGAGAAGTGAGAAGTAAGAGAGAAAGAGAGAAGGAAAGGGGGGAGTAAAAGAGAGAGAGAAGGAAAGAGGGGAGTAAGAGAGAGAGAGAAGGAAAGGGGGGGTAAGAGAGAGGGTAGGAGGAAAGGAAGTAAAGGAGTGGGAGAAGAGTGAACCAAGGAATGGGAAGGAGGAAGAGGAGAGGAAACCAAGGACTGGGAGAGGAGAGAGGGAAGAAAAGGAGTGGGGGAGGGAAGGCAGAAGGGAGACCTGGAAGCCTCACAAACCCATCATAGACGGGTTAAAGACAATAGTTTGGCAGATGTCAGATGAGATTGATCATCAGACACCGGTAATTCGTGATTATTTCTCGACAGTGAGGGAGAAAATGAGACAAAAGACGTTCCATTAGGGGTATCTCGGCTTTAACAAATGTTGCGAATTTAGTCTTGGGGGGACAAGTGACAAGAAGCAGAATAGACAGACTGCACCCTATACTCGTGTTCACTGAGGCGACGGCTCGCAAAGCTTTAACAATGAGGGAGATATCGCTTTCTCTCTTGGAAAGCACTCGGGGATGTTACACGTCTCGAGGAGGCTCAAAGGAAACTGGAGGATTGCGTAAGATTTTTAGACTAGGCAGTCAAAAGACCTGGAAAGTCTAACCTTGAAGAACTACAGAAAGGATCAGGGAAGACCAATACTCATTATTAGGTGGGGTATTTTTGCAACCCCCACACCTAATTTAAAGAATCTGAGCGTACCATGTGGTAGAATACATCATTCTATGATAGTTTTCTTATATACCATTTTCTTAAGTAAAGTCGTTAAGAGCGACGGGAAATCGGACGGATTTGTAGCGGATGAGGTATGCGAGGGAAATCAAATGAGCCAATTAGATTCGTGCGTGAACATAGACACTCAATAGAACCAATCAAATATGGAATAGATCATCACGTGACAATAGAAGCTGGGCCTAGGAGAAGGCAGTTGAAATTCAAGTCAGTTCCATCACGGCTAGACAGTGTGTAGGTTGTGAGAAAAATTATTACGATTTCACTGCGAAATACCAAAATAACGAAGGAAGTTTGCTAAATCTACATCACGGTGTACTGCCAGTGGAAGTACAATGCCCGCACTGTAAGACATCGTGTCATTACAGAAATGACAGACACCAGTGGCTTTGTGATGCATGGAAAAGGATTTTAAAAAATGAAAGCAGTGTAACTGTGCTGTAAGCGATCGCAATATCCGCCAACAACGACCTGGAATACCCCGACGATCCCAGTGACCCGCAGCCTGGTCCGCCTGGAGGCAAAATGAGGTTAAAACTGTTCCTGGGTCTGGGCTCCCTCCTGCCGGATCATACGAGGTGAAGATTTTGTAGACCAAGTGGGGGAGTGGAGGCAGCTACCCCCCCCCCCGGAAAGGGGATTTAAGGGGGCAGAGCCCCTACACAACCCGGAAATGTGTTAATATACTATGTTTACTAGTATTCTACCGATATTTCTCGAAATTCCCAAATATGTAGGTCTATCATGCCCTCCCCAGCTATCAAGACTGATATCGTAGTTATGTTTCATTTACGAAGGAAACGAGTGCTACATTCGTTCGAAACACGACGAAAGCTATTGGAAAATTCTATTCACCCAGAAATGGTATAAGCTTGCATTTCCAAATTTACCTTGGGTGGGTTAAGAGAAGCTATTGAGGGACAGTTGTCACCTGAACTCTTACCCCCGGATATAGTGTTGTACTTGCTGTCAGCTTTCACGGGAGGGGGTACATTTAATTTTTCCCTGAGGGAGCAGGATGTTCTTTTTTATTATGATCTGATACATGTGCCGGTTTGGCCCTGGATTTCTTCTGGACAGCTCATTATGTATCTGGCACTCCCCCTTGCCGGGTTTGGGGTTGGATGACTTCAGGGTTCATAGTTTCCCAAGACCTGTCAAAAAGATTTCATCTTTTATACAATGATATCTGCCTCGTATCTGTTTCTTTCAGAATCCCAGGATATGTTTATGGAGATGAATTCCATTGATTCCAGCCGCGCAAGTCGGGCTGGCCGGTCTCTGTGCCTGGCATCTGCTGGACTTGCTTGTCGGCTGCCATTTTCAAGGAGGACAACGTGGAAGACGTTTGCGACGAGGTGGTGACGGACCACTTTGCGCCGATTGTGGTGGGGCAAGGGGCTCGATACATCTACTGTGTGCCTTACCCCATCGAGATCTCCGTTTTCTATCCAGGAGCTTCTGAGAGAGGGGTCATGAAACCCAGAAAGACGTTGGAAGATGTGGGAGTCCTTCGCTGGCGTCAAGATGTCACGCTACCTCGCAGGACATCATTCCACTGATATTGTCAATGGAGCAGCATCAGGCTAGCAGGATCTATGGGAAGGGCTCTGCTACGGGCGATTATGAAGCAAGACCACCTTGGGTGTCCTGCGCTGATATCCTGGACCCTCACCATCGTTCTGTCTGGGATAGCAAGTTGAGTATATTATAGTATATTATATTATAGTATATTATAGTATATTATAGTATATAATATAGTATATTATCAAGTTTCTGAGTAACTTGGCGCTCCTTCGAGGCGTCGAGTCAAGATAGGTTCTCTGAGACGGCCGGAGACAACTCCACGGGAAAACATGACCTGCGATGATCATACTTATAGGGGGAAGTGAAGTAAGAAACGGAAGAAAGAAGAAATGAAGACGCAGATCATCGTGCATCGCTAAGGACGTACTCGGGAGCGGAGAGGATCAGCAAGGAAGAGACAGAACCTCTGACGATCCTGTGGCACCAAGATTGACGGACTCTTGCCGATAGCTTTGGTTAGGAGAGTGCTATTCTAGGTTGTAAGGGAGAGTGCTGGGCGGAAAGTCTG
>NC_091570.1:22042833-22044535 GCF_042767895.1 Penaeus vannamei
TTAACATTCCCCCCCATCCTCTCTTCTCTCCCCCCCCCCCTCGTCTTTTCTACTTCTTCCTCCTTCCTCCTCCATTTCCCTCTTCTCCGTATCCTCTTCCTCCGTCTTTCGCCTTCGTCTTTGCCATCGCTTTGTCCTCTTCTTCCTTCTTACCTCTTCTATATCCTCCTCCTTCTCCTCTTCCCCCTCCCTCCCTCCCTGTTTCTGCGTCTCTATTCACACTTCTCTTTCCGTCCTAATTTCTTTTCATCTTTCGGGACAATCATCGACGAAGCTCATTTTCAGGTAATGGCGAAGATTTTCTCCAAGGCGGTGCTTGTTGCCAAGACAATCGTCTGTGAATTCACTTCTTTGTGGCAAAAAGAAACATTGTACTCAAGGTATACAATTTCTTCCCTCGTCTCCCCTCCCCCTTTCCCCCCTCTCTTCTGTCTTGCCTCGAGTTTATTCTAATGAGGGGAGAGGGGAGCGTGAAGGAGAGAGAAAGTAAAAGTAAGATGGGATGGGGGGGGGGGGAGACAAAGGAATTTACCTCAGTCTCCCCTCTTTGCGGGTGGACCATATCGCGTTTCATCTAATTTCCCATTCTCTCTCACATTGAGCTCTCTTACAGCGGCAGCAGTAATACAACCGTTTGTTTAATCACAGTAATGTCGGATGAATGAGAGAGGGAAGTCGGGGAAAGAGGGAGGACGCAAAGGATTCTGTTCTTTTATACTTGTTAATGAACAACGAGAGGAGTTTCAGAGTCGGAGAAAGAAGACAGGAAGTCGAATATGTCTAACATAGAAAATGGGGCTTCAGAGGGGACCCTAAACTAATTCGAATTACTTAAATGGACTACGATCATGAAGAGCTTAGGAAGGGAAAGGAAAAAAAAACCGTCCTCCCTAAAGCCCGGAGGAGATAGATGTGAAAAGAAAGACGTAAAAAAGGGGAGAATTTAATTGAAATCTTTAAAATAAAAGAAACGACATGCGTGGAAGGGGCCACAGAATCTTAGTAATTTATTTGAAGGAGCCACATGTGTTCAGCTGAACATACGACTTTAAGACTTTCATAAGACTGCAACACAGCAACACTCCAAAGGATTGATGATCAACAAGTTCTGCGTGCCGTGTACCCCATTCGTGAGAACTCAAAGTTTATATGTATACTGCAAATTCAATACTTCCTTTCATTAATCGAGAAACGGAGAGAGATTCAAGATTTTTTGTTAGTTCTGGCAAAAGCCAACGCCTCTCAGTGATTTTTTTCTAGCCTTTTCTCAGCCTTTTCCACACGAGATTATCCCTGCCTTGTCTGAAGAAGGAATAGGGGGTAGGGAAGGGGGGGGGAGGGAGAGGGTATGGTAGCAAAGGGATATTTCAGTCTCGATAAGGAAGAGGAAGGGGAAAGGGGGATATAGGAAGGGAAAGGTAAATCTTTTGTCTATATTTTGAAGAAAATGAAAAGTAGGAATGTACACATTGCTAGATTTATCATGTACTTCAACGAATGTGAATGAACGAGTTTACACCCACATGAGTGAATGTGAGTAAGGGTCCATGTATTAACTGCGAAAAATGTATGAATTCGCAAGTGATAGATTCTTATTTAATACATGAGTGAGAGTGAAAAAATAAAAAATGCACAAGTGAACAAAAAGTGAGAGGCAGAGTCTATCATGCATATGCAAAATAAACAAAAGAAAGAGAGGGTG
>NC_091570.1:22050035-22055035 GCF_042767895.1 Penaeus vannamei
ATCCCTGGAGCTTCGAGTGCCAGGTAGTAAGGTTTTCAAGCACTGCCAGTATCACATCAAGATAAAGAGAAACCCACGTGGTAAACCTCAGGCTAGACATCGTCCCATAGTGGAGGGCGACAGTATTCAAGCAATACCAAAGTCTGAGGTGGTGTATAAGTTACGGAGGCTGTCAGACAGGAAAGCATGTAATATTCACCTTGACAGGATAAAGTTGGAGACATCCCTTTCCCCGAGACAAGTGGGAAATGTAAACAGGGCATATGCTATTCATAGTCCTATTACCTCTAAGAAGCATAAGGGAAATATTAAATAGTGGGTGGGTGTGTGGACTCTTTTTTCTGATTGTATTGCTCATATTAGACTGTTTTTCATATCATTTTCGGAGTGGGAGCCTGGATGGAGTCAGAGGAATCTTTGGCAAGTGCCAGTCTAGTTTTCATTCCGGTGGAACGGATCCACTAAACTTCATTAGTGCATATTGTACCTATACAAGTAGAGAAGACACGACTTACATGGCCATGTTTGAGCTCTAAGCATGGCTTCAAGAAGTACAGAAACCCTTGGATATTTTTAGTCAAATAATCCTAGACAGAATGAAAGGAATAGAGTAGAGGCAATCACCTCTGACCACGTGACACCAGTAAGAGTACCCTAGTCCTAGTAGTGGCGATGCTAGCGCAGGTGGTCCGTGTTTACTCCATAAAAAAGTAAAATGAAAATCCCCCACAATCCCGCAATGAAGATAAGGCTGTCTGTGGGTGCGTGGTGTAGGTACTTTCCTGATTAAGGTTTAGAAATAATACACCCAGCTTCGCCATGTCCCTATGATCCGGGGGGGGGGGGGGAACACATACATATGTTCATCTTTACACTCACTTATTCAGTGGAGTCGAACAGGGAGTTTAACAGCAACTTTGTAAAAATGCATATTTAAGTTGCATTAATAACATTAAAGATGGACTATACAAAATTCAGTAACCTAACAAAATATTCACATATTTATATGAAGACTTGATTCAAACATTGAAATCTTTTAAAAGAAATGCATGAATTTAAAATATTAGGATATTCAAAATATACACAGAAAATAATTCCCAATTGCCCTAAAGAATGGATAAAAAAAAAAAAAAAAAAAAAAAAAAAAAAAAAAAAAAAAAAATATATATATATATATATATATATATATATATATATATATATATATATATATATACACATATATATATATATATATATATATATATATATATATATATATATATATATAATTCAGTACAGATACAGATACAAAAAAAAATAAAAAAATGCATATAAAAAAATTAACAATACATTTTAATAAAAACACATTACTAAAATGCAGAGGTAGAGCTTCAGATTATTAAAATAAATAAATAAAAAACAGCAATAAAAAACTAAACGTCCAAAAGGCAAATGTAAATATAGCGTTTTGTTATAAAACAAGCTTGATTAATATTACATTACTTTCGACAATCATCTCGATTTATCGGAAGGGCATGACAGTAATAATAAATATAAAGAGGTAATGGTACGGCTGGGGTTCCTCCAGGAGCCTTCAGATTTTTTGTGGCCAGATAAAAGGGCAGGATTTGGGGAAATGTGTCATAGGGATCGTAGGCGTAACAGGTAGATATAAAGAACATGGAAACAGCCGAGCAATCAGGAAAAAGTGCCAGATAAAGCGAATATAAGAGAAACTAAACGATAGGGGTTTGTTTTATAGAACAGTTCTGACATAGATAATTATATAGTAGCAAGAATAGGGGAATAAGACTAAGAACACACAAGATGAACTTAAACTGAAATTGAACTTAAAATTTAAGACTAGACAAAGCTAGGCAAGGGCAAAGGGGAATAGGTTTAGTAAAGAATTTTTTGTAGATCTGAGAGAACCAAAGAAAGAAGAAAGGAGGGTAAGAGAGAGACAGACAGACAAACAAAGAAGTTACGAGAAGTGAGAAGTAAGAGAGAAAGAGAGAAGGAAAGGGGGGAGAAAAAGAGAGAGAGAAGGAAAGAGGGGAGAAAGAGAGAGAGAGAAGGAAAGGGGGGGGGTAAGAGAGAGGGTAGGAGGAAAGGAAGTAAAGGAGTGGGAGAAGAGTGAACCAAGGAATGGGAAGGAGGAAGGGGAGAGGAAATCAAGGACTGGGAGAGAGGGAAGGAAAGGAGTGGGGGGAGGGAAGGCAGAAGGGGGACCTGGAAGCCTCACAAACCCATCATAGACAGGTTAAAGACAATAGGTTGGCAGATGTCAGATGAGATTGATCATCAGACACCGGTAATTCGTGATTATTTCTCGACAGTGAGGGAGAAAATGAGACAAAAGACGTTCCATTAGAGGTATCTCGGCTTTAACAAATGTTGCGAATTTCGTCTTGGGGGGACAAGTGACAAGAAGCAGAATAGACAGACTACACCTTATACTCGTGTTCACTGAGGCGACGGCTCGCAAAGCTTTAACAATGAGGGAGATATCGCTTTCTCTCTTGGAAAGCACTCTCGGGGATGTTACACGTCTCGAGGAGGCTCAAAAGGAACTGGAGGATTACGTAAGATTTTTAGACTAGGCAGTCAAAAGACCTGGAAAGTCTAACCTTGAAGAACTACAAAAAGGATCAGGGAAGACCAATACTCATTATTAGGTGGGGTATTTTTGCAACCCCCACACCTAATTTAAAGAATCTGAGCGTACCATGTGGTAGAATACATTATTCTATGATAGTTTTCTTATATACCATTTTCTTAAGTTAAGTCGTTAAGAGCGACGGGAAATCGGACGGATTTGTAGCGGATGAGGTATGCGAGGGAAATCAAATGAGCCAATTAGATTCGTGCGTGAACATAGACACTCAATAGAACCAATCAAATATGGAATAGATCATCACGTGACAATAGAAGCTGGGCCTAGGAGAAGGCAGTTGAAATTCAAATCAGTTCCATCACGGCTAGACAGTGTGTAGGTTGTGAGAAAAATTATTACGATTTCACTGCGAAATATCAAAATAACGAAGCAAGTTTGCTAAATCTACATCACGGTGTACTGCCAGTGGAAGTACAATGCCCGCACTGTAAGACATCGTGTCATTACAGAAATGACAGACACCAGTGGGTTTGTGGTGCATGGAAAAGTGTTAAAAAAACAAAACGAAGAAAGCAGTGTAACTTTGCTGTAAGCGATCGCAATTCCCGCCAACAACGACCTGGAATACCCCGACGATCCCAGTGACCCGCAGCCTGGTCCGCCTGGAGTTAAGGCTGAAGGCAAAATGAGGTTAAAACTGTTCCTGGGTCCGGGCTCCCTCCTGCCGGATCATACGAGGTGAAGATTTTGTAGACCAGGTGGGGGAGGGGGGGCAGCTACCCTCCCGGAAAGGGGATTTAAGGGGGCAGAGCCCCCTACACAACCCAGAAATGTGTTAATATACTATGCTTACTAGTATTCTACCGATATTTCTCGAAATTCCCAAATATGTAGGTCTATCATGCCCTCCCCAGCTATCGAGACTGATATCGTAGTTATGTTTCATTTACGAAGGAAACGAGTGCTACATTCGTTTGAAACACGACGAAAGCTATTGGAAAATTCTATTCACCCAAAAATGGTATAAGCTTGCATTTCCAAATTTACCTTAGGTGGGTTAAGAGAAGTTGATAAGGGACAGTTGTCACCTGAACTCTTACCCCCGGATATAGTGTTGTACTTTTGTCAGCTTTCACGGGAGGGGGTACATTTAATTTTCCCCCCGAGGGAGCAGGATGTTCTTTTTTATTATGATATACATGTGCCGGTTTGGCCCTGGATTTCTTCTGGCCAGCTCATCATGTATCTGGCACTCCCCCTTGCCGGGTTTGGGGTTGGATGACTTCACGGTTCATAGTTTCCCAAGACCTGTCAAAAAGATTTCATCTTTTATACAAAGATATCTGCCTCGTATGTTTGTTTCAGAATCCCAGGATATGTTTATGGAGATGAATTCCATTAATTCCAGCCGCGCAAGTCGGGCTGGCCGGTCTCTGTGCCCGGCATCTGCTGGACTTGCTTGTCGGCTGCCATTTTCAAGGAGGACAATGTGGAAGACGTTTGCGACGAGGTGGTGACGGACCACTTTGCGCCGATTGTGGTGAGGCAGGGGGCTCGATACATCTACTGTGTGCCTTACCCCATCGAGATCTCCGTTTTCTATCCAGGAGCTTCCGAGGGAGGGGTCATGAAACCCAGAAAGACGTTGGAAGATGTGGGAGTCCTTCGCTGGCGTCAAGATGTCACGCTACCTCGCAGGACATCATTCCACTGATATTGTCAATGGAGCAGCATCAGGCTAGCAGGATCTATGGGAAGGGCTCTGCTACGGGCGATTATGAAGCAAGACCACCTTGGGTGTCCTGCGCTGATATCCTGGACCCTCACCATCGTTCTGTCTGGGATAGCAATGGCTGGTCATGGTCCTTCAAGGTTCTCAATATCTCATTTGTGGTGCAGTCGACGACGGAACTTGGGCTAAGACGCGTATGGAGAAGATCAGGGACGCGTCGCTACTGAGTTACCATCACGACGTCCGTTACAAGTTGAGTAGTAGTTTCTGAGTAACTTGGCGCTCCTTCGAGGCGTCGAGTCAAGATAGGTTCTCTGAGACGGCCGGAGACAACCCCACGGGAAAACATGACCTGCGATGATCATACTTATAGGGGGAAATGATGTAAGAAAGGGAAGAAAGAAGAAATGAAGACGCAGATCATCGTGCATCGCTAAGGACATACTCGGGAGCGGAGAGGATCAGCAAAGAAGAGACAGAACCTCTGACGATCCTGTGGCACCAAGATTGACGGACTCTTGCCGATAGCTTTGGTTAGGAGAGTGCTATTCTAGGTTGTAAGGGAGAGTGCTGGGCGGAACGTCTGGGTGTTAGACGATATAACAGAGGAATATTCTGTGGTTTCTTTCATAGTTGTTAAGGGAAACATTAACAACTAGGTGGAGGGTA
>NC_091570.1:22067614-22072614 GCF_042767895.1 Penaeus vannamei
GCTGGACATGGTACAGTGATGCAGGAAATGCAACCAAGGAGATCGACCACATACTTGTTGGAGGATCCTCCAGAATTGCAGGGCGTATAGGAGTGCCGAGTTCTGTGGTACTGACCATAGATTAGTTGTGGCTACCCTCCGAGTCCATTTCAAAACCCACCAGCGGACCAATGATCACCCCAAGGTGTTTCACTTGGACAGGCTGAGGGAGGGGGAATGTGCCCGGGGGTTTGCTGAGGCAGTCTCTGGTCGTTTCACAGCACTCGAAAATCTGACGGACCCTCTACTTCTATGGGACACCTTTAAGTGTGAAACGCTTGATGCACCTCAAGAGACGATTGGTGAACGCCTGAGAGCAAGGCAAAATTTCATCTCGCAGGAGACACTGGATGCCACAGATGCTTGTTGTGTGGCTCGTCTGGCAGGGGATCGAGATTTGCACCGTTCCCAGGTGCGCAGAGCTCGGTCTTTGTTAAGAAGGGGCAAGGAACAGTTTATTAGGAACCTTGCTGAGGAGGTAGAAGGCCATTTCTTAGTAAATGACCTTCGTCCTGCATACCAAGCCCTGAGAAAGCTGAACTCCAAGCCCTCTTCACAGGTGACAGCAGTTCGCTCAGTAAGTGGTCAGATCATCTCAGATCCTTTTGAGGTGCGGGAGCGTTGGGCTGAGTATTTCGAGCAGTTGTACCAGGTTGACCCACCAACAGTTAACTTGGATGTGGGTAGTGCCGAGATTCCGTTGCCGGACCCACCCATCAGTGAGGATGACCCCTCGCTAACTGAAGTTAGGGGGGTGATCTCCAAGCTGAAGAGTGGTAAAGCAGCTGGTATATGCAGCATACCAGCTGGACTGTTAAAGGCTGGTGGTGAACCTATGGTGCGGGGGTTACATGCTGTCCTGGCTGCCATCTGGCGGTCTGATACCGTTCCCCCTGACCTGTTGAGGGCTGTGGTCATCCCTCTCTGGAAGGGGAAGGGGGACCGATGGGACTACAGCAACCAGCGAGGCATCACACTGCTCAGTATACCAGGCAAGGTTCTTGCCCACATCCTTCTGAGACGTATCAGAGATCACCTACTGAGGCACCAGAGACTGGAGCAATCTGTATTCACTCCTGGTAATTCAACAATAGACCGTATCCTAGCACTTCGAGTCATCATAGAGCGTCGTCGTGAGTTCGGGCGTGGGCTGCTTGCAGCCTACATCGACCTCAAGAAGGCATTCAATACGGTGCATTGGGAATCACTCTGGGAGATCTTGAGACTGAGAAGAATTCCAACAAGGATTATTGGACTAATAGCCAGTCTGTATACTGGTACTGAAAGTGCTGTAAAGTGTGGTGGGGGCCTGTCAAGCTTCTTCCCTGTTAGTTTAGGAGTGAGGCAAGGATGTGTCCTTGCATCAACGCTTTTCAACACGCATGAACTGGATACCAGGCAGAGCTACTGTTCGAAGTCATTGTGGAGCAACTCTGGGCAATATCAAGATTACAGATCTTGACTTTGCTGATGATGTTGCCATTCTATCTGAGTCTTTAGAATCCTTAGTGATGGCTCTCGATGCATTTAGTAATGAAGTAAAGTCCTTGGGTCTAGAGGTCTGGACCAAGACCAAGATCCAGGACTTTGGGGACATATTAGGAGAACCTGTTCAGTCGGTACGTGCTTGTGGCGAGGACATTGAAGTCATAGAGAGCTTTACATACCTCGGTAGTGTAGTTCATAACTCTGGGCTGTCAGACCATGAAGTCAGCAGACGGGTTGGCCTGGCAGCAGGGGTCATGAACTCTCTCGATAAGAGTATTTGGAGATGCCGGTACCTGTGCAGAAGACCAAGCTTCGTGTCTTCAAGGCCCTGATAGTCCCAGTTTTGCTATACGGTAGTGAAACCTGGACACTATCCTGAGCCTTGGAGTCTCGACTTGATGCTTTTTGTAATAGGTCCTTGCGCCAGATCATGGGGTACTGTTGGTGGGACCATGTGTCCAACCAACGGCTGCACCGTGAGACTGGCACAGGACCTATTACCTGCACAATCCGTGATCGCCAACTCAGGCTTTACAGCCAAATGGCTCGCTTCCCACAGGATGATCCCGAGACAGCCCTGGGTGGAAGAGGCCTGTGGGTCGACCTAGGAAGTCGTTGCTTGGGCAGATCGATCAAACCTGTCGTGAGGAGCTTGAGATGGGCCGACTCCCTGCCTGGCGACTTGCCATGAGGGATCCTCGCAGGTACAAGCAAAGGGTGGACGCGGCTATGCGCCCCGTCGGCGTTAGCTCCGCAATGATGATGATGATACATACATACATATATATATATATATATATATATATATATATATATATATATATATATATATATATATATATATATATATATACATACATATGTGTGTGTGTGTGTGTGTGTGTCTGTGTGTCTGTGTGTGCGTGTGTGTGTGTCTGTGTGTCTGTGTGTGCGTGTGTGTGTGTGCGCAGACACACAGACACAAAGACACACACACACAAACATATATATATATATATATATATATATATATATATATATATATATATATATATATATATATATATATGTGTGTGTGTGTGTGTGTGTGTGTGTGTGTGTGTGTGTGTGTGTGTCTGTGTGTGTGTGTGTGTGTGTGTGTGTGTGTGTGTGCGTGTGTGTAAATAGATAGATAGAAATGTACATATACATACACACACACACTCACAGACGCACATATATATATTTGTATGTATACATGTATGTACGTATGTATGTATATACTGTCTCTTTCCTTGAATTCCGTCATGCGGCCAAAACATAAACCGAGCCGCATGCAGACCGCGGGACAATAGCCTCAGATGTTTTCCCGAATGTTTATATTCATTTTTCGTGTCTCGTCGTCCTTTGGAATACTTAATTTGATTTTCGAAATTCATTGCAGTAAGGAATTTGATTTGATGTTTGAGGAAATGACTCGTATTTTGCGTATCCTCTCAGATAATCGAATGATTTGTGGCGATAAATCCTTTACTAAAGATGCATACATTTTTTAGTGAAAAATGTTGGTCCATTTGTTAACATTAATTAAATGTAAAATAAATAACGTTGTTTATGTAAAGGTTAGGATTATCTTATAAATCGGTGTCACGTGACATCATAATGATGGAAAAGCGTGTCATTCGATTACATAGGCCTATCTTTCCAAAATATGAAATAGTGAAGTTGGAGTGTGTGTGAGAGCGAGAGAGAGACAGACAGAGAGAGAGAGAGTGTGTGTTTCTATGTGCGTGTGTTTATGTGTGCGTGTGTTTATATATATATATATATATATATATATATATATATATATATATATATATATATATATATATATATATATATATATGTGTGTGTGTGTGTGTGTGTGTGTGTATGTGTGTGTGTGTGTGTGTGTGTGTGTGTGTGTGAGAGAGAGAGAGAGAGAGAGAGAGAGAGAGAGAGTGTGTGTGTGTTTGCGTGTATGTGTGTAAGCATGCAATGTATATATGTATGTATGTACACATGCCTTCGCAGGTGTGAGTATGCGTGTCTTCCAAGCATGAACAAACATATAACCGTGTAAGTGCAAGCATATGCTTACATTTCTACATTCAAATATTCGATCGCTTTGAATTACCGATAAACACAAATGCATACAACAACAAAAAGAAAACGTGTTTGGAAAAGGAACAGCTGATCTTTATTTACAATCACTCCAATCCTGTTTTCTTTAGGATTCTTCGTTTGTTGCTGTTGTAGTTGTTGTTGTTGTTGTTTGTTTGCGTTTTGTTTTTGTTTTAGTTTAGTTTTTTTGCGTTTCGATTTTGTATTCACTTCGTGATCATCTCCTGGTTGTTAGATCCCGAGAAAAGGGGAGACTTCACAAATAGACTATGATTATCATGATTATCATTTTATTTACATATACACGTGTATAAACAGACACACACACATATGATTTCTTTTTCTTTTTCTTTTCTTTTAATTCTTAGATTTCCAAATAGAGTATCGACTCTCGAAAACAGTGATGACGATAATAATAGGAGTAATTCCTTTAGAAGGAATTTTAATGATGATTTAAATAATAATAATAATAATAATAATAATAATCAGAGTAATTCCTATGATGACCTTTAGAAAGAATTTAATAATAATTTATTATTATTTTTTAATGTTCAAGATAATCAGAGTAATTCCTGTGACCTTTAGAAAGAATTTAATGATGAATTAAGTGATAATGAGGAGGAGGAGGAGGAGGAGGAGGAGGATGCAGATGATGCTTATGGTGATGGTGATAATAATGATAATGATAACAGTAATAATAATGATTTTAATGATACTAATCATACTAATCATAAGTATGATATTGATGATAACTGGTAATAGTAACGATATTAGTAATGATTATTATTGTTATGATGATAATAGTAATAATAATGATAATCACGATGGAAATTATAACCATGATAATGATGATAATGATAAAATATGTAAAGGATGATAATAGTAACAATGTACATAATATGATAATAATGATAATGATGAGGATGATAAAGATCATTATAATGATGAGGATGAAAATAATAATAAGAATAATGATAATAAAACTAACAATGTTGATAATCATAGTGGTAATAATAGTAATAATGAATATGATAATAATAATAATGATAATAACAAAATATGATAATGACAATAGTAATGATAATGACAAAAATAATGATAATGATAATAGTAATGATGATAATAGCAACATAAATTATCATCAGTTTTGTTATTTGTATTTTATTGTCATCATCATCATTATAATGACAATAATAATGATAATGATAATGGAGATAATGATAATGATAACAACTATAGCAATAATAATGATGATAACAAGAAGCTAATAGTGATAATGATAAAGATTATGATAATAGGAATAATGATAATGATGATGATTATGATAATAATAATGATAATGATGATGATCATTATATTGATAATAATAA
>NC_091570.1:22085114-22087614 GCF_042767895.1 Penaeus vannamei
GCTGTGGTCCTTATAGTTGAGTGGTCCTTATAGTTGGCTGTGGTCCTTATAGTTGAGTGGTCCTTATAGTTGGCTGGGGTCCTTATAGTTGAGTGGTCCTTATAGTTGGCTGGGGTCCTTATAGTTGAGTGGTCCTTATAGTTGGCTGTGGTCCTTATAGTTGAGTGGTCCTTATAGTTGGCTGGGGTCCTTATAGTTGAGTGGTCCTTATAGTTGGCTGGGGTCCTTATAGTTGAGTGGTCCTTATAGTTGGTCGGGGTCCTTATAGTTGAGTGGTCCTTATAGTTGGCTGGGGTCCTTATAGTTGAGTGGTCCTTATAGTTGGCTGGGGTCCTTATAGTTGAGTGGTCCTTATAGTTGGCTGGGGTCCTTATAGTTGAGTGGTTCTTATAGTTGGCTGGGGTCCTTATAGTTGAGTGGTCCTTATAGTTGGCTGGGGTCCTTATAGTTGAGTGGTCCTTATAGTTGGCTGTGATCCTTATAGTTGGCTGGGGTCCTTATAGTTGAGTGGTCCTTATAGTTGGCTGGGGTCCTTATAGTTGAGTGGTCCTTATAGTTGGCTGGGGTCCTTATAGTTGAGTGGTCCTTATAGTTGGCTGGGGTCCTTATAGTTGAGTGGTCCTTATAGTTGGCTGGGGTCCTTATAGTTGAGTGGTCCTTATAGTTGGCTGGGGTCCTTATAGTTGAGTGGTCCTTATAGTTGGCTGGGGTCCTTATAGTTGAGTGGTCCTTATAGTTGGCTGGGGTCCTTATAGTTGAGTGGTCCTTATAGTTGGCTGGGGTCCTTATAGTTGAGTGGTCCTTATAGTTGGCTGGGGTCCTTATAGTTGAGTGGTCCTTATAGTTGGCTGTGGTCCTTATAGTTGAGTGGTCCTTATAGTTGGCTGGGGTCCTTATAGTTGAGTGGTCCTTATAGTTGAGTGGTCCTTATAGTTGGCTGGGGTCCTTATAGTTGAGTGGTCCTTATAGTTGGCTGGGGTCCTTATAGTTGAGTGGTCCTTATAGTTGGCTGGGGTCCTTATAGTTGAGTGGTCCTTATAGTTGGCTGGGGTCCTTATAGTTGAGTGGTCCTTATAGTTGGCTGGGGTCCTTATAGTTGAGTGGTCCTTATAGTTGGCTGGGGTCCTTATAGTTGAGTGGTCCTTATAGTTGGCTGGGGTCCTTATAGTCGAGTGGTCCTTATAGTTGGCTGGGGTCCTTATAGTTGAGTGGTCCTTATAGTTGGCTGGGGTCCTTATAGTTGAGTGGTCCTTATAGTTGGCTGGGGTCCTTATAGTTGAGTGGTCCTTATAGTTGGCTGGGGTCCTTATAGTTGAGTGGTCCTTATAGTTGGCTGGGGTCCTTATAGTTGAGTGGTCCTTATAGTTGAGTGGTCCTTATAGTTGGCTGTGGTCCTTATAGTTGGCTGGGGTCCTTATAGTTGAGTGGTCCTTATAGTTGGCTGGGGTCCTTATAGTTGAGTGGTCCTTATAGTTGGCTGGGGTCCTTATAGTTGAGTGGTCCTTATAGTTGAGTGGTCCTTATAGTTGGCTGTGGTCCTTATAGTTGGCTGGGGTCCTTATAGTTGAGTGGTCCTTATAGTTGGCTGGGGTCCTTATAGTTGAGTGGTCCTTATAGTTGGCTGTGGTCCTTATAGTTGGCTGGGGTCCTTTTACGACACGCAGCGACATGCCTTGGAAGTATTCATTCACGTCCCCCTATCCACAGGGCAGCCATTGTGCATCACTGGGTGGCAAATTTTTAATTAAAATTACAATGAAAGTAATAACGTTAAATAAACTCTTCTAAGATGCTATATTCTACAACAGATATCTAACACTTTAATTCACGTTAAATCAAACCATAAAACAATATTTACTTGTTATATGAAACACTATGACATGTTCGTAAAATTCAGTAATATATAACATAATATATTTCAAATAAACCTAAAACACTTTTCACTATATTAAGATACTTTTTTGTCGCTGTCATTGTTATCAAAATCAGTGACAAACTACAGTGCGGTAAGGATAAAACTCCCTGTCTATACACATTTATTGCAAATATCAACATCAATGTGCATAAAATAACATGATTTATAGCAATACATAAAAAGCATTGATATGCTTGCCCATGACTACTTCCCTCCATGCGATATCTGGTCTATTATGCACGATTGCATTTTTTTTTATTTTTATAACCTTTTGTTTATTGACCCGAATTTATGATTTTCGATCATCATAGAGTGAAATACGAATTGCACATAAGTAATAATAAAAAAACTACCTTCGCAGTTTGTTGGTAATCAATAACATTTATTATTATAAATATAAAAAAATCCAGCGTCTTTGGTTATAATTACTGGCGCGACCGAAAAGGTTTGTGTATGTGTGTGTGTGTGTTTGTGTGTGTATGTGTGTGTGTGGGGGGGGTATGTGTGTGTGTGTGTTTATGTGTGTTTGTGTGTGTATGTATATGTGTTTGTGTATGTATGTGTGTGTGTTTGTGTGTATGTGTG
>NC_091570.1:22102614-22107614 GCF_042767895.1 Penaeus vannamei
GAAAATGGCATCATAGAAATGACTATAAAAATAATGAATCCCATTCGTTTTCTCTTCTTTTTCTTCTTCTTCTCCTTCTTCTTCTCTTTTTCTTTTTCTTTTTTCCTTTTTTTCTTCTACTTTTGCTTCTTCTTCTTATCATTATTATTATTATCATTACTATCATCATTATCACCATATTTCTTCTTCGTTTCATCTTCTTTAGTTTCTTCTGTCTTCCTTTTCTTACTGTCCTCCCTCAATTTTCATACATATCTTTTTTCTTCACTACTTTCCTATTAGATGAAGAAGCGACGAAAAACAAGAATTCGCTCGGGAATCGAATCTCCGAAGGTCAAAGGCGACTTGAAGAAGCCAAGACGTAAGGAAAAAAATTCAAGGAAGTCGGAAGGGAACGTCTTTGTCTTCCTCAAGAATGGATGCATGCACGCTGCACTCTCGGCTTTTCCACCCTGAAGATGTCACCTGAGGAAGACAAAATGAAAACTCAAGACATTTGGGGGATGGAAGGACACTCAGGCACATCGCAAGGACGATTATTTTCGGAAAAGAGATCGTCTTACAAGTGTCTGGGATGGACTTTTTTTTTTTTTCTTTCTTTTTTTTTTTTTTTTTTACTTGTGAAAATTTGGACTTAACGGAAGCAATGGTGTTTCTCAGAACCCATTAATAGATTCTGAGTTTATGGTACTCCTATACCATAGGTGCACTTTTACAGTTCTTTTTTAGATAAGCTTTTCACCTTCACTATCTGTTTCTAGTTCCATTTTAGTTATATTTCATGTTCCAATTATTTGAATTTTGTATCAATACAAAGATTAGTGACGAAAGGGAAATTTTATATACTCAATTATATTCACTTAGTTACATAGCCACTAGTTAACCCTC
Source organism: Penaeus vannamei (assembly GCF_042767895.1). Lineage (NCBI taxonomy): Eukaryota > Metazoa > Arthropoda > Malacostraca > Decapoda > Penaeidae > Penaeus > Penaeus vannamei. The sequence continues at coordinate 22,103,503 of NC_091570.1, forward strand.
TCTAACCTAACTTGTATAAAAAGTGTAGAAAAGTTACGAATGTGAACTATGTATGTATCTAACGAAGATATATTCGATACCGGTCAAATACATTTATTCAAGATATTCATTCTCATTCATACTTTTTTCTACATTTGCCACGTATATGGTCCATTAAAAAAAACACATACCATTAATCAACAGCACAACAGCAACAAAAACGTTTTAACAGAACTGTCTCCAGCGTAATTGAGTCATAGTAGGGTGTCTTGAGTGTTAAAACCCACATCCGGTTAAAAGCCGCCTAGTGTGAAACTTAGTAATATCTCGGCAACTAATTAGTTTCGGATTTTCTCAATAAAAAAGAAAGAAATATACATATATACATGTATATTGTTAAACATCATGTTTGATTACGGCGATGGGAAATTCCGCTTCTGGCAGTATACAAGCATGATATATTAGCCAAAGATACTCTGAGTACGGTAGTGCAAACGTCATAAAATTTATGCATGCTTCTGCGGTTGTGTTTTCATATCAAAAGGCACCTGCATCAGCCGTCAGTCTATATTCACCTTCACTTTTTTTTTTACACATAACAGATCTGACTTTTTCAGATTATTACTAATGTCAAGTCTGAAACAAGAACTGGGCAACATGATATAGTGTTCAATCCAACGATTTTGAGCCTGAAAATTTCATACCGAACTATAAAGAAAATGTATTGTCAGTCTATATAATTTGTTTATAAATCTCTGATTCGCTTTGTTTTTAAAGTTTCTATTTAGCACTTAATCACTGATGGAGAGGTCATTTTGAAGGCATGGCAGATTTTCTTTGTCATTATATATATATATATATATATATATATATATATATATATATATATATATATATATATATATATATATATATATATAAGTATATCCCTATATACACACACACACACACACACACATATATATATATATATATATATATATATATATATATATATATATATATATATATATATATATATAAGTATATCCCTATATATACACATATATAGATAGATAGATAGATAGATATATAGATATATAGATATATATATATTTATATTGTTACAAATGGTATGTCACTAAGAGAATCCAGGTATAGAGCAGCTCCGCTGAAATCAAATTTTCCTAATGCGGAAGCCAAAATCATAAACGAGAAGTCAAATCTTAATGTTATGGCCTGATATGAACGGCTAAATACCACGTAACAACAACTGTTCCTGTTTTGAAGTACCTTAAGTGATTGGAAAGTCCTCTGGTTCCCTTTTATAAATATTTAACACAGCCTATTTTACTGCATTATAATATTGTGATTGTACTAACTCCAGAGTTGAGAAAACCTCTTGTGCTCTGGCAATAAATGCTCTGTGAGCAAGTAATACCCAGCAACTCGCTCAAAATTAATGAAAAAGTATTGTGGCTTTGTCCCATTGAATCTAGAAACATATTTAATAGCATCCTCTACACGAAAATGAGGATGGTGTTCCCGACCAGGTCTCTGCATGAGACGCATCCGCCCATTCTCTGCCTTAAACATCTCTAAATCTATCTTCCGGCTCTCCAGGTCATGCTGGCGGGCCATCGTGACATCCCGAGGACACAAGGGCTCAAAATCCTCCTCACCTAACACCTCGTGTTATAACAAATACTCGGTCACTAATTACGAATTTCATCCTTCCGTAAGGATGACCGGATAGGAATGCAACATGAGCGGCCAACTCACTCCACTGGGCTTTAGTTCAACCAACCAGCGCTTCGGCTGACGGATTATCAACAAAACTTTCAACACTGAACATGATGAATCACCGAGAAGAATACACAGGCGAAAATAAGATAGCTGGCTATAAAGAAAAACGAAATGCGTGAATAATCGCAAAACCTGTGTATCAAATCACTAAAACGTGCTATTAAAGGTAAACAAGAAGCAGCCAAAGTCAAATAACAAAGTTATACAAATATTGTTTATAAACCCAAAGATCACTGAAAAGCACTGTGAATGCACAAGAAAGAAGTGATTTGGTGTCTTTATGACCAAAATGCGCAGGAATGTAAGGAAGTCAATTGCATAATCACAAATCAACAAAACTAACATGTTATTACGGCTAAGAAAAAACACTATAATAGTGCAATCACATGTTACAAAGGGCAAAACAGAAGTGATTAACAAAAATGCTAATTGACAGTTCGCTCTTCTTACGGCTGGTATGCCAGTAGGAGAGTTCATCGGAGCTACTCTTCCCCTGAATTTGTTTTATGACACATAACTCGTAACATACACACACACATATATATACACGCATACATACATTCATATGTGTGTATATGCATATATATATATATATATATATATATATATATATATATATATATATATATATATATATATATATATATACATAAATACATAAATACATAAATACATAAATACATAAATACATAAATACGTACTTACATACATACATACACACACACACACACAAACACATACACATACAAATATATGTATATATATGTATATATATATATATATATATATATATATATATATATATATATATATATATATACATATATATATATATATATATATATATATATATATGTGTGTGTGTGTGTGTGTGTGTGTGTGTGTGTGTGTGTGTGTGTGTGTCTGTGTGTGTGTGTGTGTGTGTGTGCGTGTGTGTGTGTATGTGTGTGTGTGTGTGTGTGTGTGTGTGTGTGTGTGTGTGTGTGTGTGTGTGTGTGTGTGTGTGTGTGTGTGTACATATATATACATACACACACACACACACACACACACACACACATATATACATATATATATACATATATAAATATATATATATATATATATATATATATATATATATATATATATATGCATGTATGTGTGCGCGCGCGCGCGTGTGTGTGTGTGTGAGTGTGTATATGTATATGTATATATATACATGTATATGTATGTATATATATATATATATATATATATATATATATATATATATATATATATATATATAAATATGTGTGTGTGTGTGTGTGTGTGTGTGTGTGTGTGTGTGTGTGTGTGTGTGTGTGTGTGTGTGTGTGTGTGTGTGTGTGTCTGTGTGTGTGTGTGTGTGTGTGTGTGTGTGTGTGTGTGTGTGTGTGTGTGTGTGTGTGTGTGTATGTGTGTGTGTGTATGTGAGTGTGTGTGTGTTTGTGTCGTTTACGCTACTTTCTCTTCATGTTACATTAAATGTACGTCCTACTGAGTTGAAACCTTCTATGAATCGCATTTTTCTACCATCAGTTGAAGAATGTATACATACACCCCCCCCCTCCTCAAACATTCCAGATCAAAACTGATATAACAAACTTCACCAAAACACATTTCCCTTGTCTAAACAGCTTCGTCACAGAATAAAAACGCATTCTTTTCAATGTTAATTAAAGTTATATAAAATCTGTCCTTATCCACTATCAACACAAACCACACCAACTTTTACAAAGAGATGGAATTATTGAAAAGGAATCGAAAGCAGTTTTTGCAAAAATCCTGACTCGGAATGATTTCAATTGCAATGCACTGAGGTTTGTTATATCACATACAACATTTTTTTTGAGTGTTTTGTTTTTATTGAAGACCTTTTTTTTACAATTATTGAAATATGAAATATGTTTTGGAAATGAAACACCGTGCACGATTTTACAATAACAGTGTACTATATGTGATGCTAAAATGTATATATATTTCTTTTGTTGTTTCTGAAAATAGGAGGAAAATATTTTTTGAAAACAATGACATCAGAAAAGTTAGAAAATGGCATCATAGAAATGACTATAAAAATAATGAATCCCATTCGTTTTCTCTTCTTTTTCTTCTTCTTCTTCTTCTTCTTCTCTTTTTCTTTTTTTCCTTTTTTCTTCTACTTTTGCTTCTTCTTATTATTATTATTATTATCATTAATATCATCATTATCACCATATTTCTTCTTCGTTTCATCTTCTTTAGTTTCTTCTGTCTTCCTTTTCTTACTGTCCTCCCTCAATTTTCATACACATTTTTTTTTCTTCACTATTTTCCTCTTAGATGAAGAAGCGACGAAAAACAAGAAT
>NC_091570.1:22115114-22122495 GCF_042767895.1 Penaeus vannamei
CATGGGCGGTAAATCAGCTTCCATGAGGAGGTTGATGACCTTTGTCCACTTAGGTGCACCTAGAATTATCCTGGCTGCTTCGTTTTGTATTATTTCCAGTTTTTCTTTTAATGTGCTGGAAGCAATGAGGGCGACAGATGCATAGTCAATAATAGGACGGACAGCATGTACATAGAATGATCTTAGTACTTTGTGTCCTGCTCCTATGTGTCTCCCTGTCATGACTTTCATGACTGACAGTCTTTCCTTGGTTCTGTCAAGCAGGTATTGGATCTCCTTTTTGAAAGTGAGTGTGTGTCCTATCCATACACCAAGGTATAGGTAGTCCTTCACCCATTCCAGATCCATGCCCTGTATAGTGAGTTTTTTGTTTCTGACATTGGTTCTCATAGCCATTGCTTTGGATTTTGCTGCTGATATTTTTAGACCCGTCCTACAACACTCTTCAGACATCAGGTTCAGACAACGCTCTAGTAAGGCAGTGATTGCCAGAGGCTATGATTGCCAGGTCATCTGCATAAGAGATGATCTTGCATCCCTCTGGCAGGTGAATGTCGAGTATGTTGGACATGAGGCTGGACTAAGAACCCCTCTCTGAGGAGTTCCATTTTCAAGTGGCATGTGCTGTGAGAGGTGGCCTTGAAATCTGACATTTGCTGATCTATTTTTAAAATAGTCAGCTATCCAGGCCAAGAGTCTGCCTTTGACTCCTTTGTGGATTAGAGTCTCTTGAATGGCAAGCGGACTTGCCAGTTCAAAAGCCTTCTCCAGGTCAAGGAAGACAACCACGGCGGGCGAGGTGCAGATTGTGCTTAAGAGTGTGGAAATGCTATGAGCAGTGCTCTTACCCCTTGTGAACCCGTGCAGGTGTTCATGGGGGGGGGGGGACCCGTTTTCCATCGGAGCCTGTTGAGTACCATCTTCTCAGCTGTTTTACCCAGGCAGCTGAGAAAAGAGATGGGACGGTACTTGCCAGGCTCCTTTGGTTTTGGGATGGGAACTATTGTGGCTTGTTTCCAGCTCTGGGGCACCGTGGCTGTTTGCCAGGATTTGTTATCACCTGCAAGAATGCAAGTTCTCCTGCAAGGCCTAGATGCAAAATGATGGGGTGAGAGATCCCATCAGATCCCGGTGCTGACCCAGAACTGAATTTGTATGATTTTCTTAGTTCCCTAAGCGAGAACAAGGCATCCGTTTCATCAGCTTCGAGTCTTTCTGGATTTAAGTTTTTTTGTTTTTCTCTCATCATTGGAGGCAGATTGTTGGTGCTGGTTCTGGCAGAGAACTCAAGCACCAATCTGTTAGCCTCTGATTGTGGGTCATGATGAGTGCATTTCGGGGCTTGGCGGCTTGTCGCTTGCCTGACCCGTTTCCACAACTCTGTAAGGCTGGTCTGGTACCCAAAAGTTTGGCACCATTCCAGCCATTTTTCCTGCCTTACTCTGTTGGCAGTTTCCTTGGCATCCACGACAGCTTCCCTCAACAGGGCCAGATTGTCGGGAGATCTTTGCCGTCGGAAGTTTTTTTCTACACATATTTACCCTGTGGTTGACCTCTTTGATCTCGTCATTATAGTACCAGGCGTCTTTGTGAGTTCTGGACCATGGGCGAGTTTTGGGGATGGTTTGTGAGGCTGCCTGGTTTATGGCCTGGATTAGCCTTGCCTCTAGCACATCCACGTTTTCATTATTGTTATTGCGATCATTGTCTTTCAGACATCGAGCCAAGCCTTCCTGGAAGGCAAACCAGTTGGCCTTGTCTGTTTTCCATTTAGGAATGTGATATGGTCTTTGGGCTGGACCTGCATCCATTAGTGTGGTGACTATGCCGTAGTGATCACTAGTAACCGTATCATCGACACACCACCGAATTCTCTCCACCATTGTTGCAGTGGCAAAGGTGAGGTCTAGGACCCCTCCCTTCACATGTGTTGGTTCTTTGGTGTTGAGAAGAGCGATCTCAGAGAATGTCTCAAGCACTTCTGCTATGTGAATGCCTGCCGCGTTCAGCCTTTTGCGGGGATTCAGCATGGCTATGTGTGCATTGAAGTCTCCCCCTATGATCACTCGGTCTTGTGCTGCAGTAGCACAGACCTGGGCCCGGATTCACTAACGCACTTACGATGGTAAAATCACTGGTAACTATAGTTACCATGGTAAACAGACAGCAGTGGTATTCACTAACAACTTACCATTTGAGTTACCATGGTACATTTTACCAGTGGTCAGAGTACTGGTATGTCACCTGGTAAATGCAGAGAAATCGAGCTCTTCACGTGTTTTTCTGTTCATAAGTCACTATCTAAGGTAAGCTTTTAGGTTGCTTATGTAAGCATTATGATTGGAACAATGGTAAGCATTTAATAGCGCATGAACAGGGCAAAATTATGCTACTTTCACATGAAATCAGGATGAATAATAACCCTGCGAAATTTCCGGGAGACATAGGCCTATAGCCCAGTGTGAATATTACGTATCATCGGTAGATAAATGAATCCTAAGATATGTTTCTCATGTAATTAGTTATCAATTAAAAATAAGAGAAACTTAATGCATAAATTGGTAACAGCGTAAAACTATAGTACCAGCAGCTACGAACTGATAAGAGCAACACTTTCTAAACCGAGTTTGGACAAGCTCCGTGACTGACGATAATTAGTGACGAACATGTTTGGGACAAAGGAAAATGAACATTATCTGAATCAGGGGTTCAGTTGATCTTGAATTCTTTGCTCCGAGGCTAAGAACTGCACCGCTCTCTGCTTAAAACAACGACCGTTAAAGCCTGAGCAGTGTTGCTAATCCACACGAAGGCTGTACTATGTGTCAAGCCTGAAAAAGTTAACACTTAAACTCAAATACCTTTTACAATATATTTTCTTTAATTAATAGATCTACGCCAGCATCTTTACAAGGCCTAATATTTTATCCTAGATGTATAAGCAGTGTACCTAAATCTGACAAACCGATTGGCAACTCTGATACTTGGCGCATTTTTAAAACCATTCTTAGAACAAACGGGCATAAAATAAAACACTATTACCAATATGTATTTCCATATATACAATTATATGAAGATCATAATAGAAGTCACTGAATGTAATATAAAGAAGGAAATGTTTGAAATACTGAAAAAATCTGCCTTCAATATTATATATATATATATATATATATATATATATATATATATATATATATATATATATATAGGCTACACACACATACACATACACACACGCACGCATGCACACACACACACACACACACACACACACACACACACACACACACACACACACACACACACACACACACACACACACGCACACACACACACGCTTATTTGAACTTGTACATATGCTGACTCTCATGATGTGTATTTAATGCAATTGCAGAATGGAGCTTTTATGGGCACTGGAACATGACCGACTAAGGAGAGAAAGGGTGTTCAAAGACAGACTTAACCCTCTGGCAGTTAGTGATGCCCATCTGTTAACGTATTGAAGAAGTGGCAATTTCTATGAAATATGTTATAAAAACTATTAAATTTCGGAGATTAAGAAATGTCATTTCGCTGACCAGTGATCTAAACCTAATATTTTACAGATACTACAGGTTCCCTCGCAATGATATTCAGTGGCTGTGCGAAAGCCTCGGGGCCCATATTTCAAGACACACCAACAGGTCCCACTCAGTACCTGTGGCCACACAAGTGCTGGTTGCCTTGCGATTCTACGCAAGTGGCAGCTTTCAGAGTGTGATAGGGGACTCTGTTGGAATTAGCCAGTCCAGTGTGTCTCGCATCATAAATGCTGTGACTGATGCTATTTTTAACATAGCTCAGAGGGACATAAAGATGCCTCGTAGGAGGGAAGAAATTCAGAAGATCAAACAGAACTTCTTCGCAGTTTGTGGCTTTCCAAACGTGCTGGGGGCCATTGACTGTACCCACATTCCAATCAAAGCTCCAAGGCAAGAACATCTTTATCTAAATAGAAAGAGGGTCCATTCTTTAAATGTTCAAGTAGTATCGGATGCAAGATCGAGAATTTTGAGTTTTTCTGCAAAATTCCCTGGAAGTGTGCATGATTCCTACATCTGGAATGACAGCATTTTGCGTCGACACTTCCAAGAACAACAGTTCGGGCACTCGTACTTACTTGGTAAGTATATAGATAGATAGATAGAGATATACATATACATATATACATTTGTAAAGTCATAGATATGTACAGTTGACCGAAGTACTTTATTGTTGCCTTGCAGGGGATTCAGGATATCCTCTTGAAACTTGCCTCATGACACCTCTGGCAGAAACAAGAACGGCAACAGAAGTACGCTACAACAGTAGCCATGCTCGCACACGAGCAGTTATAGAACAAACTTTTGGGATGCTGAAAAGTAGGTTCCGCTGCTTGCATAAGTCAGGTGGTGCACTCCAATATACGCCAGAAAAGTGTGCAAGTAAATTGTAGCTTGTTGCATGCTTCTGTACAATATCTGTGTCAAAAGAGGCATACCTTTCCAAGACATCCTAGAAAATGACGACCCACCCGAGGAAGCAGTGATGAATTTCATTCCTGAGAGAAGTGCTCAGCAGGAGAGGGTGGCATTAATAAATGGCTCATTCTGATTTTCTAGTCGTATGGGAGACTTTTCTTTGGCATTAATGAGTTTTTTAAAGTGGATTTGACTTTGAGGAGTTTTTCATATTTATGTCTTATTTTCTACCAAAGATGGCTATATGTTAGTTAAGTTTGTATTCTATAGCTTTTCCCGTAGCAAATATTTGTAATTCATATGGAAAGGATTAATTTTGGAATGTGCAAATATATCTGTGTAAATAAATACGCTTGTGAACCAATGGTTATGCCTGTTTTTCTTATGTGACTGTTTCCTTTAATATATATATATATATATATATATATATATATATATATATATATATATATATGTATATATGAATATATATATATAAAACATATATATATATATATATATATATGAAACATATATATATATATATATATATATATAAAACATATATATATATATATATATATATATATATATATATATAAGACATATATATATATATATATATATATATATATATATATATATATATATATATAACTAATATGCAATGCCACATATTGATAAGGAAAAGTATGGATGCCACGTTTAAATTTCAAGGATTTGCTGTGACCTAAGGCAAAGGCACTATTATTTCAACATTTATTAACATCTGACAAGCCATAACAAAAGACCAATAGAAAAATAAATAAGTCGTGAAAGAGAGGGAGAGGGAAACAAAGAGAGGAAATGATGAAGAGAGAGAGAGAGAGAGAGAGAGAGAGAGAGAGAGAGAGAGAGAGAGAGAGAGAGAGAGGAGGAGGAGGAGGAGGAGGAGATAAAAGGAAGGCCACACAAACACACGGAGAGAGAGAGAGAAAGAGAGGGGGGCAGTGGAGGGAAAGGATGCAAAGAGAGAGAGAGAGAGAGAACGAAAGAGAGAGAGGAGGAGATAAAAAGAAGGCCACACAAACACACGGAGAGAGAGAAAAAAAAGAGGGGGGGCAGTGGAGGGAAAGGATGCAAAGAGAAAGAGAGAGAGAGAGGGGGGGGGGAGGGAGGAAAGGTACAAAATTTCACAATAAATACACATTATGGTTTCTTGATAGTCCTCAAAATGCTTGTAAACTCAAGTAATGTTGCATTAATATTCTGAAGAGCTGTTGTCTGGCCCTCCTGGGCATTTCGAATTCCTCGAACCTCATCGAGGATACCCTCCTGTACCTCCAGCATGCGAGCTGATAACGGTTGCTGCGCTGTACCAGAACTCCTGCTGCTAGGCCTACTATATACTGGTGTTTCTGTCACTGGCTCAGCGGTGATGGGAGAAAGACGTTCATCCTCCTCAACATACACGGCTGCTGTCGGATAAGAACATGAAATTAACCCAATATACTACAGATAGTGTGTCCATCATAACACCATGTAACTGCTGCAATAAACAATAATTACATGTGACATCACATTATTATCAGTTTGTTACGAACAAGAACAAAAGCTTCCTATGATAACTTTCAATATGTATCAGATATAAAGAACTGTTACCACTGAGAAGTAAGTCCAAATTAGATTCAGGTTTACTTACTGATTTCAGCAACAGCTTCAGCAGACTCTGACTGCAGAGAATCAGAAATGCCATATACCACAGCCGGGTTAATAAGCTGGGCCATGGCCTCCTCAGCAGGAGTCAGAGGTGGAGCTATGGATGGACCTCCTCCTGCAAATATTATTACATGAATCTCTCCAATACTATTACAGAAAACATTACACAGCAATAAAGTCAGATAATTTGAGGATATTTCAGACAAATTAGTCAATAATGCAGAACTATGATTTTATTCCAAACAATTTTCTAATTTCAAAGTTTAAGCTTCATCTACTATCATGCGCTGAATATTTAAGCCTACATATTCCTGGCATTTAAACTAACCTGTGGCGGTTTGCAGTTTTTTTCTGAAGTTCAGCTTCTTCGTGTGGCTTTTGAAATCGATGTATTTCAGCTTCACTTTCTCGGGGCTTCGCAACGTCTTTCCCGTCGCGTTGACTACTGCTGTCACCTCCTCCCACGCCATTAGCTTCATTTGATGGGTCACGGTGGCAGTCAGGGCCCCTCTAAGATCTCCTGGTGAAGCTGAACATTTGCAATGAGCGCCATGAGCTCATCATAGGTGAAGTTTGGCCTCCTTTTCTTAGAAACTGAAGATATTCTTGCAGTAATGTCAAAAAACCGCGCTCTTCTGCTGGGTCTTTGTTTACATGCTACGTGATTGGCCGAAGACGCCTAAAGCATTGTGTATGGCGGTCGCTGATTGGTCCAATTCTTTTACCAGACCGCCAAGATTGCCATCTGTTGGCTACCATTGGAACTAGAGTGGTAATTTCGATTTACGATTGTAATACTGACAAGGTGAGTTACCATTGCTTAGTGAATACCGCTTTACCATTACTGGTACCTGCGGTGGTAAATGACTCCTGGTAAATGCGTTACGATCGTATGTTAGTGAATCCGGGCCCTGGTTTAGATCTAAGCTCTCATACAGTAGTTTGCTACAAATATATATTTTTATAGGGCCCCCAGGTAGCTGAATCTCAACAGCAAGAGATTCAACACCATCTCCACAGTGCGGCGGGTTGGCTATTAAGGAGCACGGGATAGCTTCTTTTACCAGGGCCATCAAGCCTCTAGCACCATCTAGGTTTAGAGTGGTGAAGGCATGATATCCTGAGAAGCACACGGATCCCATAATTAGTGTCTCCTGGAGCATGACGACGTCAATGCTCCTTGCTCGCACAACTGACTGGAGAAA
>NC_091570.1:22135495-22140051 GCF_042767895.1 Penaeus vannamei
GGGATGGAGGGGGAAGATTGGGGGGGGTGAGGAGAGGGGGGTGAGAAGGAGGGACTCATAGGGAAGGAGATGAGGGGGAAAGAGAGGAGGGAGAGGGGGGAGGGAGAGGAGGGAAGGTGGGGGAGTGAGAAGAGGAGAGGAGGGAGGAGGGAAAGGAGAGAAAGGAGAGGGAGGGAGGAGAGGGGGAGAAAAGGAAAGAAAGGAGGAAAGGTGGGGGAAGGAGAGGAAGGAAAGGGGGAAAGCAGAGGAGGGAAGAAAGGAGCGAAGGGAGGGGGAAAGGAGAGAAAGAGAAGGGGAGAAGAAAGGAAGGAGATAGGAGAGTGAGAGAAAAAAGGAGAGATGAGAGAGGGGGTGAAATGAGAGAAGGGAGAGAAAGGAGACTGAGGATGGGGTAAAAGGAGACAGAGATAGACGAAATTAAAGATAAAGGAGGGTTTGAGAGGGAAAGGAAGATAGTGAGGGGAGGTGGGGGGAGGTGTTGCCAACGCAAGTGATGCTCATCCTAACCCCCCTTTGCCGCTCACCCCTCCCAGTCCCATGACGATTAATATTAAGATGACATCGTTGGGGGTAGATCTTTTCCATTGTCAGAGATTCATTTAAAAGAAAAGAAAAGAAAAAGAAGGAGGAGAATGAGGGGAAGAGTGGGAGGAGGAGAAAAAGCAGAAGAGGAAGAAGAAGAGGAGGAGGAGGAGGAAAGGAAGAAGAAAAATAAGAAAAAGAAAATATCGAAGAAGAAAAAGAGAAGAGGATGAGAAAGGAAAAGAGAGGCAGAGAAAGAAGAAAAAGAAGCAGCAGACGAAAAATAGAAAAATCAAAAGAATAAAATGAAAAAGAACACAAAAAAGGAAAGGCAATGGCAGAAAAAGAAGAAAACACCTCGACGATCTCTCCCTTTCCTTCCCTGCCAAACCAATACGCACATTCATGATCGTCGGAGCTATATACACATTACGAAAACTCAATCCAATACAGGCATACGTTATTACATACTATTACACACGATCCTTTAAGTCCAAGGAACACAAACACGCTAAATTAAACCAATTAAGCGAATCCATTACAATGATATCTGCCGGCAAATACAATAAGCTCGTTCATATCAATCATGATTCGCATAATCAGACGCACTGTTGAAACCCTTACGCTTTTCCTGCCATTAGACTTAGTCATGTTATGCAGAGCGTGCTAGTTGCTCTCTCCGTCGTGCTTGCGTTCGTGTTTGTTTCTGTTTGTGTATGTATTTGTGTTCTGAGATTTTATTCTTATTGCATTTGTCGTTGTTGTTGTTAGTTTGTTTTGTGTGAGTTGTGGGTCTTCGTTCGAGATTCTTGTTTTTGTTTGCGTGTTTGGTCTTCCTGAATCAGTTTTATTATCATTATTTTTTTTTTTTACAAACGAAATATTTTGACAATTCTACCATAGAGTAGAATTGTTATGGCACTGAAGGGATGTATCTCAAAAACATTTCTATTTCCCCACAGTTTGTACAAACTGATTGGTTCATTGTCTGGAAGAGGCATAATTGTGCACGAGAGCAGGCACTCATGGCACTGGTTCCTCCTCCAAGACGGCGCGCGGTTTCTCTCTCGTTCGAAGCCTCACTCACTGGGCGAGCGAAACGGCGTCGTCAAGTGCTTTTGGCGGAATCTTTCTAGACACTTAAAACTACACTAGGTATGTCGTACATCCAAAAGTTTTCCTTTTTTACATCATATTTTATTTGGTTTTAACATCTTTATGCTATCTTGGCCAATAATGACTTTGGAAGTAAAGGCTCCACTACAGTATGACACACCGGCCGAGGTGGCAGGTGGCACGCTGAAACAGAACGGACAAGTCGGTTCTTAGTGTGGCACGCAAGTCGCATGTGGCACGCGTGACGTGCCATGCCACTTCTGTGTGAAATGTTCCATATATAGAGAGCGAGAAAGAGATGGTAGGTTTGTGCAGAAAAAAAGGTTTTCGGCAGAATTCCGTTTTATTCCAATATTTTTTTTTCTCTCTCAAGATTGATACTTTCTTTAGCATTATCATTTTTGTCGTTATCAGCATTATCATCATTATCATTATCAGCATCATTACCATTATAATGATCATTATCAATATTATTTTACTATCATCATTATTATCACTATTATTATTATTATTATTATTGTTATTATTATTATCATAATCATCATCATGATTACAATCATTATCATTATTATTATTATTATCATTATTATTATTATTATTGTTGTTGTTGTTATTATTATCAATGTTACTATCATTATCATTTTTATTATTATTACTATTATTATCGTTATTATCATTGTTGTTCTTGCTGATATTGTAATAATCATTTTGATAATTATAGTTATTGATATTATCACTATTATTATCATCAGTATTATAATAATCATTATCTTTTCTTATTACCATTATCATCCTCATCATTATCATCATCGTCGGTATTTATCATTGTTATTACTGATCACTACCATTATTATTAGTTCTACTAACAATACTGATATTAACTATTACTACTGTCGTTCCTACTGTTGCTTCTGCTATCATCGTCATCACCAGCATTAGTTATCAGCAATATCATTATCAACTTCGACATTACCATAACTATCCACAACCACCACCCTCCACCACACCACCACCCATCCTGCATCCTCTACCCCAACCATCCGTAAGCCTTCATCACCTCCGCCACCCTCCACCCCTACCACCCCTCCCCATCACCCTCCACCTCCACCACAGCCACGACCCCCCACCACCACAGCCCCCCACCATCACCCTCCACCTCCACCACAGCCACGACCCCCCACCACCACAGCCCCCCACCATCACCCTCCACCTCCACCACAGCCACGGCCCCCCACCAGCAACCCCTCTCTCCTTTTCCCAGTCCTCCCCGTCAACCTCACGGACTCGGAAAGGACGCGCCCAACCCCACACGCGCGCCCTCACGCCGACCCCTCTGACCCCGCGCCCGTCCGTCACCGACACGCAGTCCGTCCGCCTTTTGATGCGCGATTCGTCCGCGCGGGTTGTCGTGCGCCGAGGAATTGCTGTCGATCAGGGACTGTCAGAAGCTTGATCCGACGCGTCTCTGAGGCGAAGGATTTAAGGGGAGGGGGAAGGGAGGAGGGGGATGAGAGGGGGGAGGGGAAGGGGAGGGATGGGCGAAGGGAGGAGGGGGATGGGAAGGGGAGGGATGGGCGAAGGGAGGAGGGGGATGGGAAGAGGGGAAGGGAAGGGAGGAGGGGGTGAAAGAGGAGGCGGGAGGGGAGGGAAGGGCGAAGGGAGGAGGGGGGGAAAGGGGAGGGATGGGCAGGGGGGAAGGGGACGGGGAGGGAGGAGGGGGGATGGGGACGGGAAGGGGAGGGAGGAGGGGGATGGGGAGAGGGAAGGGGGTTAAGAGGAGAGAGAAGGAGAGGGAAAGGGGGAAGAAAGAGAGGATCAGGGGGAGTGAAGAGAGAGAAGAAGGGGTTAAGAGGAGGGGGAACGGGCAAGAAGGAGAGGAGAGACAGACAGACAGACAGACAAGGAGAGAAAGAGAGAGAGAGAGAGACAGACAGACAGACATACAGACAGACAAGGAGAGAAAGAGAGAGAGAGAGAGAGAGAGAGACAGAGAGACAGACAATGAGAGAAAGAGAGAGAGAGACAGACAGACAGACATACAGACAGACAAGGAGGGAAAGAGAAGGAGAGAAAGAGAGAGAGAGAGACTCTTTGGGTCCTTTAATTAAATCGAGTAAAGTAGATAATTAAAGCTCATCGAAGGAACATGCTCGGATTGAAGTGGACCTGGAGATTCGGATATTTTCCAAACTGGCAACTGTCGCGGTCGGTTGTCGGGTTACTGGAAGGAAAGATGGATAGATGGATAGACAGATTGGTTGATGGTTTAATGGGTTGGGTGGCTGGATGGGTGGGTGAGTGGGTAGTTGGGTGGGTAGGTGGTTGAGATCCTGGATGATTGAGTGGGTAACTGGTTGAGTGCCTGGGTCAGTGGTTGTGTGGTTGGGTGGGTAAGTAGCTGAGTGGATGGTTGGATGTGTGGTTAGGTGCGTGGGTGGCTGGGCGGGTGTGTGGATGGGCGGGTTTGGGTGTTAGCGAAATGTGTGTAAGTCGACAGATAGGCAGACAGACAGAGATGCACAGACAGATAAATAGACAGCTACATAGATAAACATAGACAGAAAAAACAAAGAAAGAGACAGACAATGATGAAGAGAAGGAGGAGGATTAATAAAATAACAATGATGATAATGATAGTGGTGGTAGTAAAGATTACAATGATGGTGATAAAATTGATTATAATGATGGCGATGGTAATGGTGGTAATGAGGATGATGGTGATGATAATGATGATGATGGTGATGATGATGTCGGTGATGATGAAGATGATGATGACGATAGCTGATAATGATGATTATGGTGATGATGAAGACAGTGATAATGACGATGGATGTGATAATCATTTTCAAATGACATCCAAATCCCTCAAATTCCTTGAGATTCCAACTATTATCATTATCTCCTTTGTCCTCTGCAAC
>NC_091570.1:22190551-22203051 GCF_042767895.1 Penaeus vannamei
CCCCTCCCGCTTCTTTCTGCTTGGAGACAAGGAGCGGAATCGTGGAGTTCGCTTGTGCTTGCTTTATTAAGTCATTAAGGGAAATTCGGAATTAAAATTGATTAACGAAATTTGACGCAAAGTTCTGATTAACGAAATTCGGATATTGCAGGCTGCGTTGTTTCTGGCGCCGCGTGTTTGTTTGTTTTCCGTTTGTTTAGTTGTTTGTTTTTGCTTTCTGTCTTTTTGTTTGTTTGTTTTCTGCTTGTTTTTCTTTGTTTGTTTTGTTATTTGTTTGCTTTTTATTTTTCCTCAGTGTCTTTTGTTTACTTATTCATTCTGCTTGTTCCTATTCTATATCGTTTGTTTCTCGTTTTACTATTTTTTCTTATTCTTGATTTTTTCCTTCTTTTCTTTCATACTTTCTCTCTCTCTCTCTCTCTCTCTCTCTTTCTCTCTCTCTCTCTCTCTCTCTCTTTCTCTCTCTCTTGTCTCTTCTCTCTTCTCTCTTCTCTCTTCTCTCTTCTCTCTTCTCTCTTCTCTCTTCTCTCTTCTCTCTTCTCTCTTCTCTCTTCTCTCTTCTCTCTTCTCTCTTCTTTCTCTTTCTCTTTTCTTCCTCTTTCTCTTCTCTCTCTCTCTCGTCTCCCCTTCTCTCTCTCTCTCTCTCTCTCTCTCTCTCTCTCTCTCTCTCTCTCTCTCTCTCTCTCTCTCTCTCTCTCTCTCTCTCTCTTTCTCTCTTTCTCTTTCTCTCTCATATCCCCACGCTCTTTCCCTCTCACGCCCCCCCAATCTGCACTCCCTATCCCCCCTCTTAGCCTCTCCCCTCTTTCTCTCTCTCCCCATCTCTCTCTCCCTCACCCCCTCCCCCTCTCTCTCCCTCTCTCTCTCTCTCTCTCCCTTCCTCTCTCCTTCCCTCCTTTTCTCTCTCTCTCTCTCTCTCTCTCTCTCTCTCTCTCTCTCTCTCTCTCTGTCTCTCTCTCTCTCTCTCTCTCTCTCTCTCTCTCTCATATATTTATATATATATTTATATATATATTATATATATATATATTATATATATATATTTATATATATTTTATATATATTTATATATATTTATATATGTATATATATATATATAATCTTCTCTCTCTCTTCTCTCTCTCTTCTCTCTCTCTTCTCTCTCTCTTTCTCTCTCCCCCACCCATGGTTCACCTCTTTGGTCCCATCCCCTTCTCTACCCCCTCCCCTCTCCCCTTCCCCCTGCCATCCTTCCACTCTCCCCATATCTGCCCCCTCTTTCCCCTCCCCCCCTCATCTGCACTCCGTACACCCCTCCCTAACCTTCTCCCATTCCTTCCCTACCACCTCTCCCCCTCTTTCCCCTTCCCCTCCACCCTTCCCTACCCCTCCCCTCCGCCGTATCTCGACCCCCCATCTTTCTCCTCGTCCTCTCCCTTTCTCCCCTTCCACCCTTTCACCCCTCCCCCTCCCCCTTCTTCCCTTCCCCCATCCCACCCCTACCTCCTCCTATTACCTCTTCTCCCCCCCTCTCCCCTTCCCCCAGCCACCCCTACCCCCTCCCCTCCTCCGCCGCATCTCGACCCCCTCCTTCCCCTCTCCCCTATATATATATATATATATATATATATATATATATATAGAGAGAGAGAGAGAGAGAGAGAGAGAGAGAGAGAGAGAGAGAGAGAGAGAGAGAGAGAGAGAGAGAAAGGAAGAGGAAGAAAGAAAGAGAGAAAGAAAGAGAGAAATAGGAAGAGAAAGAGAGAACGCGACAGACAAAAAAAAAAAAGAGAAAACGCAACACAGATACAGACACACACATAAAAATAACAGCCCCCCCCCCCAAAAAAAACTACCCAAAACAGACAAATCCACCAAACATTCCTCTTGATCGCCCTCACTTCAACAAGCGACGACGCCCGATTCAACGAGACGATGTGCACACTAAAGCAAGGCTCAGCTCATCCCATGTCACACCCTCCTCTTGTACTCTGTAAGCTGTGCAATACGCGTGCAATTCCTCTCTCGACTGTTGTTTAGGAGTCCACATTTCAGCTTAAATACTTGACCGGGTTGTACTTACCTCGAGAAAGGGTGTCCATGTTTCGCTGTGGATGCCGCGGTAGACTCTCTGTCTCTCTGAATTAAGGGTGAGTTTCCCGTGTCTATTGGCGCTTCGTATTCTCGTATCTTTGTTGTTGTTGTTGTTTTTTAAGCAGTGTATAGCGATTTTCTTTTTTCTTTGGTCTCCCCTTCTCAAAATTGATAAGGAAAACGGAATGAAGCGTCGAGAATGGAACACATTTTTCCCATTGAATCTCTTTCATTTCCCTCCTCTTCCTCTCCCTTCCCCTCTTTTTCCTTCTTCTCCTTTCCTTCTGCATCTTTTCCTTCGCCTCTTCCTTCTCGTCTTTATTCCCTTCCTTTCCCTTTCCCTTTTCTCCTTATCCTTCTCCTTTTACTTTTACTCCTTTCTTTTACCCTTTTCCCCCTTCTCCTTTCCATTTCTTTATCCTCCTTTTCCTTGTCTTTTCCTCCTCCTTTTCTTTCTTCTCCTTTCCCATCTCTTTTTCCTCTTTTTCCTTCTCCTCTTCTTCCTTCCCTTCCCTTATCATCATCCTTTTACTTCTATTTCATTTCTTTATCCTCCTTTTCCTTATCTTTTCCTTCTCCTCCTCCTTTTCCTTATCCTTTCATTGTCCTCCTTTCCTTTCTCTTTTTCCTCCTCTTGCTTCTCATCCTTCCCCCCTCGTTCTCCTTTTTTTCCCTTTTGTTCCTTCTTCTTTCTCTTCCCCCCTTTTCCTTCTCATTCTTTTCCCTCTCCTCCTATCATTCTCCTTCTTTCATTTTCTCCATTTATCTTCTCAATTTCCCTTTCCATTTATTTCTTTTTTCCTCCTTCATCTCTTTCCTTCCCCTCCTTTCCCTTCCTCCTCATCTTTTCCCATCTCTTCCTTTCCCTTCTCCTCCTTTTCTTCTTCATCCTTTTCATTTCTCCTCCTCTTCTTTCTCATCCTTTTCCTTCCTCCTCCTCTTCTCATCCTTTTCCTTCCTTCTCTTCCTTTTTCTTCCTCCTTCTCTTCCTCATCTTTTCCCATCCCTTCCCTTTCCTTCCTCCTCCCCTTTCTTCTCATCCCTTCCCTCCTCCCCCTTTCGCAAAATGAATTGAACTGACAGATGAGGATTGTGGCACCTGCCTGTTCTACACGTGTTAACGCTGTACAAGCAACGGGCGCAATTAGGCACACGGCTGTACAAGCGCTCAGGCCGTAAGGTCGGATGTAGTGATAATACAGCATGTACAAATGGCCTTTAGTTGAATACAACAGTAGCTTTATTGCGTGCCGTTTGGTCCCGCTCTGGTCCGGGTATTTCTGTAATTGTTGTTGTTGTTGTTGTTGTTTCGGTCGATGGTAAAAGTCTGAGGTTGAATTTTCAAGTTAATTTTTCTTGTTTTTTTCCGTTTATTTGTTTTTGTTTTGGGGGTGTAAATGTAGTATTATCTTCTGCTGGTTAACTGAAGTTGAATTCTATTGTTCATATCTCCTAATTCTCTTGATGTCGAGGTCACATCTAGGATGTTAAATTCTCCTATTTAATGTTCAATTCTTATGGTGAGTCCATTAACTTTTGTTGGTTAACTCTCTTGAATCTTGACTTCTAATGGTAAGGATCTTGTTAATCCATTATTATTATTATTATTATTATTATAGTAAGCTATACTGACTCAAGTAAAACACTAGCAGTCAGTTAAACCTTTATTGTCATGTTCACAAGCTGGTAGGCATGAACAGTGTATCAAACTTGCTAGATGACAACATGCACGTGCGTGCACGTGCGCGTGTGTGGTGAAAAGCTGTAAGAATATAAATCTTCACAAACAAGCAAATGACTTCTTATTCCTTACACTATTTTAAGACATTTCCTGAGTTAATTAAGGCACTTTTTAAAAGATCAATAGCTAAAGACTAGATACTTTCATTAAATGAAAAGGAAACAAAACATTATTCTTTGGTAAATAACTGAAATAAAGCTTGGTAAAATATAAGAATACAATAGGAATGGCACATACTTATATCACATAATTTCAAGTTATATATCACGTAAAAGACACAACTTTGTTATTAACATATGCTCAAACATCTGAACAGTACATTATTAACAGTATAAATAGTTGACTTACAGTGTGGCTAGCCTAAATCTTCATAAAACAAGAATAATTTAAAATTACGCAGCACAAGGCGTCTCACATGGCTCTCTAGCGAGGCTCCGCGGATTCACAACAATGCGTTTTTGTAGGGCGTTCGTACAACTCTAGCGTCACTGTAGCCAACGTTACAAACTAAATGAAATTAAATAATTATTCTTTTGTTAATAAATTAAATCAAATAAATTCTTGATGATGTTAATTCTAAACATATAATATCAGACAAGGAATCCTTCATTCCTTTACACTCCCTGCCTGATATCAACAAATTGATATCACTACTATAATACTGATTAAATGACAACTAGGAATTGAAATGAGACTTGTTCAAATAAAAATAGCTACTTAGCACCAGAAACCAAAAGAATTAATTCTGAAATTGGTCATGTATACACAACTGGCTTTCCATCTCTCATAACCTTTAATTCCACTTTCCTTACTTTGCCTTCACTATGGATAGCTCTTACAATTCCATATGGCCATTGTGTACGACAAACACTTTTGTCTTTCAATAACACAACATCACCTTCAGTAAGACTAGGTTTTGCACAACACCATTTTCTGCGTTCTTGGAGTGTGTGCAGATATTCTTTCCTCCAACGATTCCAAAATATTTCTGAGAGGGCAGAAACACGTTTCCGTTGTTTTCAAAAGGTCTTTTGTATCAATTTTTCCCACTGAATCTTCTACATGGTCTACTCCAACTTTCTGGGTAAGAATAGTGGCAGGTGACAAGATGAAAGGGTTTTCTGGATCAGTTGATATTCACTATTGGTAGATTATTCACTATGGCACATACTTCTGCCATGAAGGTTTATAACACTTCAAGCGTCAAAGTTTTATAAGGAGTTTCAGCTAGCATTGACTCTAAGATCTTCCGGCAGATTCGAATGAGGCGTTCCCATACACCTCCCATATGTGATGAATGGGGACCGTTGGAGATCCATTTAGTGCCTGTTTGGTATAGATGGTTTAGAATACAATGAGATGTCTGACATGTGGTCATTAGGCTGTCTGATCTACGAACTATGTGCCTGCATCCTCCTTTCCAAGCAACGACGCACAAGCAACTTGCTGCTAAAATCAGAGATGGAAGGTTTGTTCTCATGTTTTTATATATCTGTGAAGAACACATCTTTATGTTGTCGATTCTTTTATTGCGTAAGTGTTCGTAAATTTATTATGTTTCTGGCTATCTATTGCTTATTACGTTTCATCTTTCAGATATGAACGGATTCCAATTCAGTACAGTAATGATTTACACGGAATGATTGGGTTCCTCTTAACCTACGAGGACTCCCTGCGCCCCTCTGCTCTCGTCCTCCGCCACTCGTCCCTCATCAACCATACGTCGAAGAACCCCAACAAATTTGAGGACGACTCCCTTTGCCATTCCCTGCGACCCTCAGTCCTCCTGGGGGCAGAAAAACAAACGAAGGCAGACGAGAACACCACCATCAGGGATGGGAATACCGACGTGAGGGAGAATGTAGCAGAGTCGTGCGAGGGGAGGAACGAGGAAAGGGGAAAGAGCGCCGACGGAGCCAGCGTCTCCAAAGATGGCGGCAGCCTGAGTAGTGTGAGGGCTCGAGACAGGACGAGGGAGAGGAGTAGCCAAGGCGTCTCACCCATAGCGGAAACTTTTAACGTAGCGAGAGCAGACGCTGACGGCGACTGTGATAGTAGAATTAACACGGGCGTTCGGGCCTCTCAGGAAAAACAGTTAGTCAGTAATGTTAGTGAAAGCCAGGCGAGCACGTCAAGCAGCTCGCAAATGCATCAAGTCAAGAATAGTTACTAGGGAAGCCAACACAGGGATCAAGGTCTTTGTGACAGTCTTGAGAGGATATGTCAAGCAGCAAAAGAAGCTGTCAGCAGACCTCTCCAGGGGGATGACAGTACTTGCAATTTCAACATGGAGAAGCTGGAGTGTGCTTGCGGAGGCATGTCGCCGAAGACGTAACGAGAACGGGTTCAGGCGCTGCGGGAATCGGAGGCGTCTGTACGGGAACGCGAGGTTTCGGTCAAGGATCGGGAACGAATATAGAGCCACCGCGAGCACCGCGTCGCTGCCATGGAGAGGGAGGCTCGCCAGCACCTGGTTCGCGCCCAGATCTACCTCCGGCAGTCGAGGCCGCACCAGAACGCCGCCACCTCGCCACATCGGCCGCCGTCCGACCTGGACACGACCAGGGGGAGATCCCCAACGGCACCACCACCAAGCTCGACCCCCAGCGCAGCGAGAACCCCTTCCTCAAGATGCGCGGGGTGCAGCCACACCTGGAGAAGCGTGTCACCTTTAAGGAGAAGTCTCCCAGGGTCAAGAGCAACACGCTGGACAACACCAGGAGTCGACGCAAGAGGGGAAATATATTCAGCCTGGCTGATCAGGCTGGCTCGTCCGACAAGGCGTGCGAAGGGATGGCTGCTTTTCGTCAGCCGTTGAAGACCGTGGACGCAACGGAAAAGAACGCAGATTCTCAGCAGCAGGAAAATCGCATGGTAATTCCTGAACACGAGAGACAAACGCAGACTTCCCAGCCCGCAGCGCAGCCAACTGTGAGAGGTGTAGATGCATTTTCCTTGCTAAACAAAGGTCCGTATGGGCTGCGAGAGCGTCCGCGAAGTACCGAAAATCTCAGCAGAAAACCCACAGAGACAGCAGGAGATAAAGAGAATAAAGTGACGTCAGGGGCAAGGCCGAAGGCCCCGGAGGTGAAGCAGGGGCTGTGGAACTGGAGGGCGAGGAATAAGGGCGTAACGCAGCCGGGCCGCCGCGAGCAGACCGCCGGACAGAATCGGGTGCTGCAGTTCTACAATGTAGTGTGATGAGACTGTCCTCTTCTCCCTCTGCGTCTTCCTGCTTTCCTTCCTCCCTTTTCTTATTTTCCTCCTTACCCTCCTCCCCTCCTCCTCTCCCTTATTTTTTTTCTCTTCACATTTTCTGCATCTATCTCGAGGCTATCAGTTTCACCAACAAAGCTGGTTCCTCGGTCAGATCTATACAGTTTAACTTTACCTCTGAGAGCTTCAGATCTTTAAGTGCATTAATAAAAGCTGAAGAGGACATTTCTTCTACCAACTTGATATGTATTGCTCTTGTTGTAAGACAAGTGAACAAAATAGCCCACCGTTTAGAATTTGCTGATCCACCACGAGTTCTGCGTGTCATTATAGTCCAAGGTCCAAAGGCATCAACTCCTACATTGGTAAAGGATGGAGTATGTTCTAAGCAATCTGCTGGTAGATCACTCATCAACTGGACTTCTTTACCTCGTAACTTTCTACACTGGACACATGAGTGTAAGATTGATCTGAGATCAACCATTTCACACCTGTAATCCAATATCCACCAGATCTAACAGCTCCTTCTGTAAGATGACGTCCTTGGTGTCGAACACTTTGGTGATAGTGACGTACTATAAGTGTAGAAATATGACTTACCAGGCAAAATAATTGGATGTTTCTGGTAACTTCCAAGACGATTGTTGCAATCTTCCGCCAACCCTTAACACACCATCTTCATCTAAATACGGGTTGAGAGCCATAATCGAGCTAGATTTTGGAAGATGCATTTTTGCTTCGAGTCTAATTTCTTCTTTGTAAGTTTCCTTTTGAATTGCTTTGATCACAAATATTTCAGCTTTACTGAAAGACTACTCTTCTATCAGCTCTACCTTTAAATGATTTGACACATGCACATCTCTGGAATAAAGCAACAGCATTTACAAGGCGATGCCACTCAGAGAACCTTTCAAATCTGTGACACCCAACTGATAAATTGTCTATCACACTTGTTTAAGCTGCCTTTACCAGAGCATCTGGCCTTACTTTTTTATCATCTGGTTGAACTAGCTGTGGAGTTTCTTGAGCAAGATCATGATGCTTACTTAAGAATGTTTCAGGTTCTTTCAGCCATATGTCATCACACGAGAAATCATTCACCATAGAGCGAGTTGCTCAATCAGCTGGATTCACACATGTAGGAACATAATTCCATTGCTCTGGCTTAGTTGACCTGTGAATACGGTTCACTCTATTCTCAACATACACATAAAATCGTTTTGTTTGGTTGTGGATGTAGCCAAGAACTACTTTACTGTCAGTGTAAAATTTTACAATATCAATTTCTTCATCAAGGTTCTCCAGTACCACTTCACTAAGTTTTACTGCAACTACTGCAGCACACACTTCTAGACGAGGTATAGTATGTCCATGCAAGGGTGCAACTTTAGCTTTCCCTATCACAAATCCAATTTCTGAACTGCCATTTTCATGTAGTTTTCAAATATGAGACAGCAGCAATTGACTCTTTGGAAGCATCCGTAAAGACATGTAATCCTTTTTTAACTTCTGTTGACAAAGATGCTGGAACATGCATTCTTGGTATTTTCAGACTTTGTAAGGTCTTAATACGGTCTTTCCAAACATTCCATTCCTTGTTGTGTGATGCTTCCCCAGGCAGACTTCACCTATAATTATCCAGCCTAACTTCATCTTTTGGGCAAAGGGTGTACCTGGTGGATCTGTTACTTGATCTAATACATGGTGAGCTTCAGGAAGATCTCTACCAATCAATAACTGAATCTGAGCCTGATCATCAAGAGATGAAATTTCTGAACCAATGTCTTTGAGGTGTGGATGAAGTCGAGCAATGTTGGAAGTTGGAATCTCAAACCTATAATTAGGAAGTTCATCACATTCGATGACTGTAGGAAGGCTCATCTGTAGACTACCGTCAACAGCCTGTATGCACAGTCCACCAGCTTTCCTTCCTGTCATAACTGAACGGCCAGAGCAACTAGTTATGATGTATTCCTTTGCCACAGAGCGAACATCAAAGAAATCTAAAAGCTCTCCTTTAGCTAAAGATTTGTTACTCTGATCATCTAACATAACATATGACTTCGTACGCTTCCTCGGTTTACTCTCATGAAAAACGTAAACTGGCAAAATTTTAGCACACGACTTTCCAGGAAATTCCTCACATACACCAGTACTCTTGCTGGTCACATCTAATGCTTGTTCACGTACTGACTCTTTATCAACACTTTGGTCCAGCTTCTCCCTGCCATGAGCCTTATTACTTGTTTCAGGAAGACTGAAATTTCTTCAAATGCATAGCAGTGCAATATTTACTTTCAGTCTTTACAGGTTATGTCCTCTGAACAATCTCGACTTAAGTGGTTCTTTGAGATGCAACACTTAAAACATATTCTATTTTCTTTTAGAAGTTTCTTGCGTTCTAAAGACTTTGACTTAAGGGGACCGTCCCTGGCGGTGGGGGGGGGGGGCGAGTCGGAGTGGTCGAAAATGAGTTATGGTTAGTTTCATATTCGTAAATGGGAGTAGAATTACCCACGTGAATATGAACTTCCGCGGCGAAAAATTTGGACAGCGCGCGAAGCCAGAACCCCAAGTCCCACTGCCGCTGTGTCAGCGATTTTCACCCTTCCGCACTCTCGCTTCACAGGAGCTAATATGATGCATTGTATTTTGACATTACCTATTGAAATAGATCACAGGAAAATAAGTGTCTTGTTATAACAGTTTTATACCAAAGTGAGAGATTTATGATATGAAAGACGAAGAAAAATAAAAAATCATTATGCGACTTTTCAAATTTCTTTTCCATAAAATATAGTAGATATGATTCGATGTCGACAAATTCATCTTAAAAGAATGTTTAGGGTTCGGTGATAATACATGGGCAGTTACAAGTCTGAATCTCCAAAAATAAACTCGCAACGAATAGATTATTCACACGGACTGTTGGCCCGTGCGCGTTCAGGGCCGTCTCGCAGGGACCCACGCGGCAAAGCTCCAAGCGTCGCCGCCGCTTTAGACTTTTCTGATTGCAATAGTTTTACGTATGCGCTTTCATTTGAAACTAATTAATCGATTAAACATCATTATGTCATTATAAATCCATTTACGAGAAAAAAATAAATGTAAAGAAAGAGTATGATATAATTTATTTGTGTAAACTCGTAAAATCGGCCTATAAATGTCTGATACCTATTAGTACATCACTAGAATCATCCACGATAAACGAATGTAAGAGATTTGGTATAAGAGATTTGTATTTCAAAATATTTTTGATCTATCAACGTTTTCTAAACGGTTATTTGTAACGAACACCAAACAATTCATTGTCCCTCCATATCAAGTACTCCGCTGGTGACTAAACGTTTATTGCTTGTTTCGAGGCGGAATCACGTGGTTAGGCGATGGGGAAGAAGAGTAGACTGGAATAAAAAGAAAATACATAAATGAAATAAATAATTATGGATCTAATAAGTATGTGCATATACGCATATACACGTTCACGACCATGTACCTTTACACTAATTTACATGCGCATACTCATGTAAACGGATATATACACAAGAAAACAGCAATAAAAGAGGTATAAAACACGAAACAACCGATTTTATATAACGGGCATATTGTCTTAGGTCTGGATTTCCCCCTTTTCATGGGAGTCATTTGTTTGTTTGTTTCTATTACTCGGAGACTAATGATCATATCTTTACCTAAGAGGAATAATAGTAATTTCTACAGTAGTAAAATGGTAAAGATCCATAAATGAAAAAAAAATATAAAAAAAATGAACTTCAAATATCCAACTTTTGTTTGTTTTTCGATTTTTCTTTTTCTCGAGTTACGAACATTTCCTTGCCCCAGAGTTTTTATCCGATTAAAATTTTGGATATATCTTTAGAAACCTTGTGAGAATACGCAGGCAACATAGTAGTGGATTTTTTATTTTTTTCTTACTTTTTTTACGAATTTTTGAAAATCGGAAAAATATGATAACATGCAGATCTTGAATGGTCTGCTGAAAAGTAGTTTTCCAAGGCACATAAGACTCAGGACGATCATCAAATGGACTGAAACGTGCCAGGGAAAGTTCCTTCTTCAAAAGGAAACGCGACAATTCTCCACAACTGTTACTCACAGGATTAGCCTTGGCATCACTGGGCTGACTACGAAGAGGTTTGACAGGCATAGCTTGTTCAAAAGAAGGGTTGAGATCAAATTCTGGTACCTTGTTTGATCTCCCAAATACTGCTTGACACTGCTCCGCTTCCATTTTAGTGTGAACGCCTGCGTTGCTTGTAGTCCACATGCTGAACGATTCCCCTGAAGTTATCCGGCAAGATGCTGAGAGAGACTTTCCTTTGTTGATAGTTGTATAACTCTTCACTCAACAGAAGGCTGACTCTTTTCACTTAGCTTGCTAGATGTCTCACTATTTTCACTCTAGGCTTAGAAGAATACTGGCAACTCTTCTCACTCTAAGCTTAGAAGATGGCAGGCCACTCTTTTCACTATAGGCTTGGAAGATGGGGTAGCTACTCTTTTCACTGTACTGCCTCAAGTAAAACACTAGCAGTCAGTTAAACCTTTATTGTCATGTTCACAAGCTGGTAGACATGAATAGTGTATCCAACTTGCTAGTTGACAAGCGTGAGCGTGGTGAAAAGCTGTAAGAAAATAAATATTCACAATTTTGGAAATATAAAGTTGTACACAAATAAAGTAAATGAACCATACAAATATCAAATAATAGTAATACAATATGAGATACAAATATTAAGAACAAATCCGTAGATAATTATAAAAAAAATACTTCAAGACTAGCATACATGTAAACATTAAACAAACAATTGACTTCTTATTCCTAATACTATTTTAAGAGTTAATTAAGGCACTTTATAAAAGATCAATAACTAAAGACTAGATACTTTAATTGAATGAAAAGAAAACAAAACATTATTCTTTGGTAAATAACTGAAATAAAGCTTGGTAAAAATATAAGATTACAATAGGAATGGCACATACTTCTATCACATAATTTCAAGTTATATATCACGTAAAAGACACACCTTTGTTATTAACATATGCTCAAACATCTGAACGATACATTATTAACAGTATAAATAGTTGACTTACAGTGTGGCTAGCCTAAATCTTCACAAAACAAGAATAATTAAAAACTACGCAGCACAAGGCGTCTCACATGGCTCTCTAGCGAGGCTCCGCGGATTCACAACAATGCGTTTTTGTAGGGCGTTCGTACAACTCTAGCGTCACTGTAGCCAACGTTACAAACTAAATGATATTAAATAATTATTCTTTTGTTGATAATTCATCAAATAAATTCTTGATGATCTTAATTATATACATATAATATCAGACAAGGAATCCTTCATTCTTTTACTTAAAGAGCCACACTGAATAAATCGAGATTTATACCACCAAAGGTGTCAGTGCAGCTCAAGATACAGCTAAGAAAGAACGAAAGAAT
>NC_091570.1:22216939-22225292 GCF_042767895.1 Penaeus vannamei
CGTATGTAACGGATAGGTAGAAAAAAATCAAGTATCGGGTCAAAACAAGCCATCATACTATAATTTCGTTTTCGCTAAAATAGCTTATTCTGGAGAAAAATATTTGCGAGGATTATAGTCTGAAAGAGCAGTCGAGCAGACAAAGTGGTCTATAATCTGATGGCTTGTCAGCTACCTTTAACGATGTAGGAATACGATAGCGGAGAGACTTTTAACTGGTTGGGTACTTATCATGTGCTTATGATCTAAATCAGTGTTGTCCTAACTAGAGTCCGCGTACACCTGGGGGTCCGCAACAAAGATCACAGGGGTACGTGAACAAACAAGGAACACACACGCCTCACATCTCATGATACGTTGTATAAGTATTTTTCAAGCAGTTTGTTATTAAATCATCTTTATTTGTGTATTGAATTCGATTATTTATTATTATTATTAATTGCATTACCCTAATTAAAACAGGGGGCTACGTAACAGTACAAGAAAGGAATAAAGGGTGCAATAAGTGAAGATGTTTGGACAACACTGATCTAAATCAGTGGTATTCTTTTACCACCGATCAATATATAATGATCTCCATGGTTCCGTTCTATGTATGTCATCTTTTCAGATTCAGGTATATTGCTAGTTATGAATAGTGTAATGGTAAAATCGAGCTTAGTTCAAAGCCGTCATTTTCATACAGCTCCATGGCCCTCCAGGAAGTATCCCATGGGCCCTAGGTTGTGAACCGCCGTCTATCACTTAATTGGGACCCAGTAACGATTAGTTCAGAGTTCATGGACATATGTTTTTTTAATCTTTTTTTATATAGAACAAAGAAGGGAAGAACGAAAAAAACACACGAATATATATATCCATGTGTTTTCCCAATTTTCCCAATCTTTCCTTCGTTGTTCTGTTTACATTTTGTTCAGCATGAATCCTCCACAGTCTCGATATTGTTCAGCAGCGCATTCGAGAGTGGCTGGCGTTGACCTATACGAAATGTCGGGTCTTATTTGCCTATAGTAGTTTCACCAAGAATTATATCAACAGGAAACCGACAATATGTTACTCTCGCACCACCAATCCACTACTTTCTGTCCTCTGTTGAATGCATTTCGCCCAATACATTTCAGCTGGTGTCACTGCCTGACTTCATTTGTCACTCGGGGGGGGGGATATATAAAGCTTTAAACGAAAGGGTTACTTCGAAACAAATATGCCAAAATTAATTGCACAGTGAAGTATGACATATGTATCAGGCTAGACAGGCATTTATGGGAAATATTTTCGATGACAGTGCATGGTGTGTGTACATATAGGCCTACTAGTCTGGCTCAGTAAAATTACCTGTGATTCGTCAACAGATATTTATGACACTGAATATCAGTTAAATTGGAGGAATCTAGCCAAAAGAGATTCTCTCTCTCTGTCGCTTTCTCTCTCTCCCTCTCTCTCTCTCTCTGTTGCTCTATCTCTCTTTCTCTCTCTCTCTCCCTCTGTCTCTGTCTCTCCTTCCCCCCTCTCTCTCTCTTTCTCTCTCTCTCTCTCCTCTCTCTCTCTCTCTCTCTCTCTCTCTCTCTCTCTCTCTCTCTCTCTCTCTCTCTCTCCTCTCTCTCTCTCTCTCTCTCTCTCTCTCTCTCTCTCTCTTTCTCTTTCTCTGTGGTCTGTCTGTCTCTCTCTATCCATATATCTATCTATTTATTTATCTATCTACCTATCTATCTCTTTATCTGTCTCTCTCTCTCTCAAAAGAGATTCGGTAATTTGGAGTACGCCAGAGTTCATTGTGAGTTGTTTCTTTCCTTTTTTCTTCTGGGATCGGAAACAGTAAAGTCGAACCCAGGTTTAACGAACCTCAAAAGCCTGGTGGTTCAGCAACCAGTCTACCCAAACAGTGATTCTTGACGTGAAGAAGATTAAACACCTGTGCCTTTTTTCGTAATTCACAAAATCCTTTTTTATACACAGGTACCAGGTATTACACTCGACTCGTATGGAATTATGTTTGTTTGTGTTTTGGTCTCTGTATTTTTCATTATTTTTTAAAGCCAGTTTAGTTTGCTTTCTAGATAGAATTGCATGATGGCAAGAGAAAAAAAAATGATTGAGAACACCTTTATACACGTTAGATTCGTTGCCTGCTGACCGTGGCATTGCACTTCTTAACAGAGGATCGACGTATTTTCTTCGCTGGCGTTGTTCCTCCTCTGACTTATGGCAGATGATCACGGCATGTGTGCAAAATTCTTAGATCGGTTAAGTTTCGATTCTTTTTGGAAGCTTTGCAATACGTGTTCATCTGAGTTGTAAAGGATATTGATAAAACTGAAGAATGATATTTTTGCGTGAGTGCTATGCATACAGTTAACGATTAGATTTATAATCTGAACTGGGTTTTGTGACAAGTTCATGTGCACAATATTTATATAATTTGTGAGTTATCTGCCATAATCTATAATTGCTGGTTAATTAAGACAATCAACGAAGTTTTTTAGTATCAAAACGAAGAAAAAAAATGACATATAAAAAAGTTAACAAAGGTATAACTAATGAAAACGAAGGCACAATGAAGAGAAAAGAAACAAATAGCAGAGCATTCGCACATTTTGTGAAAAAAAATACAGATGAAAATATTCAGAAAGCATCAGATTCCCCTTAAACGAAGCGCAGCACCTGGCAATGTCGATGTAAATTTTCCTTGATCTTTCTCCCAACTGCGAATGCGCTCGAGTCAGTCCAAATACCTTATAACAGACATACGCTGCAGTATTTCTGACCTTATACTTTTCGAATATCAAAATAAAGATCTCGTTGTGGCGATCATGGATTCCCAACTATGAATAAATATGTGCTCTTTTGATATATATTCAAATGCATTCAGACCCGAGCCTTTGATTTCCGCCGATATTGAAACGTAAAGAATGTTGTTGGTCTAAAAAGAGTACTTTTTTGCATATTGCAGACGAGGCGAATTTTCAGAGAATTTGCAAGGTATCATTTATCGCAGTGGAAAAGACTGTAAAAATGAAATGGTTAATACTAGTTTACTTTGGCTTTTTTTTTGTAATTGAAGGATATAATTTATATTTTTTTGTGGTTTCATATTGTATTTCTATCCAAAACAGAATGTACGAAACGTTTGAATTTATTATTATATTAATGGGAATTGTGCATTAGTTGAATTAGAATTACAAAGATATTAATGATTAACTAAACTAGATATGAAATAGTATTGAGTCTGAATTACTTAATTTCGTTCATACAAATACATTTGTTTTATCGTTATTGCCCCAAAGGACTTTTGTTGCCATAAAATTCACATCCACTAAAATACAATTACAAAAAAGTAATACAGTCATTTATGCATATTTGCTCATACTGTACATATCACAAAACGTAAACATATAAACATACACACATTTATATAAACAAGTGTGATGCATGTTTGTGTGTGTGATCGCTCGGGCGCACTCAAATACAAATGTTTTTTTTTGTGTTTATATGTGGGTATGTTTGCGCGTGCAAGTGCGTGCGTGTACACATATAGTATATACACTACAATCCTTTACCTACATGCATTGGAAGCGCGTAAATGGGCCACAGAGGACGATGTTCGAGCCAGAAGCGGGGACGAACATAAAGTGAAAAGTTCTGTGGCTGAGGAGACGGAGGGGGATGGGGGGGGGGGTAGGCGAGCGAGGAAGCCTGGGGTCAGGAACGAAGAGTATTATGGAGGGGGGAGGGGAAGAGACGAGAGAGAGTAGGGGAAGGGGAAAGAAGAGGCAGAGGGAAAGAGAAGAGAGAGTTGGGATGAGAAGAGGAAGAGGGAGAGGGCAAGAGAAGAGGGAGAGAGGACGAGAAAGGGGAAAGAGGAAGAGAAAAGGAAGAGGGGAAAAGAGTGAGATCTGCGGTCGCTGTCGAACTTTGGGGATCGCGAAGTTATTGTTGTTGTTGTTTTTTGGGGGAATAGCCTTATAGATCCAGGAAAAAGATGAGGAGAGGAAAGGAGGGTCATGAGGAGAGAGGAGAGGAGAGAGAAGACTCTGTACTTTCCCGGAGAGAGAGGAGAGGAGAGAGTAGATTCCCGTAATAAAAAAAAGAGAGAAGGAGAAAGAGACGAAGAGAGAGAAGGCTCCATTCTGGGGGTCCCGCTGAGACAGAAGGAAGGGGCAGATAGAGAAGGAGGAGAGAAGGAAAGCAAGAAAGGGAGGAAAGGGAAAGGAAGGAGGAAGCGGAAGGGAGGAAAGGAGGGAAACAAGAAAGGGAGAAAGATCGGAGGAAAGAGAAAATGTGTTCCTTTTGGGGTCCCAGAGAGAAAGAAGGAGAAAAAGAAGCAGAGGACAGAGAGAGAGAGAGAGAGAGAGAGAGAGGCGAGCGAGAGCAGAGGCCAAAGGAGTGCCAGCGAAATATGAGAAAACAAAAAACAAAAATGCTTCATTTTGGGGGTCCCTAAGAGAAAGAATGAGAAAATGAAGAAGACAGCAAGAGAGATGAAGTAAGACGAGAGAGAGAGAGATAGAGGATCGAGAGAAGTGATCAGCGTAGTACGGAGAGAGAGAGAGAGACAGACAGAGAGAGAGAGAGAGGACCGAGAGAAGTGATCAGCGTAGTACGTAGAGAGAGAGAGAGACAGACAGACAGAGAGAGAGAGAGAGGACCGAGAGAAGTGATCAGCGTAGTACGTAGGGAGAGAGACAGACAGACAGACAGACGGAGGCGAGAGCAGAGACCAGCGGGGTGCCAGGAGGACAAACTCGCTGATCAAACCCCGCCATCTCTCTCGCTCCATTTCTCTTTCGGCTTTTGGGAAGCTTCGTCCTCCGAGCCGCAAATTTCGTCTCCCGATTTTCCAAGATTGGAATTTTTTATCTTTCTTTCTTTTTTTGGGGGGGGGGGGGGGGGAGGGGAGGCAATGCCGGGGAGGGGTGGAAGGAGGGGGGAGGAGGGAAGGGGAGGAAAGCTGGATGAAGGTAAAAGGGAGGGGGAGAGAGGTGGGAGGGAGGGGTAGAAAGGGGGAGGAGGGAGGGAGGGGAAGAGAGGTGAGAGGGAGGGTAGAAAAGGGGATGGGGAGGGAGGGTAGAAAGGGTGGAGGGGGGAGAGAGGTGGGAGGGAGGGTAGAAAGGGGGGAGAGGGGAGGGAGGGGGAGAGAGGTGGGAGGGAGGGTAGAAAGGGGGATGGGGGAGGGAGGGTAGAAAGGGGGGAGGGGGGAGAGAGGTGGGAGGGAGGGTAGAAAGGGGGGAGGAGGGAGGGAGGGGGAGAGAAGTGGGAGGGAGGGTAGAAAGGGGGAAGGGAGGAGGGAGGGGGAGAGAGGTGGGAGGGAGGGTAGAAAAAGGGGGATGGGGGAGGGAGGGTAGAAAGGGGGGAGGGGGGGAGGGTAGAAAGGGGGGGGGGAGGCAGGGTAGAAAGGGGGGAGGGGGGAGAGAGGTGGGAGGGGGAGGGGGAGGTGAAGGGGAGGGAGGAGGGGGAGGTGAAGGCAGGGGGGATGGAGAGGCGGAAGGTGGGAGGTAGGGAGGAAGTAGAGAGAGAAGAGAGAGGATAGAAGGAAGGTGGGAAGAAGAAAAACAAGAAAGGGAGGGAGGGAGAGGGAAGAAAGGAGGAGAGGAGGGGAGTACGAAAGGGAAGGAGATGAAAGGGAGGACGAAGGGAGTGAGAATGGGGGAAATGGGCGAGAGAGAGGGGGAAGGAAGGAGGAGGAGCAAGGAAGGGAAGGAGGGAAACGAGAAAGGCAGAGAGAGGGGAAGGAGGGAAGGAGGACGCGAGAAATAAGAGAGAAAGAGAAGAAAGGAACAAAAGGAGGAGAAAAAATATATATAAAGGAGAAAGAGGATACAAAGGTGGAGTGAGAGAAAGGAGGAAGAGAGGAAAGAGACAGAGAGGGAGGAGGAGGAAAAGAAGGGTGTGAGGAAAGGAGGAGAGCGATTTACCTAGGAAGAAGAGAGGTGAAGATGAGGAAGAAGAGAGGAATGGGGGGAAAAGGAAAAGAGAAAGCGGAAAAATCAGCCATTCACAGCTCTCCTTCTCCTTTCCTCCTCCTCTCCTCCTCCATCCCTCCTCTTCTCCTCTCCTCCTTCCCTCCTTCCTCTTCCTTCCCTCCTTCCCTTTTCCTTCCCTCCTTCCCTTCTTTCTGCCTCCTTCCCTCCGCCTTCCTTCCTCCTTCCCTTCTCCTTCCCTCTTCCTACCCTCTTTCCCTCTTCCTTTTCTCCTTCCATCCTTCAATCCCTCCCTCTCCCTACCCTCTTCCCTTCTTCCTTTCCTCCTTCTCTCCTTCCCTCCTTCCATCATTCCTTCTTCCTCCCCTCCATCCATCCTCCTTTCTTCCCTTCTTCCCTCCTTTTTGTTTCCCTCCTTCCCTTCTTCCCTCCTCCTTCCTTCCCTCTATCCTTCCTTCCCTCCTTCCTCCATTCCATCTTCCATCCTTCCTCCTTCCTTTCCTCTATCCCTCCATCCCTCCCTCCCTCCTTCCATCCTTCCATTCCCCCCTCTCCCCTACCCTCTTCCCTTCTTCCTTTCCTCCTCTCCTTCCCTCCTTCCCTCTTCCTTCCCTCCATCCCTCCCCCTTCCTCCCCTTCATCCATCCTCCTTCCTCCCCTCCTTCCCTCCGCCTTCCTTCCCTCTATCCCTCCATCCCTCCTTCCCTCCTTCCATCCTTCCCTCCTCCTTCCTTCCCTCTATCCCTCCTTCCTCCAAACCACCCCTCCTCCATCCTCCCCTCCTTCCCTCCCCCTTCCTTCCCTCTATCCCTCCTCCCTCCCTCCCGTCCCACCCCATAAGGATGCAAGTCCTATAAACAGGAAAGGAAAGTAGGCGGGGCTTATTGCAAGCTTGCAATCGGTGTGAAGACGGGAGCGAAAGGGGGAAGAGGACGAAGAGGAGAGAGAAAGAAAAGGATTCAGGATTATATTTAGAAAATTCAGGATTAGAAGATAATAATGTAAAGGAGGAGATGAAGTCATGAAGATAAAAACGAAGAACGCAAACATGATATAAAAAAGCATGAAATCAAAGAGGAGAAAGGGAGGAATAGGCAAATAAGATAACAAAGAGAAATAATAATAATAATAATAATAACAAAAAAGAGAACAAAATAAAAAAAACTGAACAATAGTAATATGAAATAAACAAAAAAAAAAGAGTAAAAATACATAGCTCAAGAATAGACCAAAACAAACGAGAGAATACAAGAAGCAGAATGGATAAATAAAGGAATAAGAAGATTCAAGTGAAAGGAAAAGTTGATAATGCAACATTGAAGCCAAATCTCGCGCCGGGGATCTATAAGGTCGAGAATCCTACGACTTCCATGGGGTTTCTGGGCCTTACGAGCAACATTCCTCAGGGATTGAGTTGTTCTCGCTCTCTCGGGCTAAATGAGGTCGAGTCAGCTTGCTTTGTCTTGCCTCGGCTTGCGTTGTCTTGATTTGTCTTGCCAAGATTTGGATTGTTTTGCTCTACCTTCCCTCGTCTTTCATTTTCTCGACTTGTCTTACTTAGTATTACATTGTCTTGACTTGTTTCCTTCGTCTTGCATTGTCTTGCTTGCCTTGCCCCGTCTTGCACTGTCTTGATTTGTCTTGCCAAGATTTGGATTGTTTTGCTTTACCTTCCCTCGTCTTTCTTTTTCTTGACTTGTCTTGCTTTGTCTTTCATTTTGTTGCACTGTCTTGCCTTTTCTTGATTTGTGTTGCATTGTCTTGACTTGTTTTGCCTCGTCTTGCATTATCTTGTTTTGTCTTGCCTAGCTTTGCACTGTCTTGATTTGTCTTGCCAAGATTTGGATTCTTTTGCTTTACCTTCCCTTGTCTTTCCTTTTCTTGACTTGTCTTACTTCGTCTTGCATTGTCTTGCTTGCCTGGCCTCGTCTTACATTATCTTGATTTTTGTTGCATTGTCTTGCTTCGTCTTGCCTTTTCTTGATTTGTCTTTCCTCGTCTTGCATTGTCTTGATTTGACTTACTGATATTTAGATTATCTTGCATTGTCTTGTGTTGCATTTCCTCTTGCAATGTCTTGCCTTGTCTTACCTTCTTTTCTCCTGTCTTATCTTTACTTGCTTTGTTTTTCCGCGCCTGCCTTGCTTTGTTTCGATTTGCCTTGTCTTTATTTTCTTGTATTGTCTTGCCCAGTCTTTTCCTTGTCTCCTTTTTTGTCTTATTTTTGTTTTGTCTTATTCTTGTCTTGTTTGTGTTGCCTTGTCTAGTCTTGTCTTGTTTGTCTCGTCTTGTTTTGTCTTGCTCTGCCCTATTTCATTCTGGTTTTGCTTGTCTTGTTTTGCAGTGTCTCATGCTTGCCTTTTTTCTTGTCTTGTCTTGTTTCTTTCCTTGTATTGTATTTTGTTTTGCTTTTGTCTTGCCCTGTCTCATTCTTG
>NC_091570.1:22230792-22253204 GCF_042767895.1 Penaeus vannamei
AAATAAGAGAAAGGAGAGGAGGAGGAGGAGCAAGATGAGAAGGAAAAAAGGAGGAAAGATAGGGGAAGCACGAGAGCAAGGAGGAAGAATAAGAGGGAGAAAGAGAGAAAGGTGAGGAGGAGGAGGAGAGAAAAGAGGAAGGATAGGAGGTAGAGAGGAGGGGAATGGATGAGGATGAAGGATAATAAGGGGGAAGAGACTGATGAAAAATATATATATACCAATATCCTCATATCCTCCTCCTCATTATCATCATCCTCACTCTCACCACGAAAGGAAGGAAGAGGAGGAAGCAAAAGAGAGAAACGCTAATAACATTAGAGTAAAGGGCAAAGTCAAACACTCTTGATGTTTAAGTTCAAGTAACCCGTTTTCCTTTAAGTGTTTGTCAATATTGGAGCCTCTTAGCTTTTTTTCATTCATTTATTCTTGTGTTTATGTTGAGTGTGAGTGAGAGAGGGGGAGGGAGCGAGGAGAAAGAGAGAGAGATAGGAGGAGGTAGGGAAGAGAGAGAGAGAGAGAGAGAAGGGGAGAGGGGGGAAGGAGAGACAGAAGGAAGGGGAGGGAGGGGGTAGAAAGAGAGAGAAAAGGAGAGGGAGGGAAGAGAGAGAGAGAGAAAGGGGGAGGGAGGGAGAAGAGAAGAGAGAAAGGGGGAGGGAGGGAGGAGAGACAGAGAAAGACGGAGGGAGGGAGGAGAGAGAGAGAAAGGGGGAGGGAAGGAGGAGAGACAGAGAAAGAAGGAGGGAAGGAAAGGGAGAAGGAGGAAAAAGAGAGACAGAAGGAAGGGGAGGGAAGAAGGAGAAAGAGAGAGAGAGACAGGGAGAGAGGGAAGAGGGAAAGAGAAAGAGGGAACGAAATAAGAGAAATAAAGGAGAGAGACACAGACAGGCGGAAACAGAAAATCACATCGACAGACAAACAATCAAGTAAAGAGAAAAGAAAGCTTAATACAGCACAACCCTTTGTTTAGAGAAGCAGGCACGGGCACAGCTAAGCATATGATAGTGTATCCAGCTCCGTAATGTGAGTGTGTGCCCTTTGTTCACCTCCGGACTTTTTGACGTGAAGTTTGCATTTGATGATGAGTTGAAGCCTTCGCTCAAACTTGGATGAGATGGCTAATTAAACAAACAAACTTGGTAACAAAAAAGTGAGGAATGAGCAAAAAGCAAAAAATGGGGAATGCATCAAGTCATAAGGAGGAATCTCTAAAGTGGAACGCAAAACTAAGTAGATTTACCAAACATAAAAGCGAGATTGGATCGAAAGCGATTATGGGGAAGGTAGATATCAAGCAATAAAGAGGAATGACGAATTGGAGAGAGCGCAATTCACACAACAAAATGGCAAGAAAGGATTTAAAAAACGAATAGGGGGGAGAAATATCAAGCAATTAAAAAGTGAATAAAAGATTTGGAAAGAGATAAGTAACAATATTCGTCAAATAACACGCTCGGAATATCTGGGATGAATTTAAGGGGGCGGAGCCATCTTCCCGTTTTCTTTTAATTTTCTTTCCGTTTTCTTTGAATTTCTTTCCGTTTTCTTTTTCTCCGCCACCTCATTAATTAAACCTGCTAATTACCAACCTTGTCGAGGGAAGTTTCTTCTTCACGCGAAGGCAGAGGCGGGCAAGAGACAGGAAGGAGGAAAAGGGAGAGGAGGGAGGGAAGGAGAGAAGGAGAAAGAGGTGAGGGGGGGAAAGGAAGTCGAGGAGGAAGAGAGAGAGGAAGGAGGGAAGGAGAGGAGAAAGAGGTGAGGGGGAGAGGGAGGAAGTCGAGGAGGAGGAGAGGAAGGAGGGTAGGGTGGGGGAGGAAGAGGAAGAAGAGAGAGACGAAGGGGAATAGGTAAAGGGAAGAAGCGGGAAGAAGAAGGCGGAGGAAGGAGGAAGAGGGAGATAAGGGGGGGGAGAGAATGAGAAAGAGAAAGTGGGGGAATGAGAGAGAGGGAGAAAAGAGAATGAGAAGGAGAAAGAGATGGAGGAGGTTTTAGGAAATTTAGAAGGTAGGAGAAAGAAATAGTGAACAAATAAAAAAAAAAAGGGGGAAGCGGAGAAGGAGGAGGAGAAAGACGAGAAGGGGGGAGGGACCCGGTCTAAACTTTGCAGGTTTGGTGGCGCCATCTCTTGGGAAACTTGCGAGGAGGACGGGGGGATGGGGGGGGGGGGGGGCAGGGGAGAGGTTAAGTCCACACTGGATTATCATTATTTTCATTATTTTCATACATCTATACATGTGTGTGTTTGTTTGTATACATCTATCATAAACAGATTCAACAGTTATTACCTATATTAGAATAAGCCTCTTGCATGTGTTTTGATGTCTTGCAACTGATCAGCTGATTGGCATGCTATTCAACACCTGCTAATTAGCCAGCAGGGAGACAAAAGGACAACAGCATAATTGTGTCTAATCGTTATATATATATATATTTTTTTTTAATGATAAGGATTGCTAAGTGTGCATCCTGTAATGCTTATGAATTTCAGGATACAAACAGATTGCGAAATGAGATCATACTATCATTAGTTCACTCTGTGAAAGGATAAATGGACATTTGAAATCTATCATCAGTCTGACAAACTGAAATATCCATGTATGTATGTATATGTATGCATCTATATACGTGGATATATATCTTAATGGATACTCATATAGACCTATTATTTTAATAGGCAGATAAAAAAGATTAAAAAATAGATAAATTAAATGCATACCTGCCATTATTTTCTCTCTCCCTTTTCAATTGCAACTGATGGTATCAGTTGAATATGCTTTCCAAGCAGAGAGAGAGAGACAGACAGATAGACAGACAGACAGACAGAGAGGCAGACAGAGAGGCAGACAGACAGATAGACAGAGAGAGAGACAGACAGAAAGAGAGAGAGAGAGGAAAGAGATTTGTGAGATAGAGAGTGAGGAAGAAAGAGAGAGATAGAGAATGATAGAAAGAGAGAGAGGGGGGGGAGAGGTTTGCGAGATAGAAAGTGAGGAAGAAAGAGAGAGAGAGAGAGAGAATGAGAGTCAAAACACTTTATTCCATTAATTACAATGGTTATTTTTTACATAAATACATTCATATTTACAACTGATTATTTAATAAGCGTTCTTTTAATTTTGTTTTGAAATTACAGAAGCCGTTAATGACTCTTATATTATCTGGTAACATGTTCCATAACTTGGGTCGACGTATTTCCATTCGTCGTGCACCTGTATCGGTACTCGATCTCTTGACATAAAAGGAACTTACTTGACGTGTCTGGACATCTGATGTGGTCCCTACAGTTTGCAAGGGCATTGACCATTGCGGATAAATCCCATGAATGATTTTGTAAATGAATACACATGCGCCATAACTGCTTTAGGTTGGACTTTTAACCACTTTAATTTTTGGATATGCGGGTGATGTGATCAAGTTTACTGATATTACCTGGTAATGCAACTCTTGCAGCAAAATATTGTACTTTTTGCATTTGGGTTTTGTTAGTCGAACACCAAATATTTGAACATTAGTTAATAATGCTTAGAACTAGAGTTTGCACAACCATGATTCTAGTTTCAGTCGTGATTTGATTGTTTATGTGATTAAGATATACCAGGGTGCCTACTACTTCCCTGTGTATCTTGTCAACGTGTTGTTCAAATGTCATGAATCTGTCTAAGTGTACTCCCAGATTATTCACTGAAGTGTTCGGCTTGATAGAGCAGCCTTCAAATTCTATGGTCGTGTCATTGGGAATTTTAGTTATATTCTGCCGGCTACCTATGAATATACATTGAATTTTATGTGTCATCGGCGTACTGCACTAGAAGGCAGTTATGGGCTATTGTTGATAAATAATTTATGAAAATTGAAAATAGGATCGGGCCTAAAATAGATCTTTGCGGAACACCAAAAGGTACTGGTTGTTTTGATGACATACAATCATTGATTCTTACCGACTGGGTCCTTGTATCTAAATAACTTTTAAACCAAAAGGTATCAATTTTGTGATTTACTAATTTGTTATGGAGAATTTCATGATTGACACTATCAATAGCCTTAGAAGGGTCGCATAATGTGAGCAAATTTACCTGATTATTATTTATGTTATTATAGATCTCATCAGTAATTTGTAGTTAAGCTGTTTCAGTAGATAACTTATTTCTGAAACCATGTTGCGTTTTAGATAATGTTCTTGGCCTCTAGGAAACTCGTTAGTTGATTTATTACATTTTTTTTCAAGAACTTTAGATAATATAGGGAGTAACAGTAATAGGGCGATAATTATTCACATCGTTGGTGTTACTATACCATGTTTCCAAAGCGACGGAAAGAGAGAGAGACCGACAGACAGAGATGAAAGAGAAATGAGGTTTTTGAGAGAATTGTGGTAATAGGTGTGAGAGAGAGAGAGAGAGAGAGAGAGAGAGATAAATAGATAGATAGATGGATAGATAAATAAAGAGAGAGAGAGATAAATAGATGAATAGATGAATAGAGAGAGAGATAAATAGATAGAGATAGATTGATAGATGGGTAGATAAATAGAGAGAGAGATAAATAGATAGATAGAGATGAATAGATAGATCGATAGATGGGAGAGAGGGACAAAAAGAGAGAGAGAGAGAGACCAATACCGAATCCTTCAAAACAATCAAAACAATCACCTGAAATCAGCTTTGCAAATGACAGAACCCCGATAAACGGAACAGATACTCATAACATCAAACTCATATCTATATGCTAATGACAAATCATATCAATAATTTACAGACCTTTCCTCTAATTACCGAAGGGTCATATCTCTATCGCGTGATCATCCTATCATTACATTTATAAATTTATTGAACTCTGATCACCTTACGATCATAACGGAAGGAAAATTTATGAATGAGATCCTCGTGCGTGAGAAACGAGAGTGAATAAATATAATTTCTTGAGGAGTTATTGATCAGGGAAATATGTTCAGGGGATAAATGATACCCTAATTCTTTTTTATTAATTTTCATTTTTTTCTTTTGTGTTTTTGTTTTTGCTTTTGTCTGTTGGTTTACCTTTTGTTTCGTTATGTTTTTGTTTTGATCTGTTTTGTTTTGCTTCGTGTCTTCATTATTTTCTACTCTATTCAGTTCTTTTTTTCTTGTTTATCTCTTTGCTTTCCTCTCTTTCTCTTTCATTTTTTCCTTTCTTCCTTTGCCTTTCTCCTTTTATTCTCTCTCTTCCTCTCTTGTTCCCCCTTCTCATTCTCGTTCCCTCCTTTCTTTCTTTTCCTCTCTCTCTTCCTTTCTTTTTTAAATATAAGAGCTTTCTGGGCGCATATTACACTCACGCTAGGCTGCACTCAGTGTACTCACGGCAAATATACTTCCTTTTTTATTAATAAAGATGACGATCACGGCCGAGCCTCCCTATCCATATTTCGTCTGGGGACATGAAGGTGCTAAACAACTTACGGCTATACGGGCGATTCTCCCCTTGTATTGATGGGGCCTTCGACTCTACCGCGATCTTTGAGGTTCGTCCAGCTTTGGCTCAATATATGGGTGCAAATATTACCTCCCTTTGATTTTTTTTCTGTGTTCTTTTAATTTGTTTCTCTGTATATCTATCATTCTGGTTTGTCTGTCTATCCACTTATCTATTTGTCTATCGGTTTATCTATCTCTAATTTCCTTCATCCTTTCTCTCTCTCTCTCTCTCTCTCTCTCTCTCTCTCTCTCTCTCTCTCTCTCTCTCTCTCTCTCTCTCTCTCTCTCTCTCTCTCTCTCTCTCTCTCTCTCACTTTCTCTCTCCCCTTCTTTCCCTCTCTCTCTCTCTCACTTTCTCTCTCCCCTTCTTTCCCTCTCTCCCTCCACCTGCCCGTCCTCCTCATCTTCCCCTCCTCCCATCTCTCTCCCTCTCCTCCCCTCCCACCTTCCTACCCACCCTCTCCCTCTTCCCTCTCCTATCTCCTACCTCTCCCTCCCTCTCCCTTTCCTCCCTTCTCGCCCTCTTCCCCACCCTCACCCTCCTCCCTCCCCTACCTTTCCCTACCTCTCCCTCCCTCTCCCTTCCCCCCCTCTTCCCCACCCTCTCCCTCCTCCCTCTCCTCCCTCTCCTCCCTCTCCCAACCTCTCCCTACCTCTCCTTAACTTCCCCTCCCGCCCTCCTCCCCTTCCTCTCCCTCCTCCCTCTCCTCCCTCTCCCTCCCTCTCCCTTCCCCCCCTCTTCCCCACCCTCTCCCTCCTCCCTCTCCCTACCTCTCCCTCCCTCTCCCTCTTCCCTCCGCCCCTTTCTCCCTCGTGAATGCTGTCCCCTTAGAATTTATCCTTCACAGTCGACTAGGCTCGCATAAATACCATCCCCTTCCTCTCTCCTCTGTTCTGCTCGATCGCTGAAAATCCCTTTAGAGGCTATTTAAGTGAGCCAATACGAAGAGCTGGATGAATTGGGGAGGGAAGGAGAGAAAGGGAGGGAGGGGGAGGGAGAGAGAGGGGGGAGGGAGGGAGAGGGAAAATGAGAGAGGGAGAGAAGGAAAGAGAGAGAGAGAAAGGAGAGAAGGGAAGGCAGGGAGGGAGAGGGAAAGGGAGAGTGAGAAAGAGGGGAGGAGGGAGGGAGAGGGAGGGAAGGAAAGAGAGTGCGAAAGGAGAGAAGGGAAGGCAGGAAGGGAGAGGGAAGGGGAGAGTAAAGGAGAGAGAGGGAGACAAGGGAAGGGAGGGAGAGCTTGAGAGAGAGAGGGGGGGTGGGGGAGGGAAGGATGCAGAGAGAGAGGAGAAGAAGAAGAAGAGGAAAGAGTTATGAGAGATAGGGGAGAAGAAAAGAGGGGGAAAGCAAGAGATAGTGAGCGAGAGGAGGGAAAGAGAGAGGAGATGAGACGAAAACGGGGGACGGGAAAGAGAGCGTGACAGGGAGAGAAAAAAGAGAGTGAAAGTGAAAGGAAAGGAAATAATAGAAGAAAGAGAGAGAGCGAGAGTTAGAGAGAAAGAGAGAAAGAAGAATAATGAACAATCATATAAAAAACAAACGGAGATAAACAACCCAACAAAACAGTACAAAACAAATAAACACACAATCACAAAAAAACGCAAACCAACCACCATACAGTTACACAAACACATACACACCAAAACACAGCGAAGCCTCCAATAAACCTTACACACGCACACACACCTACTGCCGAGGAGAAGCCGTACGTCGCAACAAACAATTCCTCTGCCTCCATTACTCCCGGACCCGAGAAGGTAAGCCTGCGTGTTAAGCGGATAGCGAGTACGTGGATTCCCGGATCGTGTTGCCCGGACGAGGCGAGCGAAGGGTGGACCGGCAGGCGCTCTCTCTTGATGGCGGGTAAGTATGGGGCGGGCGGTGGCGGGGTAAACAATATTCCCTTGCTGTTTGCTGTCACTTTCTCATTCTCCGTCTCTTTCCTTCTCTCCTTCGATATTTTTGTTTTTGTTTTTGTTTTTTCTTTTTCTTCTCTCTTCCTCTCTCTCTTATGTCTTTTTTCTTCTCTTTCTTTCTTTCTTTTTTTTTTATTCGATCAATTTTTTTCTTTCTTTCTTTCTTTTTCCTTTATTTGATCTTTTTTTCTTTCTTTCTTTCTTTTTCTTTTATTCGATCTATTTTTCTTTCTTTCTCTCTCTCTCTCTCTTTTCTTCTCTCTATCTCTCTCTCTCTCGCTATCTCAGTGTTTAGTCTCTCTCTCTCTCTCTCTCTCTCTCTCTCTCTCTCTCTCTCTCTCTCTCTCTTCTCTTCTCTTCTCTTCTCCTCTCTTCTCTTCTCTTGTTCCTACCGGTCGCCGGATAGAAAGAAAAAAAGAGAGAAACAGAAAATGAGAGAATGAGGAGGGGGAGAGGAAGCTTACATTCATCTATCCTTCCCCTTCTCACACCCTGTTTATCATTCCTCTCCCTTCCCTCTCCCTTGCCTCTCCCTTCCCTCTCCCTTCCCTCTCCCTTCCCTCTCCGTATTGCCCTCCACCGCCAGTGCTAGTCTGCCTCATATGGTAAGCCTCTTGCACGGTCTTCCTCCACAAGGCTCAAAATGCCCCAGCGATCTGCCACGTGGTCGACCTTACTGC
This sequence comes from Penaeus vannamei, assembly GCF_042767895.1. Lineage (NCBI taxonomy): Eukaryota > Metazoa > Arthropoda > Malacostraca > Decapoda > Penaeidae > Penaeus > Penaeus vannamei. The sequence continues at coordinate 22,238,834 of NC_091570.1, forward strand.
TGCTATTTTCCGGTTGGCAACAGAACTGTGCTGATAATGACAGGATATATGAAAAGCAAATGATGCTAATGAATGTTTTTCGAATTATTTGATAACCTTCCATTTTCCAGTAAGATTCAATCTATGATAGATGAGACTCGCCTGAGATTTAAGTCACTTTTGATACTTGTCTAATCTTTTATCAGAAGTGAATGTGAAATGATTTTACTTTTTTTATGAGCCACGTTTTCTCTGAATATCGAAAATTATTAGGTAGGAAGATGGCATCGTTTGGGATAGTGATATATGTCATAAGTAATTTTGGTATTGTCTATAAATAAAATAGTATATCCAGGACAATCATTATTTTCAAATATTAGATTGGGGTCAGATCTCTGATTGATTCTACAATATTGATCAGTAATCATAAATTGATTGGAACGAAATATTTTGATTATTCAAGAACCTTGTATAAACCTATTTTTCATTACAGTCGTGTTTTATGCAGTGATTTATCTTTTCATTTTTTTCTTTTTGGAGAGAGCATAAAAACCCAATGACATCTAAGTGTATGCTATTTTATTCTATGTTTCTCTTTCTCTCTTTCTTTATTTCTTTTAATATATTCCTATACTTAAACTAGAAATACTCAGAAGTTATCAAGAATTTGGCACAGCTGCAATGCATTTTTTCCTTTGATTTTTGTTATCGTTTTTCTTAGCAAATGCCTTTGTCATATATTGAATCTTTACCCGAATTTATCCGAATGGTTAATAAAATCATTAGCATTACTTCTTGAATATGTCTTAAGTATACGAGGGTAAAGTGTCATATATCGACCCACGATCAAGCGTCTGGAATTGAAATTCAAAAATTGAATCTCAAGAAATGGAAAAGAAAAATAAGTGAAATCTGGCGGAATAATCCCGTAGAGTTATCAAAGTCTCACTAAGTTTTATAATGAAGTAATTAATTCTAACGATTATCCACATCCTCCGCGATTTCATTAATTCCATCAAATCATCCTTCCCTCTATTCTTTCACCTTCTCTCACCAATTCCATCCAGAACCATCCATAAAAATTTCCTTCTTATTAATATTACCATCATTTTTTTTTTCTTTCCTCCTATTTTTAAATCAATTCGAGAATTTCGCTCGAAAATCAGTGGGTCAAGATAATGCATCCGAACCTATCTAAACTTTGCCTAATGGAATCTGAAACTTTTAAAGGAAACTTGCGATTAAATCACGACAGACTACGTCCTTCGGGTCATCCCTTAATTATCATGTTGCTTTGAGATAAATAATAGAAATGTGACGAGATGGGGGGGGGGGGGGGAGAGGGGGAGAGGGGGGGAGGAGAAGAGGGAGATGAGGAAGAAGAGGAGAGGGAGATGAGGGAGAAGAGGAGAGGGAAATGAAGAAGGGGGAAGAGGGGGAGGAGAGGGATAAGGGGGAGAGTCATGTTGTTTAGATAAATAATAGAAATGTGACGAGATACCGGGGGGGGGGATAGGGAGAGGGGAGAGGGGGAAAGAGATGGGGGGAAAAGAGGAGAGAGAGATGAGGGAGAAGGGGGAGGAGAAGAGGGATAAAAGGGAGAGTCATGTTGCTTTCAGATCAATAATAGAAATGCGACGAGATGCGGGGGGATAGAGGAGAGGGAGATGAAGGAGAGGGGGCGAGAATAGGGTGAGAGGAAGAGAAGGAGATGGGGAGAGGAGAGGGAGATGGGGGAAATTCATGTTGCTTTGAGATAAATAATGGAAAAGTGACGAGATGCGGGAGGGATAGGTGAGAGGGGAAGAAGGAGATGAAGGGAGAGAAGAGGAAAATGGAGGAGAGGAAGAGATGGAGATGGGGGCAGAGGGAGATGGAGGAGAGGAGGCGAGAAATGGGTGAAAGGAAGAGGAGATGGGAGAGGGACAGAGAGGGAAGGGATGAGAGGGGAAAAGGGGGAGAGAGATGGGTGAGAGGAAAAGAGGGAGAGGGAGGGGATGAGGGGGAAATAAGGAGGAGAGAGATGACTGAGAGGAAGAGAGGGTGATGGGGGAGAGGGGGAGAGGGAGGGAATGAGAGGGGAAGAGAGATGGGTGAGAGGGAGTGATGGAGAAGGGGAGAGAGCTGGGTGAGAGGAAGAGAGAGAGAGGAAAAGTAGGATGGGCTAGGGAGATAAATGAGAAAGGGGTGCGTTAGGGAGAAGAAGCGGGTAAGGGAGAAAGGTGAGAGGGAGAGGAGGAGAGGTAGATACGTTGGAGAGACGAAGAAGGTTAGGAAGATGGATGAGAAAAAGAGGAAGAGAAGCTGTGGAAGAGGGAAGGAGGGAGAGGGTGATGGGTTAGGGAAACGAAAAGAGTGAGGGAGATGGATGAGAGGGAGACTAGGAGAGGAAAAGGACAAAAGAAGGATGAGTTATATAGAGGAAGAGGATGAGGGAGATTAGAAGAGAGGGAGATGGAGGAAAGAAGAGAGGGGGACGGGTTAGAGAGGAAAGGGAGAGAGTAATCCAGAAGGAGAGGGGGAGAGAGTGAAGGAGATGGGGAAAGAGTGAGCAAGAGAAGGAGAGGTGGATAGAGAGGGGATGGATGAGTTAGAGAGGGAAAGGGAGGAGGGTAAAAGATAGAGATGGAGAGGGGGAGCAGTGAGAGAGAGCGAGCGAAAGCAGGAGTTGAAGGAGAGGGAAATGGGGATGGATAAGAAAGGGAGACAGAAAGAAGGAAGAGGAGAGGGACAAGAAGAGGGAAAGGAGTTGGCATAACGAGAGAATGAGTGTAAAGGAAGACTGAAAGGGCAAGAGAAGGTGAGAGGAAAGGGAGGATGGGGTAGAGGAGGAGAGAGATGAAGATGGAGGTGGTGAGAGGGGGAGGCAGGGGCAAAGGGGAAGGCAAAGAGGGGAGTTGAGGGCGAAGGGAAAGGGGGAGAAGGGGAGAGGGAGTGGGGAAGGGGAGAGAGGGAGATGGGGGGGGGGGAGAGCGAGACGGCGGACGGGAGGTGGAAAGCAGCAATAAGAGGTGGAAAGGAAGAGGGAAGAAGTTCAGGAGAGGGAGGGAGAGGAGAAGGAAGAAGGGGAGGAGGAACAGGAAAAGAGAGGGAGACGAAGAGGAGAGGGTGAGATGCAGAGACAAGAGAGGGGAAGGGAGGGTGAGAAGGAGAAGGAGAAAAAGTGAAAAAGACAGAGAAAGGAAAGGAGAATGTAATGGAGAGGGAGAGGGAAGCAGAAATGGATAAGGAGAATTAAGGAGGAAGAGAAGGAATGAGAAGGAGAAAGAGAGGCAGAGAAAGAAAGAGTTTAAGAGGAAGAGAGAAAAACATTATGGGAAGGAAAAAAAGAAAAAATTAAGAAAGTGAAAGACGAAGTGCAAATGGAAGAGGGAAGAGAGAGGAAGAGGAAAAGAGAATGAAAGAGAAAACCGAGAAGAGAAGGAAAGAAATAGACAGACTGACTGACAGACAAACAGAAAAACGAAAAGACAAACACAGGGAGAAAGAGAGAGAAATCCGAAGGGAAAAGGGAGAAAGGAAAAATATATATTCTTTAGCCATCTCCTTTTATTTTTCTGTCTGTCTGTCTGTCAATTCTAGATGTTAACGTCCATCGCAGAGGCTCACTTGATATCCGGTTTATGTCTTTTATTACAGTTTTCGTGGTTAAGGCTTCAACGGCTTAGAATTCTCTTCTGTCGCGGGGTAGATCTGCCTGCCTGTCTGTCTGCCTCGTTCTGATGTCTATCTGTGAACGTTTGGTACATATATATAGATAGATACATACATACATACATATATATGTATATATATACATACATACATATATATATATATATATATATATATATATATATATATATATATATATATATATATATATATATATATATATATATATATATATATACATATATATATATATATATATATATATATATGTATATATATATATATATATATATATATATACATATATATATATATATATATATATATATACATATATATATATATATATATATATATATATATATATATATATATATATATATATATATATATATATATAATCATTAGGAGCTAACGCCGAAGGGGGCGCATAGCCGTGTCCACCTTTTGCTTCCACCTTTTGGGATCCCTCATGGCAAGCCGCCAGGCAGGGACTCGGCCCTTCTCGAGCTCCTCCCGACAGGTTTGATCGATCTGCCCAAAACTCGTAGCTTGGTCCTTCTGCACAGGTACCGGCATCTCCAAATACTTTTGTCGAGAGAGTTCATGACCTCTGCTGCCAGGCCAATCCGTCTGCTGACTTCCTGGTCTGACAGCCCAGAGTTATGAACTGCACTACCAAGGTATCTAAAGCTCTGTGACTTCAGTGTCCTCGCCGCAAGCACGTACCGACCGAACAGGTTCTCCTAGCAAGTCCCCAAAGTCCTGGATCTTGATCTTGGTCCAAGACCAAGACCTCTAGACCCAAGGGCTTCGCTTCATTACTAAAAGCATCGAGAGCCACCACTAGGGTTTCTAAAGACTCAGATAGTGTCAGGGTTCGTTTGTGGGGTATGATTAGATCGGTCAGGTTAACAGTGAAACACCAGAGGAAACATACAGGAGGAATATATTGAAAGCACTATTTACACAATACACATCACACAGAGGAGGAAGGAGAATAACAGCCACGGGAGAAGTCGAGCAGGCGAGGTCACATGGCGAAAGAGGTCGTCACTAACACATCACAGAACCACTGAAGTCTTTCCGGGAGAAATAACGAATTGCCGAGAATTACGCCTTTTGTGCGAATCGTCGGTGTATAGGTACGACACCGTCGTTCCTTATAAGTTGAAGTGACGAATCACGGGTGACCTCATCCCGCCTAAGCCCGCCTCCCCGGCTCGGGTAAACATCGCCGTAGGTCCTGAGCGACGAAACTTACAACCGCCGTGTAGCGGCTCAGGAAACCGACAGCGACCGATCAAGGCGATCTCGCAGTTGTGACATATCTCCCATCTTTCTTAAAATAAGCTTCCAGATTTGAAGATTATTTTCCAAATCCACAACTGCGAGATGTCTACCCGACGCTCCAGGGTACCCCTAGAGCAGGCCTGTGGCCCCAGGGCCTGCCCTCCCGTCATCCGCTCTCCTCCGTCGATCCCGGTCCAGCCGTCCGTCCGCCTTGCTGCATCACCTCGGCTTCTCCAGCGTCTCCTTGGGAGGAAGCCCCTCAGTGGTGTCCTCGGCAGGTACTTCATCCTCTTGATCCTTGAGTGGCAGCTCCTTCTGCAGGTCCTCCGGGTCCTCGACCAGCAGTTCCTTCTGCGGTCCTTCGGGTCCTCGGCCGGCAGCTCCTTCTGCGGGTCCTCCGGGTCCTCGACCGGCAGCTCCTCTTGTGGGTCCTCCGGGTCCTCGACCGGCAGCTCCTTCTGCGGTCCTTCGGGTCCTCGACCGGCTGCTCCTTCTGCAGTCCTTCGGGTCCTCGGCCGGCAGCTCCTTCTGCGGTCCTTCGGGTCCTCGGCCGGCAGCTCCTTCTGCGGGTCCTCCGGGTCCTCGACCGGCAGCTCCTTCTGCGGGTCCTCCGGGTCCTCGACCGGCAGCTCTTCCTGCGGGTCCTCCGGGTCCTCGACCAGCCGCTTCTTCAGGTCCTCGAACGGCTCCTCCTGCAGTACCTCGAGCGGCGCCTCCTCCTGCACGTACTCGTACTGCAGCGCACTAGACAGTCCAGTGCCCACCAGGTCCTTGGGCGGGCACTCTACGGTAGCTGGTCGTTCGGGTGGACAGCTCCCACCCACCAGCTCCACACGCCAGTCGGTGGCTTCCTTCGGCGTTTGGGTAGTTAGTCGCTTGGGTGGATAGCTCCCACCCACCAGCTCCACACGCCAGTTGGTGGCTTCCTTCGGCGTGTGGGTAGCTGGTCGCTTGGGTGGACAACTCGGACCCACCAGCTCCACACGCCAGCCGGTGGCTTCCTTCGGCGTGTGGGTAGCTGGTCGCTCGGGTGGACAGTTCCCACCCACCAGCTCCACACGCCAGCCGGTGGCCAGCCTACGCGCCTCTGCAGTCGGTTTCTTCGGCGTGTGGGTTCGCGACGGCTGCAGCTTCCTCGAGCGCGCCCGCTTCTTCCGACGGCGGCTCCCCGGGAGACTCCTCTACTTCTCTCCGCCGTGCCGACAGGCTTCCCGCTGCGACGGGTCCTTTGGCAGACGGATCGAGTCCACGGGCGACGATACCGTGGGTAGTGTCAGCCCCGGGAGTTTGTGAGTTTCCCGGACGACTCCAGGGCAAGACCAGAGGAAGGGACCCACATTCCTCTAAGCAGCCTGTTCAACCTTCGACGCCTTTCCTCCTCGCGGCGCCAGCGACGATCCTCTTCCATTTGCCGCCTCTGCTCCGCCCTTCTCTGATAATACAGAGCCAGCTGCTCAGTCCTGATCTTCTCCTGCTCCTCGATATAGTGTAAAAAGGCCATCCCCTCGAGGCCCAACCTATCGCCTTCCTCTACATAATTCCTCATGGTGCTGTCTTACGGGCCGTCTCATCCAGGTAAGGTCGCCAATGTCAGGCTTCGTTTGTGGGGTATGATTAGATCGGTCAGGTTAACAGTGAAACACCAGAGGAAACATACAGGAGGAATATATTGAAAGCACTATTTACACAATACACATCACACAGAGGAGGAAGGAGAATAGCAGCCACGGGAGAAGTCGAGCAGGCGAGGTCACATGGCGAAAGAGGTCGTCACTAACACATCACAGAACCACTGAAGTCTTTCCGGGAGAACTAATGAATTGCCGAGAATTACGCCTTTTGTGCGAATCGTCGGTGTATAGGTGCGACACCGTCGTTCCTTATAAGTTGAAGTGACGAATCACGGTTGACCTCATCCCGCCTAAGCCCGCCTCCCCGGCTCGGGTAAACATCGCCGTAGGTCCTGAGCTACGAAACTTACAACCGCCGTGTAGCGGCTCAGGAAACCGACAGCGACCGATCATGGCGATCTCGCAGTTGTGACAGACAGAATAGCAACATCATTGGCAAAGCCAAGGTCTGTAACCTTAACATTGCCCAGTGTTGCTCCACAATGACTTTGAACAGTAGCTCTGCCTAGTATCCAGTCCATGCAAGTATTGAAAAGTGTTGGTGCAAGAATACAGCCTTGCCTCACTCCTGAACTGACAGGAAAGAAGCTCGACACCACCACACTTTACAGCACTTTCAGTACCAGTATACAGGTTTGCTATTAGTTCAATAATCCTTGTTGGAATTCCTCTCAGTCTCAGGATCTCCTAGACCGATTCCCGATGCACTGTATCGGACGCCTTGAGGTCGATGTAGGCTGCAAGCAGCCCACGCCCGAACTCACGACGGCGTTCTACAATGACTCGGAACGCAAGGATAAGGTCTATTGTGGACTTAACAGGAGTGAATCCAAATTGCTCCGGCCTCTGATGCCTCAGTAGATGGTTTCTAATACGCCTCAGAAGGGTGTGGGCAAGAACCTTGCCTGGTACACTGAGCAGTGTGATGCCGCGGTGATTGCTGCAGTCCCATCGGCCCCCTTCCCCTTCGAGAGAAGGATGACCACACCCCTCAACAGATCAGGGGGAACGGTACCGGACCGCCAGATGGCAGCCAGGACAGCATGCAATCCCCGCGCCATAGGTTCACCACCAGCCTTTAACAGTTCAGCTGGGATGCCGCAAATACCCGCTGCTTTACCACTCTTCAGCTTGGAGATCGCCTCCCCAACTTCAGTTAGGGAGGGTGGGTCCTCGCTAATGGGTGGGTCCGGCAGCGGAATCACGGCACTACCCGCATCCAAGTTAACTGTTGGAGGGTCAACCTGATACAACTGCTCAAAATACTCAGCCCAACGTTCCCGCACCGCAACAGGATCTGAGACGATCTGGCCACCTACTAAGCGAACTGCAGTCACCTGTGAAGAGGGCTTGGAATTCAGTTTCCTCAGGGCTTGGTATGCAGGACGAAGGCCATTTACTAAGAAATGGCCTTCAACCTACTCAGCAAGACTCCTAATAAACTGTTCCGCGCACCTGAGAACGGTGCAAATCCTGATCCCCTGCCAGACGAGCCACACAGCAAGCATCTGAGGCTTCCAGTGTCTCCTGAAAGATTAAATTCTATCTTGCCCTTGGGCGTTCTCCAATCGATTCTTGGGCTGCATCAAGCATTTCGCGCTTGAAGGTGTCCCACAGAAGTACAGGGTCTGTCAGATTGTCGAGCGTTGTGAAGCGATCAGAAATTGTCTCAGCAAACCCCCGAGCACACTCCCTCTCCTTCAGCCTGTCCATATGAAACACCTTAGGGTGGTCATTGGGCCGATGGGAAGTTTTGAAGTGGACCCGGAGGGTAGCCACAACTAATCTATGGTCAGTACCACAGAACTCGGCACTCCTATACACTCTGCAGTTCTGGAGGATCCTCCAACGAGTGCTAACGAGAATGTGGTCGATCTCCTTGGCTGCATTACCCACATCGCTGTACCATGCCCAACGATGTGGGTCTGGGCACTGGTACCAGGAGCCAGAAATCCTCAATTTCTGGGATCTAGCAAAATCCCGGAAAAGGAGGGAATTCTCGCTGCCGGTATCATCTTCTGAACCATGAGGGCCGATAGACATCTCATAGCCAACTCGATCACAGCCAGATACTGCATTGAAGTCACCCAGAGCAATACGAATATCTCGCCGGGGACAACTGTCTGTCACAGATGCAAGTTTGGCGTAGAACATCTCTTTCACATCAAGTTTACAAACATCGATAGGAGCGTACAATGCAACAAGAGACATGAAGCTAAAAGACAGCTTCAGTCTCATTACCATTATATGCTCATCGACTGGAGTGACCTCTACCATCGAGGACTGGAGCCTACTGGAGATAGCTATGGCTACTCTCATATATATGCATATATATATATATATATATATATATATATATATATATATATATATATAGAAAAATAGATAGATAGATAGATAGATAGATATATAGATATATAGATATATATAGATATAGATAGATAGATATAGATATATATAGATAGATAGATAGATAGATATAGATATATAGATATATATATGTGTGTGTGTGTATGTATATACATATATATAGACAGATATAGAAAGTATATATGCATATATGCATTCATGCATGTATGCGGTCTCACACAGGTGTGTGTGAGAGGCAGCCCCTGCATGGATTCCGACGAGGATAACCAGGTTATCAGCGAAGTTTAAGTCACAAACTTCGAAGTTGCCAATTGCGGATCCTCAAGGCCTGGCCATACAAGAGCTGATAAGTCCTCTACGCCCTGGCTAGGCAGATAGGTGAGCATGCATGCGTGCGTATGTGTGTGTGGTGTGTGCCGCGTGTGTGTGTGTGTGTGTGTGTGTGTGCACGTAAGGATGCATGTGTGTGTGGATAGAATAGATAGATATTTGTGTATGTAGATAGAGAGATAGATAAAAAGATGCAAAGACAAGCAGACAGACATAAACAGATAGATAGACAGATTTATTCACAAATTCTATTCACCCAGCCAATCGCCAATCCATTCGCCTATTCACATTTACATGCGTGTGACTATTTATGTATACAGTTTTGCAAATGCATATAGACGTCTGTATCCATGCATGAATATAAACAAAGCAAGCGAAGGGGAGAACAGGAAACAGAGAAGAAGCAGCACAGCGAAAAGGCTGTAGGCGGAGTCAGGCGGTTCTCTGTGCCTTTCCTGTTTTGTTTACAACTTGCTCCCCGAGAACCTTCGCGCTGAGGAGAGGAAACAGTTTTGCGAAAATGCAGAATATGTCATGTATACCTTGCGCCAGTATACAGAGTGTACTAGAAATGAGGAAGAGGAAATATGGAAGCCCTATTGGTGTGATTGAAAGCGTTTTTGGTTATGTGTGTTTGACTTTGTGTGTGTGTTTGACTATGTCTGTTTTTTTTTTTTGTTTTTTGTTTTTTTTTGTTATTGTTGTTGTTGTTTTTTTAAGGTAGATATTTGCTTGATGTAAAAGTTCCTTTGTGTGTGAATGTGTGCTCGTTTCTGGTGTATGTGCATGTATGCCTATGTGGGTGTTTGTTAGTTCCATTGTTTATACGTGAGTCTGCATGTCAATTTTCATGCTCAAATCAAGCTCAGAGTTTTTTACATAATGGAAATTAGCTTCAAGGTATTGAAAATTGAGGAAGAAAAACAATTTTGTTTTGTATTTTTATATATTTGGATTTTCTTATATACAACTTGTACAACTACGCTTTCGAATATTATACACACACATAATCATAAATTACTTATTTACACATATCATTGGCGGCTTCACACTTATATCAACACTTATGCTTAAAATAAAATAGAATAAATTAGATAAATTAAGAACGTAAAAATGAAGAAACATTGAAAGAGGGAGAAAAATAAAGATACAAATTTATATTATCCTTTTCCGCTTCTTATCTTCCTTCTCTTTCTCTCTTTTAAAAATAGAAGGAAAACTATCACAAAGAAGGAAAATAAGAAGAGACAAGAAGAATTGTGAATTAAATCGACCGACATCATTCTTCTCTCTCTCTCTCTATTCGTCGTCAAAGAAAATGGGAAAGATTAACAACAAGGCTTCTCCGTCGTCAAAGAAAACGGGAAACGCATATCAGCGTATCTTGGTCGTCAAAGAAAACGGAGAATACTAACATCAGGGCATCTTAACCAAAGCGGCGTCTTTAGCGTTGTCGTAACGGAGAAGTTTTAGTTTTTCAAATTCATCGTTGTCGTCATGATTTAGGAAAGCCTAAGTAAGAGCTCCCGAAGTTCGTAGCCTAATCAGCCTCACAGCCAACTAGGCTATCTTAGTAGTCTAACTAGCTTCGTTGGTCAAATTAGACTCGTAGTCTAACCAGCCTCGTAGCCTCAGAACCCTCATCCTCTCTGAGCCCAACGAGCCTCGCAGAACCGTAGCCTAATCCAACGCCGAGCCTCGTAGCCCAGATAGCCTAGTAGCCATAGCCCCCGTAGTGCGTGGGCTGGGCCTTGGGAGAGCACTTGGACACGTAATTGGTCTGGAAGTGGAGTGACGTTTCCGTGACGTATTCGTTCTGCGTCACGGTCTGGGTGACGGTTTCGTAGACGCGGTACTGTGACGTCAGAGTCTGGGTGAGGTAGTGGGGGTGACGCTCGGTCTGGGTCACGTGTCTGGAGGGGAGAAAGGGGGAGGGAAGGAGTTAGTGACATTCGATTGATAAGATTTTGGATAATGGAATCCAAAATCAAGATCGTTACTAAAAAAAAATCTTTAAAAAAGATAAAGAAAATCACAATAAAAAATGACTGAAAAAACTATAGAAACCCTTAAACAATATAAAAAAAAATCCATCAAAATAATAACCCCTCCCCCACCAAACATAAACAAACAAATCAAATCAAATCAAACTGAATGATAAAGAAACAAATAAAAATAAATCGAAAAAAACACATCTCCCTTTAACAAAAATACATAAAACAAACAAAACTCCACCCCATCCACCATACTCACTTGTACTGAGTGGTCGTGACGAAATCGGTGTGACGGTGGATCTTGGTGGAGTAGTAGGTGGACGTAAAGGTATCGTAGGTGGTAACAGGCAGCGTCTTGGTAGTGAAGTCCGTGGCTACCAAAGTCTCCGTGAAGAACTTGGACTCAGTGCTGGTGACGTAACTGGTCTCCGTGAAGAACTGGGCTTGAGTCACGTACTTGGTGGCCGTCAGGAGCTGGAAGGAGGGAGAGGGAAGAGGGAGAACATTAGTGGGAGGGAAGGAGGGAATTAATGGAAGGGAATGGGGGAGGAAATGAATGGGAGGGAAGGAAGGGGGGAAAGGGGGTGGGAGGGAAGGGGGGAGGAAATTAATTGGAGGGAGGGAAGGTGGGAAAAGATAATGGGAGGGAAGGGGGGAAATTAATGGCGGGAAGGAGAAAATCAATGAGAGGGAGGGAAGAGTGGAGGAAATAAGGGCAGGACGGGAAGGGGTGAAGCGATAATGGGAGGGGGAGAAGGAGGAAATTAGTGGGAGGGAGGGGGAGAAAACTGATAGGAGAGAGAAACTTTATGTGAGGGAGGGAAGGAGGGAAAAAAGAAGGGAGGGAAGGAGAAAATTAATAGGAATTAAATCAATAGACAGAGAATGAAAGAAGGAAAGAGAAAAACAGACAAACAGACAGAAATGGAGAGAGAAAGGAAGAGAGATAAACAAACAGACAGACAGACAGAGATGTAAACTCGAATCTCTGCCTGGGAATAGAATTAAAACAAAAAAATGCCACTAACAATGACATGAATGCAAAGCCGATAAAACAAACTTTAAAAAATGAAAAAAAAAAAAATTTAACTCTTCCAGCCCGTTTGGCGCAGAAGGCCGTGTCTTATTTATGTTGGGGGAGAAAGTAAAATTGGCTTTCTGATAGAAACACAACACGCGGCCCGAAAATGCATGTGGAAAAAAATGAAAAGCATTTCCTTTGAATTTTTTTGCTGTCATCGGGGTTAAATCATCGCAAGTATGATCCTTGTTACTGTTAATGTGTTTGCAAATACTGTTATTATTATCATTGTTGTTTGTTTTGTCCTTTTTCAATTGACAGTTGTAGAAGATGCAGCAATCCCATTGTGGTAGTAGTAATGGTAGTAGTAGTAGTAGAAGTAGTAATGATGATAATGATAAATGATAGACAGTAGTAACAGTAGAAGTAGTAGTAGTAGTGGAGGTGATTATGATGGTGGTTGTAGTAGCAGTGGCGGTGGTAGTAGTGGTAGTAGTAGAAGTAACAGTAGAAGTAGTAGTAGTAGCGGTGGTGATTGTGATGGTGGTGCCGGTGGTAGTAGTAGAAGTAGCAGTTGTAAGGGCGTAGGCAGTAGTAACAGCAGCGGTAATCGCAGTCATCTTGGACTACCTCCCCCGCGCAGGGTAGTCTCAGAGTGAGCGAAGAGCCAGTTCCGGCGCGGAGGGCGAGAGAAGATTCGTCTCCAGAAATTATATTGCCTCGGCAATTTCCCCCTCGCTTGCAAATGGGACCTGGGAAACTGGCTGAACTTTTTTCCCTTTTTTGGAGCGTGCAGAATTGTGGAAAAGTGTGTGTGGTTGAGAGAAGGTGTGTATATGTGTGTGTGTGTGTGTGTGTGTGTGTGTGTGTGTATGTGTGTGTGTGTGTGTGTGTGTGTGTGTGTGTGTGTGTGTGTGTGTGTGTGTGTGTGTGTGTGTGTGTGTGTGTGTGTGCGTCTTGCATGTATGCATTTTTTATAAATGTAAGTATGTAAGCATGTTTGTGCATCTGCGTGTTTCTATGCGTTCGTGTACGGACATTTACTCATATAACTGAACATATCAAATTGCCCAAAACATTTTCTATTTTCAAACAAGACAAAAAGTGACATCACAACCAGCCAATATTTTTCTTAAGGGTCTGCTTTTTCCCAATTTCCCAAAGTGACATAATGATCAAATTATCTAATTAAATTAATCTTAAAACACTTGAGAAACAGAAAAAAATAAAGAATGAATAAATAAACAATGAGTTGATGAATAAATCAATGAATAGATTAACCAAGTTAATCAATGAATAGGGAAATAAATCAATAAATCTATGAATAGCCAAATATAAAATAAATGCTAGCTAAAATAAATGAACATCAAATAAAAAATTCAATCAACAAAATAAATGAATAAAAAAATAAGACCAAATAATAATCAAATAAACAACCTGTAAATGAAGCTACAAAATCAGTAAATCAAGGAGTCGCTTGATTACGTTACCTCGGTGCGCGTGACGACCACAGGCTTCGGGAATGACGTCAGCGTCTGCGCCACGAACTCCGTCGAGGTCCAGACGTTCCACTTGGTGACGTCCTGGAAGGCGAAGGGAGTCAGAACGCGGGGGTTCGAATGCAGGGAGGAATGTGTCTGTTCGTCGACCTCTGTGTCTCTCTTTATGTGTGTGTATTTATATGGATGTATGCTGAGATATACGATAGGATTTTCATTGTATAGTATCTTCTAGATGCTATTTGCACAGGACGAGATAGTGTACATGAGTTAGTTTTTTATCATATATATATATATATATATATATATATATATATATATATATATATATATATATATATATATATATATATATATACATATATCTATGTGAGGATTTGCATAATGCATTATTATGTATATTATTCAACTCCGAGTCTTTCATTAACTGCGCTTCTCATTAAACATCCATATAAGTATATACATGCTAATATGATACTTACACTATTAATGTTGTTTGAAAATGTTAGATCTTTGCCACGTTGACATATAATCTAATTTTACACTTTGCAAGAATCATACATCTAAAATGAAAGTCAAAAAGACATTCCAAAGTAACGA
>NC_091570.1:22278704-22283704 GCF_042767895.1 Penaeus vannamei
ATCTTGGGAGGGAGGGGGAGGGGCAGAGCGAGCGACATTTCTGGAGTAGGGAGTATGGGAGAAGCCTCGTCAACGTGCTTCCTGTCTGGCTTCACACAGAGACCAAGTCTGTATCTGAGAGCTGCCACCTCAGACTCAAACTTGTAGGTGGGGCAGCCTCTATAAAATACATTATGAGGGCCGCCGCAGTTGGCACATGTGCATGATTGTGCAGAGTAGTCTGATCGGTTATGACTAGGTTGGGCACGTAGGGGATATCGGGCTGTGGTACGGCAGTGTTTTTCAGGATGTCCTAAACGCCAACAGTTTTGACATAGATGGGGAGGAGGTTGATATGGTCGGACAGGGAGGGATTCTCCACCAATGTAAATTAAATTAAAGGGAAGGTCATGTCTACGGAAAGTAATTTTGGGAGTGTTGGTGGGGTTCTTAAGATGACCACTAGGAGGAATGGAGTAGCGCTGTACTCATATCACATCACCGTGAGGCAGGCGAGTAATTCTTCTCCACAATCTGACCAATCCTTGTTATAGATAGGGCAGTTTGCTGGGGAGACAGAGACAGTTCCGGTACAAGTATTGAGGGTTGGATGAGGTTCTGCAGGAAAGGGGTTGCCAGAGAGACCAGTCAGAGTTGATAATGCTATAGCTTGGGTTTCAGATGTAACTAAACAATCGGGTCGGGTAGGGAAGGGTCTTTGCCTAATCGTTTTTGAAGACATTGTTGAAAGAGAAGAGTGTCTGAGTAAGGACTTATAGGGGCCCATCCCATTTGGCTGGACTAAATAGAGTATTTAAGATGTTTGCAGAGATGACGTGGTAGAAGGACGGGGATGTGTGGAAGAGGTAGTATTGTTGAGAGGGTTAGTATTACGGAGAGGTGGAGGATAAGGCTGTAAAGTAGTAATAAGGGAGGATGGGGTGATTGAGGAAGAAGGTTGTGAGGTTAGAGGTGATGGAGTTGAGGAAGTTGGGAGAGTAGGAGTCTCGACTTGGGAGGATAATGTACTAGTAAGCATTGAGGAGTGGGTAGCAGTTGTAGTGTTCAAAGTCGTGGTCAAAGGAGAATCTGGGGTCGGGGAACCGGGAGAGTTTGAACTGGTGGGGCTATTTGATAAAGGGGTAAGCCTCATTGCCCCTAAAAAAAACGATATAACGTCTTCATTATTGGACAAGGCAAGACTGGACTATGTTGGGGAAAGAAACAATCCACCCCTCGGGATCCCTATTGAGGGGTAAGGGCTAGACAACTAAAACAGGGGAATACCGTCCGTGCCCATGGCTCCCTCAGGCCACTCGGGACTGGCACAAAGTCATCCTTTCAGCACTGCTCTCACCCCTTAGGGAGTGGATAGTAGAAGAGGTTGGAGAAGGGACGGAAACGAAAAAGCAGGAGGGGAAATAGACCGAGCAAAATTAGTTGAGTCGAGGGCTGAGGCGGCCTAGGGTAGGGGAGAGCCCCAGCATTGGGTCCCAGTCCTCGCCTCCTTAGCCCCCCTCCCTGCCAACAGGCAAGGGATTGGGGGACTGTTTTGAGTTTCGACCGTTACTAATGCAATATTCTTTCATCTCCTTTCACATTAAATTACTCTCCTTCCCCTTTGCATTTCCCCTCAGTTAATAGCGTTGGACTTCAGGACTTGATCAGTACACAGAGTTGTTTCACTGAAATTGAGTTCTCCTGAAAATCTTTACAGTTTTCTATAGGCCTGTGTCACTGAAGCAGCACGGTCTTTTCTGCTACTTATTAGGCTTTTATTTTAATTGCATATTCATTTCGACTTTCTCTTCCTTCTTACTCTCGTAAATAATGTTATGGGTAGTGAAAACAACTGTTGAAACGGTCATTAATTTACTTAGAAATATTTCACAAGAGATATAAAACGAAAACGAAAAATAAAGAAAAATAAGAACTTTTTTGTCATATACTTTACCATTTTTAAAGTCCCTGTACTTCTTTTTTCCAAGCCATTCAACAATAAACTCTGTGTCGTTATAACCACCGTTTGCAAGCCTTTGTTACTAAGTGATATATATTTCTTAGGGTTTTATGAAAATATTATATAAATACTCATCTTCCCTGCTTCTGTTTAAGATTGCTGACAGGTTGCACCAATAATATCTCTTCAAGACTTTTATGAACATATCAAAGTAATAATAAAAAAGGGATAAACAAATGATCAGGTCTTGGCAAGACTGAACAAAAGATATGGTTAAGCCGACGACCCGAACAAAGAGAGAGCAACACATTATATAAAAAGTTTCCTTTTCCCAATAACAAAAGTGGTTCAAAATATAATGCCAAAAAAGCTGAAGTGGCAAGGATAGACAGCAGTGCAGTAACTTTGCCAAACCTTTGGGTGTTTTTTTTTTTTATCTTATCTCCAGATTAGCAAACTCCAGACCAGACTGAAGTTATCATCATAATCATAATCCTTTCTTACCCAAAAGATTCGAAAAAAATAGCGAAGGAATTACGTAACACAGCTGTTGGATTACTTTTTTGTCGTCAGCACGCAAAGAAGTTTTTTTTTTTTATTACTTTAACTTTGTTAATAGCGCTAGAAAGGTCATAAAAATATTCCTGTCATCTTGTATAACCTCCTATACAAGTCGCCAGCGAGATGCACTGATGCGCGACCCACGAGAACGCAGGATGGTGGTGGTGCTCCTCCTCCTCCTCTTCCTCCCCCTTTCTTTTTATGCTATGGCGGGTCGCGGGATCACGTGAGCAGCGTCGGGTCGATCTCGGAGTCCGTCACCGGGATGTAGGTAGCCCGCCGGAGGGACTTGTTGATCACCTCGTTCAGGGGCTCCCGAGCTCCCCCCTCCAGGTAATTTAGTATCACCTTCAAGAGAAAGGGAAAAGAAAAGAACGCTTAGGAGGAGACAATGGAAATTATCATATTCATTACACACTACACTTGACGAGTAAAAAAACAGGTATTTAAAGAGGAACTATAACAAGTGGTGAAGGAAAAAAAGGTAGAGGAGGGAGGGAGAGGGAGAGGGAGAGGGAGAGGGAGAGGGAGAGGGAGAGGGAGAGGGAGAGGGAGAGGGAGAGGGAGAGGGAGAGGGAGAGGGAGAGGGAGAGGGAAAGGGAGAGAGAGGAGGAGGAGGAGGAGGAGGAGGAGGAGGAGGAGGAGGAGGAGGAGGAGGAGGAGGAGGAGGAGGAGGAGGAGAAGTAGGAGAAGGAGGAAGAGGAGGAAGAGGAAGAGGAGGAAAAGGAGGAGGAGGAGGAAGAGGAGGAAGAGGAGGAAAAGGAGGAGTGGGAGAGGTAGAGGTAGACAAGGAGAAAGAGGAACAGGTAGACAAGGAGAAAGAGGAACAAGTAGACAAGGAGAAAGAGGAACAGGTAGACAAGGAGACAGAGGAACAGGTAGACAAGGTGAAAGAGGAGCAGGTAGACAAGGAGAAAGAGGAACAGGTAGACAAGGAGAAAGAGGAACAAGTAGACAAGGAGAAAGAGGAACAAGTAGACAAGGAGAAAGAGGAACAGGTAGACAAGGAGAAAGAGGAACGGGTAGACAAGGAGAAAGAGGAGCAGGTAGACAAGGAGAAAGATGAACAGGTAGACAAGGAGAAAGATGAACAGGTAGACAAGGAGAAAGAGGAGGAGGAGGAGAAGGAGAGGGAGAGGGAGAAGTAGACAAGGAGAAAGAGGAACAAGTAGACAAGGAGAAAGAGGAACAAGTAGACAAGGAGAAAGAGGAACAAGTAGACAAGGAGAAAGAGGAACAAGTAGACAAGGAGAAAGAGTACATGTGTGGAATTCATGTTGAACAGATTGCAACAGGAACGACGAAGGGAAGGGCAAGAAAACACACGAATATGCCGAAGGCCTTTTCACTATTGCTTCATCAATAGTGAAAGAGCAGGAGAGGGAGAGGCAGAGGTAGCAATAGTGAAAAGGCCTTCGGCATATTCGTGTGTTTTCTTGCCCTTCCCTTCGTCGTTCCTGTTGCAAGGAGAAAGAGGAACAGGTAGACAAGGAGAAAGGAGGAGGAGGAGGAGGAGGAGGAGGAGGAGGAGGAGGGGAGGGAGAGGTAGACAAGGGGAAAGAGGAACAAGTAGACAAGGAGAAAGAGGAACAAGTAGACAAGGAGAAAGAGGAACAGGTAGACAAGGAGAAAGAGGAACAGATAGACAAGGAGAAAGAGGAACAGGTAGACAAGGAGAAAGAGGAACAGGTAGACAAGGAGAAAGAGGAACAGGTAGACAAGGAGAAAGAGGAACAGGTAGACAAGGAGAAAGAGGAACAGGTAGACAAGGAGAAAGAGGAACAGGTAGACAAGGAGAAAGAGGAACAAGTAGACAAGGAGAAAGAGGAACAAGTAGACAAGGAGAAAGAGGAACAGGTAGACAAGGAGAAAGAGGAACAAGTAGACAAGGAGAAAGAGGAACAGGTAGACAAGGAGAAAGAGGAACAGGTAGACAAGGAGAAAGAGGAACAAGTAAACAAGGAGAAAGAGGAACAAGTAAACAAGGAGAAAGAGGAACAAGTAAACAAGGAGAAAGAGGAACAAGTAGACAAGGAGAAAGAGGAACAGGTAGACAAGGAGAAAGAGGAACAAGTAGACAAGGAGAAAGAGGAACAGGTAGACAAGGAGAAAGAGGAACAGGTAGACAAGGAGAAAGAGGAACAGGTAGACAAGGAGAAAGAGGAACAGGTAGACAAGGAGAAAGAGGAACAGGTAGACAAGGAGAAAGAGGAACAGGTAGACAAGGAGAAAGAGGAACAGGTAGACAAGGAGAAAGAGGAACAGGTAGACAAGGAGAAAGAGGAGCAAGTAGACAAGGAGAAAGAGGAACAGGTAGACAAGGAGAAAGAGGAACAGGTAGACAAGGAGAAAGAGGAACAAGTAGACAAGGAGAAAGAGGAACAAGTAGACAAGGAGAAAGAGGAACAAGTAGAAAAGGAGAAAGAGGAACAGGTAGACAAGGAGAAAGAGGAACAGGTAGACAAGGAGAAAGAGGAACAGGTAGACAAGGAGAAAGAGG
>NC_091570.1:22288704-22296204 GCF_042767895.1 Penaeus vannamei
CCATATATCCATATACATAATTTCATCCAGTAAGCAGCTTTAATATTTTTGTACAAAGTAAATTACCTTGGTCACAGCACTTAGAGCCAGCCAAGCAGTCTTAATGATTTCATCATCTGTGTGGGTGAAGAGGTGAATCAAGCCACGCAACAGTTGCGGTACATAGTCACTGTAGTCAGCCCTTGTGTTCGAGCAGAATGCAAGCAACAGAGCTACAGAGGCACGTGACATTCCGGTGTTGTTTCCCCTGCAAAGGACAAGGTTTAAAATTATTTACGGAGAAAGATTTCTTATAACAGCCAAAATGAAAAGAAACTTAAAAAAAGAAAAAAAATTAAGGATACCTTCTGCAAAATTGTACCACCATGCAACTTACTTGGAGTGCTGCAACAGCTCATCAACAATAGTAGTAACTCCAGCATCATCCACAACAGCAAGAACTACACCCTGGCAATGACTCAAGGCCTCATCATATTCAGGAGTTCCTGCAGCCTCGCTAAGAGCTCCAAGGAGGGCTATCAGGATTTTGCTTAGGTGGCGCGTAAGGGAATCTCCAGCAACAGAGGCCAGGATGCACAGTGCTTGGGTGTTGACCGGTGGTGTAGTTAACTGTAAGATACAGACATGAATTTGGATAAGACAAAGCCTGCAACAAATTTCAGTATCTAAATACACAATAACAAATTTGCCCCCCCCCCCACATAAGTTTTTTTTTTTTTTTTTTTCCCAAAAAAATCAGGCCAGGTCATTCTACATGGTGGGAAATAAAGTGTATAATGTTAATTTACTGATAAAAAAGGACCACATATGAGTAGGATACCTGAGGAACAAGATATGGCAACACAACCCTACTCTTGATAGCCATAACTTGCTTCAAGCCATCAAGAGCATATTCCTTTGTCTCATCCTCGTTCTCTAGTTGTGCAAGAAGATGTGGCAAGATATCATCCAAAGCTCTGAATCCTACAGTGCTATGTAAGGAGTCAAAGGTCTGGGCAGCAGCCTGACGCACTGATGACAGAGGATCACACAGAGCTCGTCTATAAGAAAGTAGGTATATTAATGTGCATTCAATAAACACCATCCCAAGGCAATCCATTGTCATTTTCAGCAAGTAGCTCATTAAAAGATCTAAACAGTAACTTTCAATAATATGTACACAAAGTTTCATCTGTGTGTGCGTGTTCGTGTGCGCGCGTGTGTGCGTGTGCGTGCGTGTGTGTGTGTGTGAGTGCGTGTGTGTGTGTGTGTGTGTGTGTGTGTGTGTGTGTGTGTGTGTGTGTGTGTGTGTGTGTGTGTGTGTGTGTGTGTGTGTGTGTGTGTGTGTGTGTGTGTGTGTGTGTGTGTGTGTGTGTGTGTGTGTCTCTAATCTAACATCTAATGTACCAATCTAACTATAATAATAATAATGTAATAATCAATCTAATCTAACATCTAATGTACCAATGAATCATCATTATACCATACCTTACAGTTGGCACCAGATTGTCAGCAAAGCACAGAACCATATCCTTACTAGTGGATGCCATAATCTCAGAGAGACCAATACAAACACCTTGTCTATGGTCAGCCTCAGGAGACCCCAACCCAGCTTCCAATATGGGAATGATTTCTGGCAAAACACGCTCACCAAGTTTGCGTACAAGATCTCCGAGCGTACGTGCTGCCACCTTGATGGGGGAAGCAAAGAACACATTACTATATCTATAATGAACACAAATATAACATTATACTGTTCATCCATGTGAAAAAAATTAGGTACAAATAGGGAGAAAACAAAATTAAACAAAGCTAAACTATAAAAGATAAAAAGAATTACAGACATGAAAAATAATTAATGCCCTCACCTGTCTCTTATCACAGCTTGTAGAAGCGAGGTGACCAAGGAGGAGCGAGAAGAGAGTGGGAAGAATTTCTCGCAAGGTCTTGGGGGTGTTGGTGACCACAACCTTCCAGACGTGAAGTGCAGCTTGCCTTACCAACACGGCAACATCCGATCTACCCATGTAGAGCCCAGCCAGTACCCTGTTGCGCCTCTCTGGACCCAAGATGTCAATAATAGCCTGCAAATATAAATTTTGTTAGTATCATATTTGCATTCCTACTTATAATACGTATCAGAAACCAATCCTGTCAAATACTGTCAAATTTAAATTTGCATAGCAACCAAAAACGGCAGAAGTTATCAATACATACCCTCTGAGAGTGTTCTGTACCGAAGTTGTCATCTTCATTGACAGTGTCTGTTGTCATCTTACCAGACACACCTGATACCTTGAACAGCAGGTCTCCCAACAGCTGTACAGAACTGTATAGAGATTTCAAGATAACATCATAAGACTGGACTCCCTCAATCAGAGGAAATTTAAATGAAAAATAAGAAATGGATAACTAATTCCTCTAAGTTACATAAAACTGAACTAATTATCCATTAGAATAATTTCTAGTTATATCATAAAACATTTCACTTATCCGATACCATAACACAAAATCTAAATCCAATAAACAATATCTGAAATCAGATCCAATTATATGGCAAAATTGTAGAAATATGGACAAACTGAAAGACTGACATCATATTTTCTCATCACAATCCAAAAAGTCTGAACTAACCTGTATCGAATACGCCAGTTGTCATGAAACAGGCCAGCCTCAAGTTCGGGCAGCAGCAACGTGATGGCTGATTCAGCATATGTGTTGACAATCCTCTGACCAGCTTTGAGGGCAGTTTCACGAACAAATTCATTCTCATCGGCAAGGGCCTAAGAAAAAGAAAGATGTGAAATAAAAAAATTAAGTACTTGCACATTTTAACATGGTCTAACCAACCTAAAAAAGGTACATAAAAAATTCTGACTAAAATATCTAATAGTTCTTGCCCTAAGAATACAAAGGACAATGATGATAGTAACTATACTTACACATTTCCATGGTAATAAAATGAATTCTACTGTAAAGCTACTTCACAATTCTTTATCCTCAAAATAGTTAGGATCACAATACAAGGACACAATTCTCCAATCAGCTCTCACCTTCAGAATAGGTGGGATGATCTGGCCAATGTACGGGGTGAACTCATCCTGGAACACCGTTGGGAGGAAAATGAACATCATTATGTAGCCGTCCTTCACATGCGGGGCGATGTCAGAACGCTCAGCTGTGGCAATGATGTCAGGCATCAGGCGGTGCAGCTTTTCTGGACCTAGGCCACCCACAACCTGAAAATCACAAGCAATTGTTTAACCTGCCTTTAGGGAATGTTGCTCCTGATATCTAAACTGTTTGAACATCAAGATTTCTGTATCATAAGTACATGAAATAAACATATAGCAAATTGGCTATTGGTTCATTATTATTACAAGAACATTGGCTTGTATTGGTTATCATTGATAGAGCTGAACATATGAAGAGCAAGGTAATAACCACACAATTAGTGATAATCCTTCAAGATCAGAAATCAGCATAAAAATTTTCAAAATGGTTTTCAGGCATTTTAACTTCACACTATTAAACTGCATAATGACAAGCACTCCATCAGCAAATGTATAACAAACAAACCATCCTGACCATCTCATTCCTGTGACCATCAGCAATGTCTGTAATGCCAACAATATTCTGTAGAAATCTTAATAAGAAACTCCTTACCTCTGCCAGACCCTGAGCTGCTCCCGAACGATCAACACTCGAAGACTCTGAGGTCAGTGTCTGCATCAGCCAGGGCAGGAGGTCATCAAAGCTGGACTCTCCCATGCCCTTTACCATGGCTCCCAGCGCACGCGATGAAACAGCACGCACCTAGGTTAGAATGGGGTAAAGTACATTTTTTTGTGAATCCTATAGGTAAAAGATATATTCTAGGTTTTGCTATGATATAAAAATGTTTCTATTCTAGCCTTTTTTTCTTTTAATCAATCAATCTAATTTCAATATCAGCACAACAAAATGCCCTTTTAATACCTAAAGCATCAAATAAAGAGGTAATACACATGAAATAGAAGCCATCTAAAAACAAACATCCACACAAATAATCCCAACATAGAAAAATACAAAAATACACGGTCAATCCTTCACACCTTGGGCACAGGATCCAACAAGGAAGCCTTCAAGCCTGGGATGATGGCTGGGAGGTAAGGCTGGAGGTCCTTCTGGTCTGTCAGCGAGTACATATTGCCAATGATCTGCGCCGCCATTTTTCGGACCTATGGATGGGGAACAAAATAAACAAAGATGATTAAATATTTCATTATTGACCTGAGCCTTGAGCATAACAGAATATGTTAATAGACACTCTTAGGATCATGCATGAGCTTATGAGAAAAAGGAGAACTAGGGTAATAGGGAACAAAAGGAACTGGGAAAGTAGTAAGAAAATTCAATGAAAAAATAGTGGGAAATAAAGGAAAAGAAAGGTTTAACCTCAAAGTTTAATCATAAGATTATTGCTGCTACTAGAGGAGATAAACAATCTCCATCTGATAAGCTGATAGTGCGGGAACAGCCAGCTATGGTGCCAAACGTCGTTAGGTCCACAATTTGCCATGACAAGAATGGCTGCCAAATGTGCTAGCTCCGTTCATTAACTCAAAGACAATTCGAAGCTGGCCAGAGCCATCACAAATTATAACCCTTCAAACTGTGACTGTGTTTCACCAATGAATAAGTAAATGAACAATAATGCCTCACCTCAGTTGACCTATCTTGGAATGCTCTCTGGACTACAGGCATGATGAGAGCCAACGATGGGGCATCAATGAAATGGACAAATTTCGTCTCGAGCAATGTCTGTAGGCAAGTTGATGTGTTCCTGCTGGGGTCTTGCAGAGCATCAAGTAATACTGGTACAATAGCTGCAATGAAAAATCAGAAGGTATGAATATAAAAAATAACAAAAATATAATTTTTCATAAAAATTTTCATAACAAAAATAAAAATAAATACAAAAAATAAAGCATTACAAGCATTCAAAGTATAAAAATAAAATTATATTTTTTATGGTGTATGTATTTCATGTAAGAGGACATTTGTATGGTGTATAAAGTCTGGATTTTATTGCAAGAGGTACATGTGGTGTGGATACATGGCAAGTATGTTGTAGTGTGGTTGTATGATAGATATGTTGTGGTGTGGCTGTATGATGGGTATGTTGCAGTGTGGTTGTATGGCAGATATGATTTGGTGCAGTTGTATGGCTGTGCTGTTGTGTTGTGTTGTGTTGTGTTGTGTTGTGTGTTGTGTTGTGATGTGGTGTGTTGTGATGTGGTGTGATGTGATGTGGTGTGGTGTGGTGTGATGTGGCGTGATGTGATGACGGTGTGGTGTGACGTGATGTGGTGTGGTGTGATGTGATGTGGTGTGATGTGATGTGATGTGATGTGATGTGATGTGATGTGATGTGATGTGATGTGATGTGATGTGATGTGATGTGATGTGATGTGTTGTGTTGTGTTGTGCTGTGTTGTGTTGTGTTGTGTTGTGTTGTGATGTGTTGTGATGTGATGTGATGTGATGTGATGTGATGTGATGTGATGTGTTGTGTTGTGTTGTGTCTGTATTTTTTTATATGACATCATTTTCACAAAAGGTAATTAACAAAATAAACATATTTTCTCAAAGCTTACCCTGAATCTCAGGATTCCTGATAACGGAGCCAATCAGCTTGAGCGCCTGACCCCCAGCATGTTGTACTTTTGTGTGCGAATCGCTCAATACTTCAATCAGTCTTGGCACAATTGAGGGTAGACAAGATGACAACTGCTTGGGGGCACAGAAAGCCATGTTGCCTAAAAGCTCGACAGACCCTGCAAAGGATTAAATTTTTAGATATTGCTCGGAAATGTACATACACATATTTTCAACTTTTCTTCTTTTCTTTTTCACAATTTCAAACTTTTACATAAAAGGTTTTAATTGGGATTCTCTGTTTAAAATGTCTATTGATATATCTTATTTCATCCATTTCTCCTTTTTTTCTTTCCTCCCACATAATGCTACATCTATCAATGCCTAAACACAATCTTCCAAAAATAAAGATAAAAACATTTGATTATTTATCATACTCCTTTTAGTTTCTCACAGAAATAGCAAATAGAGAAAGCAATGAATCTTAAAAAAAAAAAGTTATGACAATCACAACAAAAGTAGTTCCAATAATACTAACATAAAGCAACATTTTATAAAACCACATGAAACTGCACCTGTCTTTGTTCTCCACGAATCCTCCTCCAGCGCAGCTAAGAGGGACGGCAGGACAAGCTTCACACCGTGGGCCGAAAGCTTGCCCATGACAGCCTTTGCGGTGTCATCGGCAGCTTGCCTGACGTAATGATTATTATCACCAAAGCACAAAAGCAGGTGTGGCAGAATGTGCACAATGTAGGGCTCAAACAGCTTCCCTAGCATGTTGCATAACTGCTCGAGGGCAAAGAGGGCTCCTTCCCTGAATTTGTAGTTCTTTTTGTCCTGTAGCATCAAAAATATATAAATAAATCAAAATTAAATTAAATTAAATCAAATCAAGGCACAGCAAATTCTTATTTAACTCGATCAAAATATATCAAATCAAATTACATAGTAAAAAAACATATAACAATTATAGTAAAATAAAAACAACAAAATAAATATAACAACAACAATAACAAAAATACCTGGATGGCATTGGTAAGTTGATTCATGATATCCAGCTGTTTGAGAGCCAGGATACCCATGCCCTTCACCAGAGATGCAAGCCCATAAGCCGCACCCTTACGTTCTCCATAGCTATTGGACTCAAGGAGAACCTTCATGAGTTTCGTCACAAGTTTGGGACACTCGTCTCTGATGGCTGGGACGAGAGGATGGAGACAGTTGGCCACTGCTTCCTGGACCTGGAAGAGAAAATCAGTAGTGAGTGAGAGTGAGAGTGAGAGTGAGAGTGAGTGAGTGAGTGAGTGAGTGAGTGAGTGAGTGAGTGAGTGAGTGAGTGAGTGAGTGAGTGAGTGAGTGAGTGAGTGAGTGAGTGAGTGAGTGAGTGAGTGAGTGAGTGAGTGAGTGAGTGAGTGAGTGAGTGTGTGTGTGTGTGTGTGTGTGTGTGTGTGTGTGTGTGTGTGTGTGTGTGTGTGTGTGTGTGTGAATTATAGCAATTCATTATTGACACTGCAGTTATATAGCTTAAGATCAACATATGAAACTCACCTGCTGTGATGGAGTGTGGAGGGCTTCAACCAGTTTGACAACAATGGGTTTGATCTTAGGGTCTGTGTGATCCAAATGCTTGGCTAAGGAGCCCATGAGGATGATGACACTCTGCCTGACAGCATCATAGCTTGCATGCTTGGGTGCTGTGTTGAGGAACTTTTCAAACACTGGCAGAAGACTATTCACAGTTTCCTGCAAAAAGATAAAATGTATTTTTGGAATTAAGAAAAAAAAAAGCAAATAATAAGTCATATAAATCATATATATCAAAATTATTATTAAAAAGATAATAAACTATGCAAAGATATATTCTCTTACAAACAAAAA
>NC_091570.1:22301204-22308704 GCF_042767895.1 Penaeus vannamei
TTTTTCTCCTGTTATCTTAGTACTTACACACAAAGCACCTTGTTTCCAACTGAACAACTAGATACTCATCCATTCTACAAGAATTTAAATACAGGATTTAAAAGATTATATCCTTTTCATCCTATATCTTCATACATTTCTGCTATGGCTTATATAACCTATATTATAAAGCCATCAATAAAAGTAGTCCTGTCGAGTAGGAAAATGAATGCAAGCCTTCACCTTACTTGAGATAGGACACTACACAAAAAAGTATATCATTAAACAAAAATCCACAGGTCACTTACTCCTCCACAACAGACTGATTGTACAGCGTGCCTTCAGGTGTGTTGAAAATTGCAAAGTCTTCCTCCGAAACCTGTGTCAACTTTGGGTTGTTTAGGTGATTGATGGCATACTTTACTACTGGCGGAATAACGACTCTACCTCCTAAACGAGCTAGGCCTGCTAAGACCTGTTGTAAAAAAAATAGAGGAAAAATATTAGTACTTAAATTTAAATGAAAAACAAGGTCAGGCAAAGGACATTTATTATCCAAAAATATAAAAATCCCCTTGTCATCTCCTTACCGACTCATTGATTGGTGATGGAATGTATTCTGTTGTAAGCTGTGGAACAAGGTCTCCCTCCTGGTTCTTAATGACCTCTTCTGCATTTAGACCCTGAGCACGGCACACCTGCTCCCACAAGTTAGGATTCTCACGAACTGTCATGGTAGAACAATAAGAGATGTGTCAAGAAGAGTACATGAAATATATACTGTTTTTTTTTTTCTTCTTCTTTTTTTATACAGTAAATAGCAATGACATTCTGCACTATATGCCCTCTTCATCTGTGCATACTGCAGAAATTCTACGACTCCTTTATTCAAACAAAGAACTGGCATTAGCAAACAGCTTAAGAATACCCTTACCCATTGAAGGGTGGAAAGCCGCAGGAAGAGCCAACACAGCTAGCCTCTCCTTCTGGCTCCTGTCTAGATTGCTGGGAGAGCAGATGACAATGAGAGCTTGAGCCACCCCAGCAGGGCTCAGCTCTCCTACTCCACTGCCTCCGCCTGCATCTGGTTCGTCTGCCTTCTGCAAGATGAGGGAACATACTGGAGTTAAGGCCTTTACTGGCTACTACCCAAACTTTGTCTGTTAGCATCATGTGCCACTTTTTTTGTTCCTCTTTATCAGCAATGAGTAATAATTCAGCAAATGTGTAAATAAAAACATAAAAAGGGCAACACACATTCCATCCCTATGAACTTACTTGAACTTTCGCATTCTGCATCATTACTGTCAAGCTGCTTAGGAGATCTGCCGCCAGCTGTCCTCCACCTAGTGAGGCAACCAGCTTTTTGGACGAGTTCTGTGCTGCCAGCCTGACCTGGGAATGAGGGCAAACCAGGCACCATACCAGTGCCTGCTCCACTGCCATTGCCTCATTTCCCAGTTTCCCAATGTGATGTGACAAAAGAATTTCACACCATGTCACCAACTGCAACAAACCTGATGTTGTTCCATAAAATTAATCACCTTTCTTAGCTTCATTTCCCATGATTACAAGATTTTGTTCTTGTACAGAGAACATCATAATATTACATCCATACATATTCTAAAAGGGAAAAGTAACATCAGAGTAATATCAGAGAGTACATCATACACTAAATAATTATATCAAAACACAAAAAAATAATCCTTGCCTTCCTTAGGAGCCTGAGTAAAGAACTTTTCCCCTGTGAAATATCCCTTCTGTAGGTCTAGGGTTGATGACCACAATGAAGCAATTTTCTCTTCCGCAGACATATCACTCATGCTAATCTTCAATAGTAACACTGTCGCTGTCAATGCCTCAGATAACATTGGCACCTAAAAAGAAATGTATTTATTTACATTGCAAAATGATGCTATTTCTATTTCAAAACACATTACAAATTCTAAACCAGGAATTATCCATCCAAACAATAGGATGTGTTACCTACAATACGAACAAAAGCTACAGTAGAATTACAAATTTCAATATTGTGTAAATAATTTTTTATCAAAGATATTTGGGGATCTACTATTGCCCTTAGACAGAGTAAACATACTGTATTATACAAGTATTTGTTTCTATTTCCAAGTAGTATCATCAAAATGCTGCTAGTAAGAAAATGGTGTACAAAAACTGTACTCATAAAATTAAAAGAAATAAGGACACTTATATCCTTCATGAAGTCTTCTTCATCTAAAGGTATATATCAGAATGATAATCAAACAAATGCCAAGATATTAAAAAAGGCTGACATGAACAGGTGATAAAATTCATTCTTTTACTTGAACTGTTACCTTATTACTTGTCGTACCTGGGTACTCTGGCCAAGAGCCTTGTCAATGCAGGCCATCAGTTTGGGGATGAGGGTGGCCGCCTTGAAGGCACTTGAAGGGGTAACACACGCTAACAGGCACCGAATATACGCTGCCCTCACACTTGTGGTTGAAGTTTTCAAGCCCATCCCTTTCTGTTTGGCAAATAAAGAGCTTCTGTCATTAACACTGCCTCCCATTTACTCCTGTATGACCCTCTTCCACAGGCATCCATAATATCTATATATCTGAAATCATCACCTCGCATACAACATGGATTTTACGGGAAAATTACCGGGAAGAATTCAATCAGTTTTGGGGGGATGTCAGTGTTGAACTTGCCTGCCCAGGCAGTGAGGGCAGAGAGGCCTTGCACTAGTGACCCCTCATGACTTTCCGTCTCCAAGACTTTGATCATCTTTTCCAAGACCATCACTGACAAGTTGTAAGCGCTGCTCCCAGTTACACAGTGCTCACTGATGGCCTCTACACCCTAACAAGAGAAATAAGACTTAGACTTTCTACTATGTCATATGAAAAAAAAGAAAAAGAAAGAGAGAAAAAAAATGACAAAGATTACAGTAAATAATTTCCAAACAAATACTTTGAACTAACTATTACATTTCACCTTACCAAAAAAAACATACCTGTAGGACAGACACTTTCTGAGTATTGACCGTCAACTTTCCATCTGAGCCAAAGAAAACATCAAACACAAGCTTTACAAGTATTTCCACAGCTGATGCATCACTACACTGCTTTGAAAGCTGTCGGCACACCTCAACTGTGTCATCGCGCACTTGATCTTCTTTGGCATGAAGTGGGCCTGCAAAGATATGAGGATGCAAATTACTGGTCTTCTAAGATATATGGTAACAAACAGGAAAATCACATGTACCATTTCCTTTTTTTTTTTTTTTTTCTTTTTTTGCCGATGAATTCTAAAAATAGCAGAAAACCGGTTACCCATCATCTGCCTCTGAAACATATCTAATTCAGGACTTACTGGCAAGCAACTTGCTAAGTTCTTCCACATACTGGCTCAGGTCCAGATTGAGCCCTGAACAAAGTCGAGCCACAGCCTCCAAGATGACTTCAGGATTACGCAGGAGGGATTTTTTAAGAGCAGGTAAGATCAGTTCTTTAAAATCTTCATGGCTCAGCTGGCGTAAAAGTGGCCGTGTCTGGTCTAAGACGAATGGTCTTGGCTAAGGAAAGTAACAGAATTTCAAATCACACTTTTATCTCAATAGTAAACAGACATGTACTATAAAATAAGATTAATACAGTTCTTTCTTTCTCTTTAATCAAAATGTTTACTTGAAACAACTGTTAACATCTCCCAACTAAAATATCACTTATTGCTGTCTTACTAACAAGAAAGCATATTTCTGCTCCTCCAGAAGAAGAAATAAGCCCAGCACCTCACCTTGATCTTAACCTGGATGACCAACTTCACATAGGTCTCAGTGAGCACACGCTTCATGTTAGCAACAGGAGGTGACACATTGTCCTGGGTCATGAGTTGGAGCAGGTGACCCCCAAGAATCACACGGTGTATGCTGATCTCACCGCTCACCAATGCCTGTGAGAAGAGGACCAAAAAATAATAATTCCTTAAAATACCTTAAATCACACACGATTTCCCGACTCATCCATTTCTTTTTATCAACATCTTGTGATAGAGGTCGGCAATGAGTACATAAGTGCCAGACTTGGCACACAGAGCACTTGTCTATAGTGTACTATGGGATTCAGAGGAGCAAAGAAAAAAGTTAAACAGCAAAATATTAAAAGGTGAGGGGGAGGGGGAGGGAGGAAGAGAGGGAGCGAGAGGGAGGGAGGGAGGGGGGGGGGAGAGAGAGAGAGAGAGAGAGAGAGAGAGAGAGAGAGAGAGAGAGAGAGAGAGAGAGAGAGAGAGAGAGAGAGAGAGAGAGAGAGAGAGAGAGAGAGAGAGAGAGAGTTATTATTATGGGCAGCTATATTCTAAAATCGAGAAATATTGGAAACTACTGCGAATGATCATGCAGCCTCCATATCAAGTTCCCTGACACCACTATCTGATAAATTCAGTTGCATGAAGAAAGTGGCGAGTATAAACCTAAAATCATAAAACATGTATATTTTTTATTACAAAGAATGCTAACAGTTACAAAAATATTACATTTATGTTATGCATGTGCATGAAAATACATTTGGGTATACTGTGCTGAAAAAAAAATGGCACACAAGATTACGAATAAGAAGGCATTAGTTATCAACTGGCACACTATGTTCAAAAGGTTGCCGACCCCTGCCTTACGACAACCCCATGTCACTAAGCTTACCTCACAGACAGCCTTTAAGAGATCTGCATCCTTTAAAATGGGCCTGAGGGTTTTAAGGGTCTTGCTGGACAAAAAATTGTCATTTGCTGCAACCGTGAGGGAGAAGTGTATTGCCAAGGCCTCAGTCAGGGCAGTAGCCTCTTTTGAGCTAATGGGGTGCTTGGAAGAAAATGCAATGCACCAGACCCTTGCTGCCACTTCTGCTGGGAAAATGTGGATTCGGGCCAGTGCACGCCTGTGGAAAATTTTCTGTTAGAAGATATGATAGAATATGTTTTAAATTTTGTGTGCAAACAATTCACATTCTTTTAGTCAGACACAGAGATAGACAGACGGATGGACAGACAAACCAGACAGTTGCTAACAATCCTAAGAGATCCTGATGAAAAAGGTAAAATAAAGTCAACTCACGATGAATGAGGCGCCAATGAATGCTGCTGCGCAAGAGCCTGCTGGGACAGGGCAAGTGCTGGGATGGAGGCAGCATGCTTCTTAGCCAACGTGTAAATCAGTTCACGTAACTTGCTCCTCGAGGGGCCATCAGTGTAACTCGGAACCACTTGTACCAGGAGTCGGGACACTCCCTTCACTATCACGTCTGGCAACTCTGTCAGCAAAAAGCATTATGTACTATCATACAATGATGTAACAGTATTTTACAACATGCTCTATCAGCGAGAATAGTCAGCAGCATGAAATGATAAGAGGATGATTCAACCATCAATAAGACATAGCAAACTTCTTATCAAAGAGTCATAAATATGAATCTTTTTATGCAACAGGAAGCCAGGAAACATACACTGCAGAACTGCCTGGTTTGCAATCTTTTTTTGGTTAATCTTTACGGTATGGACACACGAAGGTAGAGGAAATTGAAGATGATATTCTTGTAGAGGACAAAATGTTGTAGTCATTGGTACATGAAATAATCTACAGACACCAACAACAACACCACAAATAAAGGAAAGAGATTGCTGAAAGTGCAGTTCTCAGCCAAAGTCCACTTCGTCCTCCCAAGTTTCAGCTCTATCTAGTCGTGCATACGAAGTGAAGACAATGTTTCCTGGGGGGTGCTGGAGGGCAGATCCCCCCATCAACCCTCCCCAATCACGGCAACATGGATTATTGAATAAATTTTGTGACACGGAATTGGGGACTTAGTCTCTGACAAGTGTATCCATACTGTAAAGAATAACCCTTTTTTTAATAATTGAGCAATAACTTATTCTGAACAGGTAGGAATAGTGTCTTCGGTATACCTATATATAATAAGGAAAATCTAAGGGCACTGTCATAAAGATGTGTAAAAAATAAATTCACTGATATATATGATCTACGCAGGCAAAGAATAACATCAGAAATTCTTAAAATATGTCGCAACAAATGCCGTGCCGAGGCAGATTCCAATCACACTCACAGCAGCTAAGTCCCTGTGCGCGAAATTTGTCTATACGCTAAGTCAAAAAATCACTCACCGAGTATAAGTCCACGAGCAGCTTTCAAAGCAACTTCCTTCAGACTGCGCATATATGTCATTTGACGTCACTAACATTAATGTCATGATAACAACTACTACTATTTCATATCTATTCCAAATTACCAGATTGGATTTTTTTTTTCATATTATATTGTATGATTCACTTTACACTATATTCTCATAAACACAATTCGCCCATAAACATTCATTTATATTACATTATTGAATACTTAATGTATATTTTGGCTTTTCATAACCACCGAACACCCCTCGATTACCACTTTTAACGACCTGCTCTTAATGAGTGCCCAACCCAGCTTTTAAGGGTTCACGACCCGTGCCATTCTTTCTTCCTCGGGCATAGGCATAAGACATGGAATGGAGTTTCTGTCACTTTTGCGATTGTGGTTTGGGGGATATTTTATAGACAAAGTGAAGATAAACAAGGATTAATTACAGTACCAAGAGCACTATCTAATTTTGAAAAATCATAAGTGTGAAAAGTGTCACGGTGACTATACCCTCCACAGTAAGGTAAGTGCATATGCTAATGATTGGGCGGTGATAGACTAGGTAAAGAGGAGGTCCGAGGCCAGAGCCAATGGTAGGGAAATACAGTGATCGGGAGGGTCTCCAGGGGCAGAGCCCCCGGTAGGGAGATACAGAGATCAGGAGGGGGTCCGGGGGCTCTCCCCCGATAGGAAAATATAACTATCAGAAGGGGGTTCTGGGGGCGGAGCTCTTTGGTTCCTAAGGCGATCTTTGTGATAGATTGTGCATTTAGGCCAGGTTCGCTCGCTCATTTATTCATTTACTCAACACTGTGTCAAATCTTCGTGGCTGAATCTTGGCTTGGGTTTTTCATTTTTACTCTTTTGATTACCTTTTAAAATCCCTGCTAAGAGCAAAATCGACCATACGTGACCCCTTTAAATCCCCGATTCCCCACAGGATCCCCCAAGAATGTTGAATGGAGTTGGGGACTTAGTCTCCATTGGGTGCAGTCATGTTAGTAAGAATTACCATGTCTTCTTATATTTATTTTTTTTTTCAAATCCTAACTTAAAGGGGGTGGCTATAAAAAACTTACTTTCTGATTGTTTCTAGACCCAAATTTATAGTATTGTTAAAGGAGAAACATGTAACAACATTAACATACTTCTAAATTCAGACTACTCAAATGTATAATGTCATGCTGCAAAACTTCTGCAGTTATACATAAATTTTTAATACAGCATTATATATCCTAATGTTTTATATAATACATTCCCCATTCAAAAACTCCCTATGCTTTATCTTTTATAATCCCCCCCCATAATGAATACTTATTATCAACATGTGAATCAACAATTTCTTATCCTGA
>NC_091570.1:22323704-22331204 GCF_042767895.1 Penaeus vannamei
TTTCACACTTCCGAGTATAAATGATTAGCTAATTGATATCTCTGGCAAAAATCATTTCTTCCTTCAAAAAATTCATCGAAGTCGAAGGGTCATTGTTGTTGACAGATTTTGAGGTAAACTTTAACGTTGTGTTGAAAGTGAGTGAATTTACTCCTCTATTTTGTAAGTTTTCTGCATGATTTATGCGGTTTTATTGGCGTTCTTGTTATGATTTCGTTTCTTTGTAGAGTTTAGAATATGAGGAAGTGTAGTGAGGTTGAACTGGGAAAGAGAAGAGAGAGAAATAAGGTAACGCGATGATTAGTTGTGGAATAGGATGGAATTGCATTGGGATTTATTTAGTTATATACTTTTGATTAATTTCGCGAGTATGATTTAGTATTGTAAGTTATTTTCAAAATATGATTAGTAGTATTTTGAGTATTGTTTAGTCATTATTAGTTTATATAAATGTCACTTGGGTGACGTACCTTGCCTTTGTCCTACTCTCTTTTGTTATATTATCACTTTTAGCATTTTTGTTGTAATAACAATATTTTTTTTAGAAAGGCATTGCAGGCACACCAACCACCATGCATATTCATATTTGTGTCTGTGTGTGGAGATTGGTTCCCGTCGTTGATGCTGTGGAAGGAGGAACTTAGTGATCTTTGTGCCAAAGTATGAAGCACACTATTTGTGACAGGGGTATTTGTTATAGAGAGCGATGCACCCTCCCAGAAACTAAATTGAAAAAAATGGTGTTTTTCTGCAGCAAATCCAATGATTTCTACCACAAAATGAGCAAGCTTGCAGAGGTGTCAACCTGTGTCTGGCGAAAGAAAGTGTGAAACGCAAGATGCACACGATTCTAAACAAAAGTATAGATAAATCTTAAAATATGTAAATGAACTATAATAACAATAGTAAAAGACTTTAGAAGCATGAATGTAACAGCAGTCATTGATAATTTACCTTACCTTGAATAACACAACAGTAAAAGCATAACTCATTACTGCAATATCCGTATTAGTTCATGTGTTACTATATGGCTAATTATCAGTATCTGCTGTTAAATATTTCTGCTCTTAAAGTCTTTTCTTAATGTTGTTATTCTTCATTTACATGTTTTAAGATTTGTCTATAGACTTATTCTGAATTATCTGCACATTGTGCGTTTCACATTTTCATTCGCCAGCTGCCAGGTTTGACAGTGTGGAACCGATCATTTCATGGCAGAAAGCTGGCGAGAAATGTTGTGTTGATTCTTAGCTATTCTTAAGACTGTACAGTGGCAATGAAGAAAAAATAGACCATCCCAGTTTAATATCTGAGCCCATCAAAAGCCCCAAATGCCAAAAAAAAAAAAAAAAAAAAAAAAAATTAAAATCGAATGATATACGTCATGTCCTCCCCTGCTATTGGGACTATCAAATCAAGATCGTCGATGGAGAAATGGTACGTGTCCTCAATGATTCATTTGCAGAAGAAACAATGCCAAGAACTGATGAAATCATTTTTCTGCAGATTTTTTTTTTTTTTTTTTTCTTTTTTTTTTTTCTTCTTTTTTTTTTTTTTTTTTTTTTTGACTCTATTTATGAGAGGGGGTGTCACTATCGGTAATAATTACCCAATCTGAAAATAGGTCCAGGGAATGAGCAATAAACACTATATTAGGCAAGTACCAAATTAAAATTTAATTGAAATTCGCACCATTAGGCATAACCAATTTTCTTCCTTTCTTACATGACTCTTTGCCAGGGATTAAGTTTCAGTTCAAAAAGGAATACAAATTATTTATAAAGTGTTGTTTTTATGTCCTTATGAGATCTTTTTCTTCTGCAGTAAAACATGGACCGTCTTCTGCGCTTGGGAGGAGGCCTACCAGCCCTTGGCCAGGGACCTCCACCCAATGATGCTCCCGTTCCTGACACTGCTGAACAAGTAAGTTGACACTGCGCATTTAAAGAAGGTATACTATGCATGTGCATTATATATTTAGGTTACATGAGAAATAGTGTCTTTTTTATCAGGCAAAATAAAACTGGAATAATGACAATAGAATTTGTGCAGTGTTATAAAATGTAACAGTATTTTATTCTTTGAACAGATAGATAGTGCTCAATGACCTAGATGTCTAGCACCTTTTTCTTAACAATTAACCATTTGTAGAGATAGACTTTCTATATTTTAACTCCTTTAATGGGATTTTAAAGATTCCTTTAACCCTAAGTGCATTTCGTGTCTACAGGTTTACATCTCATCACTAGCATTGTTGAAGATGTTGAAGCATGGCAGAGCTGGAGTTCCCATGGAAGTGATGGGGCTGATGCTGGGAGAGTTTGTGGATGACTACACGGTCCGAGTTATTGACGTATTTGCTATGCCACAGAGCGGAACTGTGAGTGCATTGTTTGTTGTTACTCTCAGTATGTATACTTATACTGTGAATATTATTTGCAAGTTATTAGTCAAAAATAATAAAAAAGGGAGAATGTTAAGAAATTACATTAATTGGATATTTTTGTCTGTTAGATGTAGACAAATATTAACTTTGTTTCAATTATTGAGCATTCTAGGCTCATTAGAATATGTCAATTACTAAGCATAAAACAAGATTGCCTTCAGATCATTAAATCATTAGTATTAAAAACCCTTATGGATATTAAATAGGTTTATATATGTATTTACTTAGGTTTACAAAATAGGTAAGTTTTAAATGTTTTATAAGAATTCCAGATTTTGTTCAAGAATCTATAAAAGCCAGAGTAAATGTTGTTCATATTGTTAAGTAGATGACATGGCACTATGTTTATCACAATGTTGACTTAAGCAATTCATCCTTTTTTTTTCTCTCTCTTTCTTTCTTTCTTCCAGGGAGTATCAGTAGAAGCTGTAGACCCAGTGTTCCAGGCCAAGATGTTGGATATGTTGAAGCAAGTTGGTCGGCCAGAGATGGTGGTCGGCTGGTACCACTCTCATCCAGGATTTGGTTGCTGGCTCTCTGGAGTCGATATTAACACCCAGCAGAGTTTTGAGGCTCTGTCGGAGAGAGCTGTGGCTGTTGTGGTCGATCCAATCCAGTCTGTTAAAGGTGTGTAGTTTGACTGGCAGAGGCTGGCTGTTTTAACACCCACCCCTCCTCCATTTAGGATCTGTTGTCTTACTGTGTTAAGTGTAAATTGAGAGATGTATTTGCTTAAAAATCCTGCTGCTGCTTAGGCCCTAAATTTTATCTTAACAGTCTTATAATGGAACTTTTATATTGAAAATGTTGAGATGAAATATTTGGAAAATGTTAAAAATATTTAGGAAAAAAAATAACATCCTTTTCTCCATTTAATCTTGAAACTAAGAATATTTTGCAGATAGGTCTTTATAGCTTTTACTTTCACTGAAACCCATTTGTAGTTTTCCTCCAGTGACATGCTTTAGTAATTCAATGTTAAGGTAGGACATTACCATGATTAAACGTTAGTGATGTATTCTTGCCATTAGTTTTCCTAACTCTTCATTTTTTCTCTACCCCAGGTAAAGTAGTGATTGATGCCTTCAGATTAATTAATCCCAACATGATGGTTCTTGGGCAGGAGCCTAGACAGACTACTTCAAATCTTGGGCATCTTCAAAAACCATCCATTCAGGTAATTTCAAATTTCAGCTGGTTTAGTTATAGGTCTAAAATTTGATGAACCATGTTCATTGTGATAGAGGTGTTATGAATGAGAATCTCTTGTTCCTTGTTATAGTCAATATACTTGTGCCTGATTTGCATTATTTTGAATAAAAATGATTTTCCTCATTGACAGTGAGCCACTGTCTGCATCATATTTCTTTTTCATATCAACTTGAAAGTTGGAATGTGAAACTGAAAAATTCAGTAATAAACTACAAATTAGCAGCCAGTTCCTAGTGTCTTGCTTAACAAATTCTTTCTACCCTTCTAGGCCCTGATCCATGGACTCAACCGTCACTATTATTCTATCCCCATCAAATACCGCATGAATGAAAGGTAAGCTTGTGTAGCGAGTCATTGCTGCAGTTTGGACGTCTATGGAAAGCAAACCTACCTGTAATAAACCTTAACTTTACATTCCTGGAAAACTGTTTTGTGCCAAATCATCTCAGTAAGCAGTTCAGTGCCTAAATTCATCTGGCAAATATTTCCAGAGAACAACAGATGCTTCTTAACCTGCACAAGAAGTCGTGGATGGAAGGCCTGACACTCCAGAACTACAACGAGCACAGCAGTCTCAATGAGGACACTGTTAAGGAGATACTTAATTTGGCCACAGCATATAATAAGGTATTTTTTTTTTCCTCAACCTTGTATTATGATTAGGATCCTCTTCCATACTGAGGATTTTCTTAACAAGTGATAATTATAGTTTCATTTGTTGTAGATGTACCCATATGATCTAATATTTTTTTACTTCTTTGCTTTTCAGAGTTTGGAAGAGGAAGAGAAAATGACCCCAGAGCAATTAGCCATCAAGAATGTAGGAAAGTTAGACCCCAAGCGGCATTTGGAGGATAAGGTTGAAATCCTCATGACCTCAAATATTGTGCAGTGTCTTGGTGCTATGCTGGACACTGTTATTTTCAAGTAAATCTCCTTTTATTTAGTCTACAGTTTTAAATGAATCAGTTATTAGTGTAAACTGGATATTGTAGCAAGAGGATTGTTCTGCCATGCCTAGGAATGATTGCAGCATTGTATGACAATAAATACTAGAAGATATTGTGTGTTTTGTACCAGCATTTTAAAACACAGCCATTAGCCCAAAACAAAATCATGTATGTATTTATTATGCTCTATAAAATTCAAAAGGAAGATGAATGCAAGTATTATTTTTCTTGTTGCATTTATTTATATGGAAATAATTAAAGTTTACACTATATGCTTGAAGCCATTTGCTTTGCCATTCCTTTGGTAGCAATTCTAAATCCAGGTATATATTCAAGCATCATTCTCATGTTCCTCGTAAATTTTCTATAGAAAGCAAGAATAAATTAAAACTAGACAAAAAAAGAAACATTTTCCATACCACAATTAAGTGTTGTAAACTCTATACTGTAATAAAAAAATAATAGTTTGATGAATTTGTCATAGCCTTTTAATACATTTTTTTATACATGTTATGTACATAGTATGGAAGAAATATGACATCTACATGTTGATTTTGAACAATAATGATGAATGAGAAGCACCATAATACTGAAGCCATATCAGGAAGACATCTACAGAGTGCAGATTGTGACAGTATTTTGAATGAGATCACATTAAGCAGGTTTTGATACTATACATTAAAATTAATCATGAACAAGGATTGTGCTAGATTTCTAATACTTCAAATGCAAATTATGAAGTCATTAGGCATCTACAGAAGGGCCACCAATAATTTGTTGAGTAAGTTCATTGCACTTGTGTCATGCTCTGTCATGACAGAGTATTTTGAATTATACAGCAGACTAGCATCTAGAAATTTGTTTTAAAGTTAGTAACAGAGTGAGAAGTTAGATTGCTTTTGCTCTATTTCAAGTGAAAATTTGCTGCTAATCTATTTCTGAATTTCCGTGACTTTTTTTGAGGACTTCCAGTATGGTTTCCCATATCTGGCGAGCCTTTGTTATCTGTTGAGTTATTCATGTGATGACCTTTGCCCCCTGAATCAGTCTCTTTTACATTCTGCCTTTGTTCAATGAAGGATACACACGGTGTGTCTGACTCTGAGCTCTGATTCATCCATGAAAAGGCCATGATCAGATCTGACTTGTTATCCCTTGATTTTCTCGCTTCCATCATTCCCTTGCTGTCAAAACCTGAAACTACACTATAACTTCTGCTCCCCTGGGCACTCACAGTTGTGGTGACAACCTGGGTGTCACCCTCGCGACATGGCACAACTTGCAGGTCAGATCTCTCTGTGGTTGTATGCCCTCTGGGTAGTTTCTGCCTACTTTCTGAATCCAAGATATTCCTCTCATTACCTGCACTTCCAAAGGTCTCATGGCCTGTCCTATACAAGTCATGTGATTGCTGAGTGAGGCCTGGCTGTCTCCTGTTCTGGTCACTGGAGCCATCTCTGTCTTGGTGTTGTACCAGTTTGTGAGCAAAGGTAACATGCTTGGCTCTCAGAGATGGACTGCCTGGTACTTTAAGACAGGAACTTGGTTTATCTGCTGTTGTGGTTGTTCCTGAGGTTGAAGCAGGTGGCTGGCTGGGGTGTGATTGCGATCCTGGGCATTCGTTGGACATAGTGGTCCTCTCTTTTTCTCCGTACCTCGGACTTGATGGAACACGACTAGGCTGAGCATTCTCCTGAGAGGCCATTTCTTTGTTGCTGTCTTCTTCTTTCTGCATTCTAAAATGAGAAACAATTAGGGAGTCTTTGAGCAAAATAGAGCCTTTTCTTCGCTCCATTTTTGGTGTACCATGTTCATTATCCTCACTCACTCGGGATCCAGCTCCTGAACTAGACACTTTATCAGAGTCTGTTGCTACGCCTTTGACTATAACTGTTCCTTTGTGCCGACAGAAACCCTGGCTGTGAACAGATGTACTAGGAGTTTTATTTTCTTTTTCCCTATAATTGACTTCTGGAAGATTATCACTTGATTTTTTTCTTTCATGCTCTTGATCTCCCAATTTGTTTGAATCTTTGTGGGGAGAGAACACTGGGATACTAGAATACTTTCTGTCATAAGAAGTCTTATTTTCTACGCCCGTTGTTGCTGCACGCAAGTTCTCATGTGAGGAAGATGATTTTTTATTTGACACCCCACCATGAAACCCAGACACATCATTCAGAACCTCACCATCAACAACAACAGACCCAGAACTTATCACAGAATACTTGGAATAAAGAGACGAATCAACATTCTTGTAAGGTGAACCACTTGCATCGCTAGTGCTACCTTCACTTCCGCTGCTATAGGTTTTTCTCTGGGATTTGGGAGAATGTTTCTGCATGATATTTGGAGACAGGGGTTTTAAAGACTCCCTTTTGGAAGTTTCTGTATCACTTGCAACATGACTCTGCCTCTCCCTCAAACTAGTGTCACTGCTCTTGTCAGAACGTTGAGAGTATGTGGGCCCAGATCTGTAAGTTTCTGGCATCACCTTTTGACCAACATTTTCATGTAGGTTCACTGAGTAACATGCTTTCCTTGGTGGGCCACCAGCTTGAGGGGGTTCATGAGGAGTTAACGATACCTGTAACAAGAGTAATTTACATCAGTACCTTAAATATTACATGAAATCTAAGAATTATCCTCATTCAGGCTGACAAGCCAAATCTCATGTTTATTTTTTGTGACTATTGTAGATATGAAACACTAAAAAAATAAAGTAAATAATATTATCCAAATTAAATCCCACTCACTTTGAGATGACCTCTGACACAACCTCGAAGGTCAAGCAACGGATACCAGCCACAGAGGGAGACATGTCCACTCCATATTGAGGTAGCATCCACACACACAAAACCCATTAATGGATCTTCTAATGAGGGTGGCTGG
>NC_091570.1:22356536-22361536 GCF_042767895.1 Penaeus vannamei
TTTTTCTTTTTGTTATTTTTATTTTTCCTTTTTTTTTGCCATTTTTTCTGCTTCGTTTATTTTCTTTCTTTCTTTTTCTGATATTTCCCTTTTCTTTTTTCTTCTTTATTTTCATTTTACTTATCTTTCTTTCCTTTCTTTTCATCCTCATCATCTTTCTCTTTTTCTTCTTCTCTTTTTTCTGTCACAAGAATATCTATCAAGTATATTTATGAGAAAGAAAAAATTGTAGTCTGCGTTTTTTTTATTTGGTTGCAAATGGCTATGAATAATAAAAGGATTTACTGATGTTAAAAATCGTCATTATTATCATTATCATCATCATCTGTATCCTCATCATCGTTTTTATAATGATTATGGTTGACATTATCAATATCATTGCCATTATTATCAACAACCGTGATGGCGCTCATCATCATTATCTCAATCATTATTATATTGGTATTATTATCATTGTTTTATTGTTAAGATCACCATTGTTACTATTACCATAGGCATTATTGTCACTATTATCACCATTATTGTTATTAATACTATCGGTATCATTATTATCATTATCATTATTTTCATCATTACTAATACCCCTACTATCATTATTGCTATTATCATCATCATCATAACCGCCATCACTGTTACCGTAATTATCACTATCATTACCATTACTATAACCATTACTATCTTTCATATCACAAATATCATTATCCTAATCCTCACCATCACCACCATTACTATCATTATCATTATTATTGATAATATTCTTACAATAATTGTTATCATCATTATCATAAAAATTCTTATCACATGGAAGATGATCCTGTGTAGTATTGAGCGCTGTCGGGCCTCAGGTGTCGCCGAGTTACACCCTCTGACTCAACGCTCGAGCGGGGGAGAGAGGGAGCGAGAGGGAGGGAAAGGGAAGGAGGGAGGGAGGGGAAGGAGAATAGGAGAGGGAGGTCGAGAAGAAGGTTGGAAGAGGGGGAAGGGAAGGAGGGAGGGAGGGAGGGGAAGGAGAATAGGAGAGGGAGGTAGGGAGAGAGAGGGAGGGAAAGGGAAGGAGGGAGGGAGGGGAAGAAGAATAGAATGGGAGAGGGTAGGGAAGGAGGGCGGGAGAGGGGGAAGGGAGGAAGATAGGGAGAATGATGGACGGAAGGAAATAGAGGAAGGAAGAGGGAAGGACGGAGGGATAGGGAAAGAAAGGTAGAGAGTGTGGTAGGGAAATTGAGAGAGAGAGAAGGAAGGAGGGAGGGAGTAAGGGAAGTAGAATGGAGAGAGATGGAGAGAGATGACGGAGAGAGAGAGAGAGAGAGAGAGAGAGAGAGAGAGAGAGAGAGAGAGAGAGAGAGAGAGAGGGAGAGAGAGAGAGAGAGAGAGAGAGAGAGAGAGAGAGAGAGAGAGAGAGAGAGAGAGAGAGAGAGAAAGAGAGAGAGACAAAGAAACAGAGAGAGATAGAAATAGACACGCTGAAATACGGAGAGACAGACAGACAGCGACAGAATCAGATATAGACCGAACCATAGCAAGACAGCCAGATAGTCAGGCAGCCAGACAGGAAAAAAAGAAGAAAAGGAAGAGAAAACAAAAACAAAAAACATCCACGTGGGGAGGAAACTAAAACAGGTTAACCCCCCTCCCCCCACCCCCATCCTTACCCCCCCCTGCCCACGCTGACCACCGACCAGGCAGGAGGGGCAGGAAATCGTGAAAGAATGTTGAAAAAAATTCGGAAATGTGTTTGTCAACAGATTTCGGATCGGGAAAGTTTGGGTTTCGGTGAGTTTCACTTTATTTCTTATCGCGTTTTATTTTTATTTTATTTTTCACTTAATTTCTCTTATTATTTGATCTTATTTTTTCATAGAGTAGTGAATCTGATTTTTTTTTTCGTTTATGTTTTTCGATGACGGGAAAGTCTTCATTAATCATGATACATATTATGATACAACACACACACACACGCGCACACATACACACGCACACACACACACACACACACACACACACATACGCATACACACACACATACACACACACGCATACACACACACATACACACTCATTTACACAAACAAAACACACCGACAAACACATGCATACGCAAATAGTTAATACAGCTTTAGTACACCAAATCAGAACTGATACTCATTTAGAAAAGAGAAGGAAAGAAAGAAAGAAAAAAGGAAGAAAGAAAGAAAAGAAAGAAAGAAAGAAAGAAAGAAAGAAAGCAAAAAGAAAGAAAGGAAGAAAGAAAGAAAGATCGAAAGAAAGAAAAAGAAATAAAGAAAGAAAGAAAGGAAGGAAGAAGAAGATGAAAGAAAGGAAGAGAAAGAAAGAAAGAAAAATAAATAAATAAAGAAAGAAAGGAAGAAAGAAAGAAAGAAAGAAAAAGAAAGAAAGGAAGGAAAGAAAGAAAGAAAAAAATGAATGAAAGAAAGAAAGGAAGAAAGAAAGAAAGAAAAGAGAAAGAAAGATAGAAAGAAAGAAAGAAAAAGAAAGAAAAAAGGAAGAATGGGAGAAAGAAAGAAACAATGAATGAAAGGAAAGAAGAGAGAAAGAAAGGAAGGCAGGAAGAAAGAAAGAAAGAAAGAAAGAATGAAAGGAAGGAAGAAAGAAAGAAAGAAAGAAAGAAAGAATGGAGGAGGAGAAAAGAAAGGAACGATTGAAAAAAAAAGAATGGAAAAAAGAAAGAAAGGAAAGGAAATAAAAGAAGGAAGAGAGGAAGAAAGAAAGAAAGAACGAAAAAAAAGGAAGAAAGAAAGAAGGGGAAAAAAGAAGAAAGAAAGAAAGCAATAAACGAAAGAAGGATGAAAGAAATAAAGAAAAAGAAAGAAAGAAAAAAAGAAAGGCATGAAGAAAAAAA
Source organism: Penaeus vannamei (assembly GCF_042767895.1). NCBI lineage: Eukaryota > Metazoa > Arthropoda > Malacostraca > Decapoda > Penaeidae > Penaeus > Penaeus vannamei. The sequence continues at coordinate 22,359,394 of NC_091570.1, forward strand.
AGAAAGAAAAAGAAAGAAAAGGCAATCAAGTAGTTCAGCTGAACGGCAGTGCTTGCAGCTTTAGTTCACCCAGATTTCGAAACCTTCAATCATGTTCACTGACTTCGGGGTGAGTCATTCATCAATATTGCAAAGATAAGACGGCTTTTTACGAAACGAAACATCCGCCTGAGGTTGTGATGCGGAGGCTGTAATGCGGTGGTTGTGATATTGAGGATGCGATACGGAGGTTGTAATGCGGTGGTTGTGATATTGAGGATGCGATACGGAGGTTGTAATGCGGTGGTTGTGATACGGAGGTTGTCTTACTGAGGTTGTGGAACGGAGGTTGTCTTACTGAGGTTGTGGAACGGAGGTTGTCTTACTGAGGTTGTGGAACGGAGGTTGTCTTACTGAGGTTGTGGAACGGAGGTTGTCTTACTGAGGTTGTGGAACGGAGGTTGTCTTACTGAGGTTGTGGTACGGAGGTTGTAATGCGGTGGTTGTGATACGGAGGTTGTCTTACTGAGGTTGCAATACTGAGGTTGTGATACGGAGGTTGTGATACGGAGGTTGTAATACTGAGGTTGTGATACGGAGGTTGTAATACTGAGGTTGTGTCATGGAGGTTGTGGTACGGAGGTTGTAATACGGACGTTGTAATGCGGTGGTTGTAATACGGAGGTTTGTAATGCGGTGGTTGTAATGCAGAGGTTGTATACAGAGGTTTTGATAATAAGATATACACAGATACACATGCATACAAGCACACACGGACACATCAATATAGGCATACACAAACGTACACACATCTGAAAATGCACACAAGCACTCACAGACACATGTATACACAGTAAGTCAATTAAATCATGATGAATAACAATTATATACGGATGTTTATATTATATATATACATACATACATGTGTGTGTGTGTGTGTGTGCGTATGTGTGTGTGTGTGTGTGTGTGTGTGTGTGTGTGTGTGTGTGTGTGTGTGTGTGTGTGTGTGTGTGTGTGTGTGTGTGTGTGTGTGTGTGTGTGTGTGTGTGTGTGTGTGTGTACAGAGAATAGAAAAAGGCGGGCGGAGAGAAAAAAATAATGGAGAAATGGAGATAGGCGATAAACAGAGAAGAATGGGAGAGGCGCAATCATGAACAATAATAAACAAAACGCCCGTGACGCAACTGCAATGGGAATCATCATCACCCCCCCCCCATTCCCATCCTCTCCCTCCTCCTCCATCACCATCACTCCCCCCCCTCCCACCTTCAGGGAAAGTTTTTAATCTTGCCCACTAATCCCTGCTCTATCTCCCTCACTCCCTATTACTATCTTTAGTACATTTATCTTTGTCCATCTTTATTCTATTACTTCTCTTTGTCTCTCCTTTATTTCCTTCGTCTTCATTTGCTTTTGACTGAGTTTCGTTACTTATTATCTCTATCCTTCTCTGTTATCTTTCTATCTCCTACCTTGTTGCCTCTCTTCCCATTTCCTTTTTCATCTCCTCCATCCACATTTCTTTTCTTTCTCTCCCATTCTTACCTTCTTCCTCCCACTTTCTTTTTGTTTTCATTTCCCCTGCTCCCTATCTTATCCCCTCTCCTTCCACCTCTTCTTTATCCACTTTAGTTCCCTATCTCTCCTTTCCTTTCTCCTTCTACTTCATCTTTATCCACTTCTCTGCTCCCTATCTCCCTTTCCCCCTCTCCTTCTACCTTTCCTTTATCCATTTGAGTTCCCTATCTCCCTCTTCCATTTTCCTTTATCCACTTCCCTGCTCTCTATCTCCCTTTTCCCCTCTCCTCCTACCTCTCCTTTATCCACTTCAGTTCCCCATCTCCCTTTTCCCCTCTGCTTTATCCACTTCAGTTCCCTATCTCCCTTTTCCTCACTCCTTTATCCACTTCCCTACTCCCTATCTCCCTATCCCTCTCTCCTTCTACCTCTCTTTTATCCACTTCAATTCCCTATCTCCATTTTCCCCATCTCTCTCTGCCTCTCTTTTATCCACTTCCCTGCTCCCTATCTCTCCTTTATCCACTTCAGTTCCTTATCTCCCTTTCCCCCCTCTCCTTCTACCTCTCCTTTATCCACAGTTCCTTATCTCCTTTTCCCCATCTCTCTCTACCTCTCCTTTATCCACTTCCCTACCTCCCTTCTG
>NC_091570.1:22381536-22384036 GCF_042767895.1 Penaeus vannamei
AGGAGGAAGAGAAGGAGGACACGGAGGAGGGGGGAGAAGAATAAGAAAAAGAATAAGAGGAGAAAGACGGAGAAGAGAGGGAATAATGATAAGAGAAGAGGGAAACAAGGGAAGAGGAAGAAGAGATAGAAGAATAGGGAAAATAAGAAAAAAACAAAACAAAAAAGGAAAGCGGGAGAAGAAGAATAGGAAGAATGAAAAATAAAAAGAGGAAGAGGAAGAGGAAGAGGAGAGACGGAAGCCGAGGGCGGAAGGGATAGCCAGCGAGGCGCCATTAGACCGGAATCACAATAACAAGGAGTTGTATCACGCGCCATCGGGTAAGTAGGCGAAGGCGAGTTGTTAGTTGTTTTGTCCTGAACGGGATGGTGTGTGAGGTTTGTCTTTATTTATTGATTATTTGTTTATTGTTTTATAGGGTTCGTTAAGTGTTTTAAAAAATTATTATTATTATTGTTGCTGTTGTTATTATTATCATTATTGTTATTATTATCATTATTTTGTATATAGTTACATAGCTTTAATAGAATTGCAGATTTGGTTTGGGCTGCTAGTATAGAGAATAAATAAATAAAAACTATCATTTTTTCTGGGATCTGGATCTGGATTAAATTTAAACAGCCAAGCCTTAAATATCTTATTTATTTTATTGTTTTTTATCAGCTTCAGAGCAGACATATTTTTTTCTACAATTTCAAAATCCTCCCTATGAAAATGAAAATGCATTAAAGACTACTATAGTTGTTCAATCTGAAATTACTATTAGACTTAATACTGTTTTATTTCTTTTATTTTAACAACTGACAGACACAAGCATTTTTTTTCAAGATGCTTTTTTTTGCATCTTATAGTCTGTATCAGTAAGAAGTAAAAGAAATTAAAACAAATTATTTTGATATCTAATTGTATAACACTACTGTAACAGCTGTCAAGCGTAAAGGCTCTGTCATATACGTGTTTGTAATGAAAAAAATCCCAAATAATGGACATACTGTATATGATGGAAGACTATTGATCTTGCTGTATGGAAATAACTCACTTCTACCGTGCTTATTCAGTACTTATTTGTAAGAAACCAAATTTTGTGTGATGAATAAAATCCCCCGTGTGTCAGAATTCACGTTAAAATATCCAGAAGCCTCCCTTTTGACAGTAGTCCCCAAAAGCGAAGATAATTACGAAAAAAGTGAGTCGATTTCCAGAAAACGTGACGTCATGGAGCGGGCCTAATACCACCTTTAAAATTGGCGGTCCAAAGTTAGTCAAACTCTGCCAATAAATAAAAAAAAATACGTAAGGTATTTATCGAGAGGATGAAGACATTAATAAAAAGGAGTCATACGTTATGAGGAATAGCACGACAATCATCACCTCGAATATAGCCATGATATAATTATCTGTACTTATGACAATACGAGACAGTAACAAGAACGTTAATAGGTAAAATAGGCGCTCGATTCACATGTATTAATTTATCATATCTACAACAGCATTAATGGAAGAAGTATAACTAGCCACAGTTATATTATAATAATGGTAAGGATGATATTACTAATAATACTAATGCAGGAACCAAGACGTATATGAAGAACAAGAAGATGAACTCTTTAATTCCTATCCTCGAATATGCACTGACGCGAAAAACTTTTATTACGGAACCTAAGCACCAGTTGAGTAAGCCTACATCTTCAAATTCAAAGGAAGCGTCAAAATCGATGACAATTACAGGCAAATGAACCATCAATTCCTTCACGGGTATATGGCCTTCAGAGTTTACATCTAACGGAGGAGATTAATGGTACGCACTCAAACCAATCTTCCTTCACTAATTTCCCTTAGTTTTTCTCTCCCTTTCCTTACTTTTATGGAGCTTAGTGGACCGAGCACAGCGACCACAAAGGAAGTGTTTCGGCCCGGCAGTCGACCCGCCTTCCACCGCGACAGTCGCCCATAACAGTCGTCCGTAAGGCTCATTTCCTCATTTTCCAGCGTTTAGTTAAAGACCCTTATGTCGTTAACGGTTGCTTGTCATCCTCTTGCTTACGTTCTCCGCGTGTTTATGGGCTGCGGAGTTCTGTAGTGATTATACGTAAATTCGAAGGGACTTTTGCGCAAACAAGATGGTGACGTCATTTCAGGGATCATAAAGGTAAAAGCATGAACGGTTTAAGAATCCTCGTAAATAGTCCTAACCTTTTCATTCATCTTAAGACTTCTTGCCAATCGATCTATTACACATTCGACATTTTTCTCGCTCACTCGCACTTGAAATTGTCCAATCTTGGGATCTAAATATAAGTAGATGGGGACGTAAAAAGTTTAAAAGCAGATTTTCATGAAATCTGCTAAACAAATATTTCTTTGTTGATTTGAGAATGGTGGACATAATAGTATTGGCGATGAAGAAACACAACAAAGGGAAATATATTTGAGATAAAGATAATGTTACTCTTAATGGCATGATCCATCATTATTATCATCATTTTTATAAAAAATGTTT
>NC_091570.1:22404036-22407824 GCF_042767895.1 Penaeus vannamei
ATAGCGAGGAGGAAGAAGAGGAGGAAAAGATGAACAAGGAGGAGGAGGAGGAGTAAACGAGGGGGAGGAGGCAGAAAGGAGGAGGAAGACGAGTAACAGGGGGAAGGAGGAGAAGGAGAAGGAAAAATGAAGGAGAAGAAAAAGAAGCAGAACAAGAAGACGAGGAAGTAGACAATGAAGAGCACGAGGAAAGGAAGAACAAGAGAATTGAGAATGTGGAAGGGGAAGTGGAAAAGCAGGACGAAGAAAAAAAAAATAGAAAAAGAAAACGAGCAGTAGAATAAAACAAACAAACAAATTAGATAAAGTAGACACAGAAGCCATTTCTGATCCTTCTGAGAGACCCTCCCCCCTTCCTCCTCCTCTTCCCCTCCCCCTGTTCCCCTTAGGATGCACCTGTTATCTTTAGGATGCCGTCTCATCTCTCACACTCACTCTCTTTGTCGCTCACTCTCACATTCACTCTCGCTTGTTCACTCACTCACTTATATACACACTCTCTCTCCCTATTTCTTATGCATACTCTCTCTCGCACTCTTATGTAATCTCTATGTACACACTCTCGCACGCTCTCTTTTATACACACACTCTCTCTCCTTCTTAAGCACATCCTCTCTCTCGTTCACTCTTATGCGCAATCTCTTTCTCGCTCATTCGTATGTAAATTCTCTTTTGTAATCTCTTATGCGCACTCTCGCTCACTCTTTTATACACACATTCTCTCTCAAATCATCAATCTCTCTCTCTCTCTCTCTCTCTCTCTCTCTCTCTCTCTCTCTCTCTCTCTCTCTCTCTCTCTCTCTCTCTCTCTCTCTCTCTCTCTCTCTCTCTCTCTCTCTCTCTCTCTCTCTCCTCTTCCTCCTCTTCTTCTTCCTTACAATCATTCTCTCTTTCACTCTGAATGTCTACTTGCTCTCTCCCTCACTCCTTTCCATTATCCTTCTATTTTTTAGCATTCACTCTCATTTCTCTCTTATTTGCTCACTCACTATCCTTCTATTTTTCATTTGCTCACTCACTTTCAGTGTGCCTGTCTATTAATCTCATCATCATTCTCTCTCTCTCTCTCTCTCTCTCTCTCTCTCTCTCTCTCTCTCTCTCTCTCTCTCTCTCTCTCTCTCTCTCTCTCTCTCTCTCTCTCTCTCTCTCTCTCTCTCTCTCTCTCTCTCTCTTCTTCTTCTTCTTCTTCTTCTTCTTCCTCCCTCTATTTATCTCCTCCTTCCGGCATTGCATATATATATGTATGTATATATATATATATATATATATATATATATATATATATATATATATATATATATTTATATATCAACCTGTCTCTCAGTGTGTCTGTCTATCAATCTCATCATCATTCTCTCTCTCTCTTTCTCTCTTTATATATATATATATATATATATATATATATATATATATATATATATATATATATATGTATATATATATATATATATATACATATGTATATATATATATATATATATATATATATATATACATATGTATATATATATATATACATATATACTTTTCTCCCTCTGTCTCTATCTCTCTATCGCCTTTACTCCCTCCCTCCCTCCCTCCCTCTCCCTCTCCTTCTTATTCACACCCACACATCCTGTCCGCATACCTACAAGAAATCAAAGTCATCTAACATATGTCTTCCTTCATATCTTGTACTATCATATATGTTTTATTTATATGCTTTTTTATGTCGTTCAATTGTCGCTGAGATTTTTTTATTTATATATACAAATATATATTGTAGTTGGTACAGTTATTGTTGCTTCGTCATTGAATCATCGCTGCCAACGTTGACGTCGTTTGTATTATTGGGTTTGTGTGCGTAAATATTTTTCATGTGACCGATTTGTCCATTTATGTCTGTACAAGTCTTATAAATACGTGTGTGAGAGATAGTGTGTGTTTGGTAATGTGTGTGTATGTGTTTGTACATGTATTTGTATATGCGTATATGGATGTATATATATGCGAGCGTGTGTGTGTGTGTGTGTGTGTGTGTGTGTGTGTGTGTGTGTGTGTGTGTGTGTGTGTGTGTGTGTGTGTGTGTGTGTGTGTGTGTGTGTGTGTGTAGATATAGATAGATAGATAGATAGATATACATGCATATGAGAAAGACCAACAGCCAAGCAGACTTGCATAACCATCGTAGTAGACACGGAAGTTGATGCAGACAAATACATAAAAAATATAAATAGATATTGTACGTCCATGTATATACTTTTATATACATACTGTGATATACTTTACTATACTGCATATTGTACTGTACTATATTTACTATAAAGGATTATAAACGCACGTTATCATAATAAACTATACTCTGATACTAAACATAGCAACTTTTATATACTCTGCTATACTGTACATACTATGCAATACATACTTCATGCATATATAATCATACAATATACACGCATCTGTTCATCTTTCGGAGCAAAAGCAAGAGTTGTTTTTAAACGTGAGAAAACATTTGATAATTTGTTCCAGAGAGTTGATTCTAAGGACTTATAATGATACAAAATTGGAATAAGTTACTTTAAAACACTTTGGTAGTTACCTGAAATTCTGTTATGTAATGAAATATGTAGATTAGATTAGATTGTGCGAAACTGTGAAATCATGTTATATTTGTAGAATATGTAGATTAGATTCAATTGTGAAATTATGTTTATAGAATATTGTAGATTATGTTGGATTGTGACATTGTGTTTGTAGAATGTCGTAGATTTTGCGAGATTGTGAAATGATGCCAATATGATGTCTAAGTTATATTAGATCGTGAAATTAAGTTAATGAAATATATAGATTATAACGAACTGAAGAATTCTTTAAAAAGAATATGTAGATTATAACATATTGTGAAGATATGATTTAATGATGTGTAAACTATATTACTTAATATCAATAGTACGTATGGAATCGAATCAAAGACGTCACTTTATATCAGAATGTATGGTGCGAAGATAGAAAATGGAATCTTTTTGATATTAGCCTAAGAAACGAATAGAAACATCTTGAGGCATCAATAATCAATTCAAAATCTAAATTGAAAATAAATAATGGCCAAAATAGAAGAAATAGTTATCATAGTAGTAAAGATAAGGATGATAAAGATTAATGATGGAAAAATAATAAGAATATTAATATCACCAATGATTATGATGAAAATAACATTTGTAAATTTATTAATGCTAATAAAGTATATTATGAAAACAAGACAGCACTGATGACGGTTAAATCAATGATGATGTTAATCGCTATAAATATTAACAATAATATGGACCTTACGCAAAGATAATACTACGATTAGACGCAATTCAAAGCAGTACCCTTGATAAACAATGATGACAAAACAAACACAACAGCTGTCTTCGTGAATTTATCTCAGGCAAAAATAGCAACATCAGGAAATTCATTGTTCAAGAGCAGAAAAAAGAGAAAAAAAGAAACCCAAAACAAGAAAAGTAACAGTAAAGTTCACTTGCTCCTAAAAATATGGTATTACGTCAGATGACAGAAACAGAAAGAAAAAAAAATGTGTTTCATTGTGCAAAGTGGCGCTGAGTTCGCCTGAAAAGTTCGCTTGCATGACCCGACTTGTGTTTTTTCCGTTTTCTTTTTTATTTCCTGTTTTCTTTTTTATTTCCTGTTTTCATTTTTTATTTCCTGTTTTCTTTTTCTTTTCCGTTTATTTTTATTTCTTTTATGTGCTAGTTATGTTTGTATTTTGAGCTTGGATCCTTTGGCGGTGTTGAGGATTTGCGAGT
>NC_091570.1:22413324-22418324 GCF_042767895.1 Penaeus vannamei
TTATTATCATTGTTATTATTACTATCATTGTTGTTATTATTACTATCATTGTTGTTATTATTATCATTATTATCATTACTGTTATTAATATTATTATTATTTTTATATATCATCATTTTATTAATTAATTATTGTTATGATTATGTACTACTTCATTTTTCTGCCTTTTTTATTGTTATTATTATCATTCTTATAATTACCAAAAATTTTACATGATCATTATAAATCTTGTTAGTCTTGTTGTATATGTTCTTGTTATTATTATTATTGTTACCATCATTATCGTAATCATTATTACAATTGTTGTTAATAGCAATTCTGATTTTACTTCCATTTCTGTTATTACATTTGCTTTTATTATAATTTGGTATTGTACATTTTATCATTATCATTACCATCATCATTACCATTATTGGAAATGATATTGATATTCTATCAACAATATTATCATACAGTAATAGAACTGGTTTTAAGAGCAGTAGTGGTAATAGTTGAATTTGTGATTTAGCAATCAAGAATAATCTTTGTTATATTTTCATCCGCTTAAAATACAACATACGAGATGCATACTATTTTATTATTTGCATACTATTGAGTTCCCGCCAAATTGAATTTTGAGTTTCGATTTTCTTCACCATGTATCAGAGCTTCTATCATGTCTCTAGATCATCTGTAACCCGAAATATTATTCGACAAGATATACCAAAATTAAATCAGTCCACAATCTTTTCTTTTCTTTTGCTTTTTTGAAAATGGCATTTTTCGCGCGCGCACATAACCGTATATTAAACTTTTCGCTCGTATCCCCTAAGAGTACCTATGACGTCACAGGTAGGTGCCAGCTGATGCGAACACCGCGAAGGAATGGTATATTGTGACCTCATCATCACCGTGAATTTAAATGGTAGTTTTGTATGGTGTGACGTTCATTGTTATGGCTGCGGTTTACACGAGTGATATATAATGGAAAGATTCTACTTTTTCTTCTATTTTCTCTTCTTTTTGTGTATTTTCATTTTTATTTATTCATTATTATTCTTATTATTTATTTTTAGGGTGGGGGGGTTGTGTTATGTTTACAAAACCGGAGAGTAGGTAGGAGAGGGAAGGAGGGAGAGGGAGGGGAGGAGGGAGGGAAGACGGAAAGAGGGCGAGTAGGAAGGGGAGGGAGGTGGAGGGAAGGAGGGAGGGAGGGGGTAGGAAAGAAGGAGCAAGAGAGAGAGAGAGAGAGAGAGAGAGAGAGAGAGAGAGAGAGAGAGAGAGAGAGAGAGAGAGAGAGACAGACAGACAGACAGACAGACAGACAGACAGACACAGACAGACAGACAGACAGACAGACAGACAGACAGACAGACAGACAGACAGACAGACAGACAGACAGACAGACAGACAGACAGACAGACAGACAGACAGACAGACTGACAGACAGACAGACAGACAGACGGAGACACAAATTTCAAGACAGACGAAATGAAAAACAGATAGAAAGAAAAAACAAACACCCAACCATTCGGCCAGAGAAAGAGACAGTAAACAAAAACAAACAGAGAAAGGCAAAATAAAAAAATGACACACGACAACAAACACTTTCAATTAACGGGTCAATGAGTTCATTCGCCCCCCCCCCCTCAACCCGCCCACTTGTTCACCCCGCCCCTCCCCCTCCCCCAGCAATGCCACAACCCGCCCAGCAACTCACGATGTGTCAGTTAAGTTCGTATCGTTTTTCATGCTAAGGAGAGCGCTTTAATGAGAGAAATAGATGTCGTTAACATCACAAAGGAAATTCTGAAAAGGGGGAAAAATAATCTTTTTACGAAGGTTAGATTACAGGTTAAGATTTGAAAAGGGAAAGTGAGAATACGTATGGAAGAATGGCGATGTGCACGAGAAACAGATGAATGTAGAAAATGTGTAAAAGAAAACGAGCAATAAAGTGCTAGACACGGAACATCGATTTTATAGCATGTAGCTTGAAAATAAAAAATAAATGTTTTGACCCACACCTCGCTATGTGCACACGCACGCACACGTGTACTTATATACACACATCATAGGTGCAGACACGTCATGCCACCCACCCACCACGCCCCCACAAACACGGGCGTAGTCAGAACAGAGGAGTCGAGCGTGAGGTGAGCGAATTTAGCGCTAAATTAGCATCTCTACGCCCCTGGTTACGGCATCTAGCACAAATGGCGGAGATTGCGCACCACTTAGCGAGAATTTGAGATCACATTTTTTCCTTTTTTCTGCCACACTTCATTGATTCGTCCGTTCAAGGACTCGAACGAAAGTGATAGATATATTTTATTGGTTTTCACTCTCTTAACTTTTTTTTTATTGTGTCACGACGTGTCTGTTATCAGATTTTGGCTTTTCTTTTTCTTTTCGTTTTTTTTTTTTTTTTTTTTTGTCAATCAAACCGCGATGTATTTATTCTTTCACTGACCGCAGAATGAGTGTCAAAACGAACGAATTCTTACGACACCCAAGCGCGTGTATACATGTTGGAATGTAATCGAATATATGATAAACGAAAATAGATAACAAAAAAATAGATAAATAAAATGTGTTTCTGGGTCTCACTTTTTTGAGTCGACAAAAATGTGGTGTATTTTAGGTTATTTTTTTCGTTTGATTCCATTGCTTTTAAGAATGGTCGGTTTGGTTAGGATTGGTATTTGTAATATGAGAGAGAGAGAGAGAGAGAGAGAGAGAGAGAGAGAGAGAGAGAGAGAGAGAGAGAGAGAGAGAGAGAGAGAGAGAGAGAGAGAGAGAGAGAGAGAGAGCGAGAGAGAGAGAGAGAGAGAGAGAGAGAGAGAGATGGAAGGAGGAAAGAAGAGGGAGAGGGAGAAAGTGAGAGGAAAGGAGGAACAGAGAGGGAGAGAGGGAAGGAGGAAAGGAAAGAAAGGGAGAGAGAGAGAGGAAAGGAGAGGGAGAGGAGAGAGAGGGAAGGGGGGGGAGGAAAGAAGAGGGAGAGATAGAAGGAGGAAAGGAGAGGGAGAGGAAATAAGAGGCAGAGGGAGAAGGATGAAAGGAGAGGAAGACGGAGATGGAGAGCGGAAAGGAGAGGGAGAGGGAGGAGAGAGGAAAGGAGAGGGAGAGGGACAGGAAGAAGAGAGGAAAGGATAGAAATATATATATATATATATATATATATATATATATATATATATATATATATATATATATATATATATATATATATATATATATATAAAGAGAGAGCGAGAAACAGAGACAGAGACAGAGACACAGAGAGCAAAACACAAGAAAGAAAGACACAGGGAAAAGAAAGATCCACACACATTCCCACGGCAAGGCGACCACACCAGAGCCATCTTTAAACGGAATTGTGAACTGGACTCTGCTCGCGCGGTCGGTTAAAGCACGGACCTTATAAGCTGAACACCGCTTGAAGATCGCTAGAGTGTTACGCGGTACATGGGAGTGTTCAGTTGCCTACTTTCTTACGCATGCAAGACGGAAAAAATGGGAGGGGGAGAGAGGGGGGGAGGGGGAGGAGAGGGAGAGGGAGGGAGGGGAGAGGGAGGGAGAGAAGGGGAGCTAGGGAGAGAGAGGGAGGTGAGAGGAGGAAAGGAGAGTGAGGGAGGGAGAAGAGGAAAGGAGAGGGAGGGAAGGGGAGAGATGGAGTTTGAGGAGAGAGGGAGGGAGGAAAGGAAGGAGACAGACAGACAGATTGAGACGAAGACGGAGACAGAGACAAAGAGAGAGAGAGAGAGAGAGAGAGAGAGAGAGAGAGAGACAGAGAGAGAGAGAGAGAGAGAGAGAGAGAGAGAGAGAGAGAGAGAGAGAGGGGGAGAGAGAGAGAACAGCGGAGAAAATATAAAAATCCATATACAGACTGTTGCACCCATAAATATCAACACGCGCACATAAGCCCCGTGTTATTATCCAAAAGCGACTTTCCCGAGGGCGGCGAGGCAGCGTGACTCGCCGGTGCTCTACGCGGGCGGCCGAGGGAGGTGTGACCGCCGCCCGCGTCACGACCCTGCCCGCCCACGTTCCGCCGGGCCCTTTGTCTGGCCGCGCCCCCCGTGTCCTCGTCCAGCTTACATCCTCCCAAACTCGAGTTTTATCCAGTTTCCCCTGCTTACTGGACATCCAAAAGCTTCATTTTCTTTATTTTCCTTTTTTTCTTTTCAATTCTCAAGATATATCCGATAGCTTATTTTATTATTATTATTATGACTATTATTATTATTGTTATTATTATTATTATTACTACTATTACTATTATTATTATTATTTTCATTGTTTTATTGTATATCCAAAAGCTAAATTCGTGTCATTTTCTCGCCTTTCCAGTCCCCAAGATGGCCCCGTCGACGCCCGTCCCTTCGGCCTCGGCGACGACCTCCAGCAGCAGCAGGAGAACAGGCCTCGTCCGCCTCCCGAATCTCTTCCTTCAAAAGCTGATTTTACTTCTCCTCCTGACCTCGTCGACGGTGAGGTCACAGTGCCCCTGGCCGCGCGAGGTCACGGAGCTGAACGGGTCGTGCCTGTGTGCCTTCAACGTCGAGAACGAGCTGTCCATCCAGTGCACGGCGGTCAACTTCACGCTCCTGATGACGGTGCTGCACCAGCGCGCCGGCACCGTGCCCCTCGACCTCCTCTACGTCAACAACACGCGCATCAGCGTTCTCAACGACAGGACCTTCGACGGCCTCAGCATCGAGAACATTCAGGTGAGGAGCGGCGGGTCGCGGGCTGCGGGGACGGCGGGCGGGGGGAGGGGCGCAGACTTGTTGTTTTATTTTCATCTATTTATTTCATACTTTAATGGTGATATTGTTATTATTGTCATTATTTACTATCACCATAATATTATTATTGTCATGATCATCATTACATCATAATTATCAATATCATCATCAACATCATCATCATTACCATTATCAATATCATCATCATCAACATCATCATCATTACCATTATCAATATCATCATCATTATCAATATCATCATCATGATTA
>NC_091570.1:22423324-22425824 GCF_042767895.1 Penaeus vannamei
CCCCAAAAATTAGTGTTACGGTTTTCGAGAAAAAGCCGAAAAAAATTAGTCACGGGCATGCTGCGGGTATTCAGTCAGTCACCTGTTATTTTTCCCACGTTCTAGCCCCCTCCCCCCTCGCCCCCTTTCCCCCCCTCGCCCCCTCGCCCGGTCCTCGCCTTCCCCTTCCGCAACTCAGTTCCTTTTAACCATCCTACGAACCAGGAAAAGAAAGAGATAGAAAGGAATAAGGAAAGAAAAGAGTGATTTATTGTCGTTTATATTTGTTCTGGTTTTGATGTTCGTAGTGCTTTTACTATTATTATTATTATTATTATCATTATCATTATTATTATTATTATTATTATTATTATTATTATTATTATTATTGTTATTTTTATTACCATTAATTTTGGGTATTTATTAATTTTTGCTGTGATTACATTTTTCCAATTTTCGTAAAAATCTTTTCGTACCGGGAATGGCCGCCATCTTACCTACCGGGAATCACAGGTGTTGATGACCCCGCCTTCCCTCCTCCTCCTCCTCTTGTTCCTCCTCCTCCTACTCCTCCTCCCCCTTCCTTCCTTCTAAACAACCCCCCTACACCCCCCCCCCTCCCACAGCAATGGGAAACACCTGACTCCCGGTCCCAAGCTTTAACTAGCTACTCACGATTCCGTCACGGTAATGTCTTCCTTGTGTACGGAACAATAAGAGTCAATTAGGCGTGGCAGGTACTCTCGCACAATGATAGAGTGATGCCGGTTTACTAAAAAGCGAACTTTACCGCTTCGCTTTGTGAGACACGCAAGTACATTCGCAAGTACAAGGTATACACTCATAAATGTGTATTTACGCAATTATTTTTAAAAAAGAAAGTGGGGGGAGAGAGAAAAAAAAAAGAAGGAAAGAGAAAAAAAGAAGAGATAAAGAAAGTAAGAAAACAAGGAAGAAAAGAGAGAGAGAGAGGGAGAAAGAGAGAAATGAATAAATGAATAAAGAAAATGAAGAAAGAAGAGAGAAAAAGAGAGAGAGAGAGAGAGAGAGAGAGAGAGAGAGAGAGAGAGAGAGAGAGAGAGAGAGAGAGAGAGAGAGAGAGAGAGAGAAAATAGAATAACGTGTGAAAAAATGTGGCTATTTTCCCACTAAACGTCTTAGATATTTTCTTTTCTTACGGCGCTTCTACTCATCTATCTATCGATTGATCTCTCAGTCAATCTGCCTATCTATATATCTATTTATATCTCAGTCTGTTTATATATAATATCTATGTACCTCTCAATCACTCTATCTATCTATTTATCTGTCTACTTAATGAATATGTGTTTGTATGTCTGCACTAAATAAAAGAAAATGTTGAAGGTGAATTGAAAGGCGAAAGGGAGAGAGAGGGAGCGAGAGAGAGAAATAAAAATAGAAATAGAAAGGGAAAGAAGAGAAAGAAAAAGAGTGAGGGTAAGAGAGAGAGAGAGAGAGAGAGAGAGAGAGAGAGAGAGAGAGAGAGAGAGAGAGAGAGAGAGAGAGAGAGAGAGAGAGAGAGAGAGAGAGGGGGGGCAGACAGACAGACATATATATATATATATATATATATATATATATATATATATATATATATATATATATAGAGAGAGAGAGAGAGAGAGAGAGAGAGAGAGAGAGAGAAATAAAGAGAGAGAGAATATAAAGAAATGGTGCGAAATGTTCCACCATAATCCTTTTATTGTCACGGGAAACAGTTTCCAAGAACTAGGAACAGAAATCCGTTTCGGGGAACGACCAAAGTCAGGTTTATAGACCTTGCTATTATTCTAACAGTTAACCTCATAAAGAAAGTCACAAAAGTTATAAGAATCATTTTGAAAAAATCCGTAATTTAGCTTTATTTTTTTTTTATCAACGTCCGTGAAATGAAGTTTAAGAAAAATTATAATGAATTGCCTCAAGTTTCCGAGAAAAAGAATCCTTTTAGCAATTTTTTATGCAGTGACTCGAAATTCCGTGTCATATATTTTGCATGACAGCTGTCTTGTAAATGATATTCATTTTCATTTTTTTTTCGTAAAAACGGTATTGGTAGTTTTCGTAAATTGGTATCACACGCTTTAATTATTTTTCAGGCGTAGACGAAGATACACATGTTTCTGTACGCACACGCATGATGTACACATACACTTTCTTCACGCTTATTATCGTTCTTTCTCGCTCATTTGCCGTCTTTTCCTCCCCTCCCCCTACACTATGTCCAATACTCACCAACACCCCTCCCCATCTCCTATCTTCACCCCTACCCCCACTCGTCCTCCTTCACCCCTTCCCCATTCGCCTCCCCACCCCCACCCATCTCCACCCCTCTCCCTCCCCACCCCCACCCCATCCCCAATCATCCTCATCCCCACTCAGCCCCTCCCCCACTCCCCCACCTCTCCCCAACCCCACCCCCTCCCCAATACCGTATGGAATCGAACATTAACCATTCCTGAATCATCCGGAAGTAATCACCCAAGGCAGTCTGACCCCC
>NC_091570.1:22430824-22440824 GCF_042767895.1 Penaeus vannamei
GGGCAGGGACAAGACGGGCGGCGCAGGTGAGCAGTACCCGCCGGCGCTGAAGAAGTACCGCACACCCCCTGTGGTTCTCGCCTCCTGGTGGGAGTGGGAAGGGGGGGAGGTGGACGGGGGGCGTTGAACTGGCTAAGATTTGATGGGGGAGGAGGAGGAGGGGGAGGCGAAGAAGAAGGAAGAGGATGGGGAGAAGGAAAGAGGAGGAGGAAAAGGGGAAGAGAATATTAAAAGGTAGAGGACGAGAAGGTGGAGGATTAAGAGGAGAGGAAAAGCTAGGAGGAGGTGGTAGAAGAAGAATTGGAAGAAAAAGTGTCTGAGAGAAGTTGAATGACCATTTGTAATTGCAGCGAGTGTTGTGGTAACTGTTGAAGTGTTTGATGGTCATGGCCGTAATAGAAAAAAAAATATTCAATTACGTTTGCATATGTACCACGGTGTACTTTCGCCTTATAAAAGCACGAGTGTGTTTTTGTTCTCACATGCTTGTGTGTGTCCGTGTGTGTCTTCTCATCCGTTGGTGCAAAGTCATCTCCGTAAGATGTGTAGTTAAAACTATCCTTAACCTTCCACATTAACACTCCAAGAGAACCTTCACTTCACACTTCACATAAACGGAAAACAATCAACAATTACGGCTAACCAGAGCACGTCGCCACAGCTTCGCTCCGTGAGGCAAGGCGGGTAAGAGATAAGAAAGAAGTATTAATCAGCCTTCCTCTTCAGGAACGTAGGATGAACGGGATATTTAACGATTAAGATGCTGCTAATTGCCTTTGCCGACACGCGCCTCGCCTCCGTAGCGTTTGCCTTCGTCGTTTGCGCTTCGGGTGGGCCGTGTTGCCGCTTGTTTGTTTTTTATTTCTTTTCTTCGGTGAGATTCTTAATCGTCAAGATGGGCTTCGACACCTTCGTCATCATAACGGGTGGGGGTTGCAGTCGGTCTTTACCGGAATCTGCGCATGAACGTGCGTGTACAGATACATATACACATGAGTTAGAGTACATATACACGTATAGTTACAGTACACATACATATACAGTTATAGTACACATACACCTACGGTTACAGTACACATATACACTTACAGTTACAGTACACATATGCATATATAGGTACAGTACACATGCACATGCAGTTACAGTACACATACACATGACACAGTAAATAAATACATATGGCATACAAGACATATATATTAGTTACAGAACACATACACATGCAGTTACATTACACACATGCACATTCAGAATATACAACTAATTATACACACATACATACGTATAACAGACTAATTACGTAACAGTCATTTTCATAAACATATCTCAGAAAGAAGACTTACAAACTCTCTTAAACACAAAAACAAATCCACTAACAAACAAACAAACAACATTCAATATAAACAAAATGTAGGAAATGAAATGAACTTTAACTGACATGTTATCGAGGACGGTTAGGACCCCCCAGCGTGGTACTAATTTAACCTTATTTCCTCGTTAATATGGTAACACTCGCTTATCTTAATAAGGCTGTTCTTTCCTGTACAGTTTATATGAAAATGCGTTAAACTTTGTCGCATACTTTGCATATAAAAGGAAATTTACCCCAGATATATTATTATTGATTAATATTTATAATTCAGTTGTTTATTTATTATTGTTATTATCATTATCATTATTATTATTGTTATTATTATTATTATCTGTTACATGTTAGAAAACTAGTTGAAGATTTTTCCGATTTCATTATTTGTATCAAATAACAATTTAATTCGTAATCCATAGTTGGTAGGGTTCATTTTAGTACCAGAACCAGTACCAGGCTGTCTTCCTACCTGAATAAATCCACAGGTCAGTGCCCGAGTCCTCTAGTTCCCCACTAGGCCGGGATAAGGTCAAATCCTTCCTGGGGTATTTAACAGGTCCCGCTACCAGCCGCAGGACAGGCGGGGGGGGGGGGGTAGTTGAGGATTGCGGTGAGGAGGATCTGGTAACACTGCTCCCGATACTAGCTTTGCTGGGGGCGTGGTCGGTGAACGGGGGTGTGGAGGGGGAGGGGGAAGGGGGGGGAGGTTTTGCTGATTAATGGATTATCCTGAGGGCGCGCCTGTGAGTGTGTAAGACGAGGTGGGCGGCGATGAGGCGATACTGTGCCGCTATGATAGCTCGCGGGTAGGCGTGTGGGCGAGTAGGCATTGGGTGGGTGGGGGGGAGAGAAGCCATTCGAATATTCTAGAACGATAATTCCAGTCTGCAACTTCTCCGTTGGACTTTGAGAAAATCTAGTTTGGGAAATAATTTTCAACGGTTTAAATGTAAATTCTCATCCGTATAAGTTTAGAATAATTATGTAACATTTCCGTGGGTATTTTAAGAAGAGAGAAAAAACAACATAAGAATCACTTTTTAGGGGGAAAGTGAAGGGAGGGCGGTAAGGTTGTAGTACAAGAAAGTTCAACGTCGTGATATACTGTAAGTAATGGTGTCTTTTTTTCCCTTTCGTTATCGCTTATCCGATCGCATTTAGTATTTTGAACGTTTTATCGTATTACGACACACGCAATCCAGTACCGAATTCGAAGAAAAAAGTTAATCATGGACTTCAGAATATTTTTTTTCCCGCGCAATCGTCAACAAGTTTCCCGCCAAATATTTGAAAAGGAAACGGTCGTCTTTCTTTTTCTCTCTCTTTCTGGCACCCCTGCGACCCTTGTTTCAGCCATTACGGTTTCGTGAGATGCGTAAATCGTACCTTTGCGTCCCACACTGTCTCTCTCTTAAGTGCTCATTATCTTTTTTTTCTTTCTCTCTCTTGTCGTTTCGTCTCATTTTCATAGCGGTGTTCGGTTCTTCCTCTCTCTTTCGCTTGATCTTTCCGCCTTGGTGTTGTGTTCTGCGATTTTTATTTCTCTTTGGTATTTCTATGTTTTATATTCTCTCTCTCTCTCTCTCTCTCTCTCTCTCTCTCTCTCTCTCTCTCTCTCTCTCTCTCTCTCTCTCTCTCTCTCTCTCTCCCTCTCTGTCTTGAATGTTTGCGAGCATCCAAGAGTTGACAACTTTTATGTGTTTCCCCAACTTCCTATTTTTTTCTTCGCTTCAGTTAGTCTTTGGCACCGCGGAACTTCGTCTTTTCCCACCATGCCAAGAACCCCCTCGACTTAAGACCACCGGAGTGAGCAGGGCGACTAAAACAAGTCTTTATTCCACTGTGACGCAACACTTTCAGCGTCTGCTCTTTCGCTCGAGCTTCGACTTCGTGTTCATTTACTTTCTCTTTCTCTCTC
The DNA here is from genome assembly GCF_042767895.1 of Penaeus vannamei. Lineage (NCBI taxonomy): Eukaryota > Metazoa > Arthropoda > Malacostraca > Decapoda > Penaeidae > Penaeus > Penaeus vannamei. The sequence continues at coordinate 22,434,109 of NC_091570.1, forward strand.
CATCTCCTGTCTGGCTCTCTTCTACCCTCTACTCACTCATTCACTCTCCGTCTCTCTCTCTCTCTATCTATCTCTCTCCCTACCTCCCTCTCCTTCTCTCTCTCTCTCTCTCTTTTAAAGTGAGGAGGGGTGACAGGCTGAGGAAGGAAGCTGATAGACAGACAAACAGACAGATAAACAGATACATATATCTATAAATATGCAACATATTCTTTTCTTTTAATCAAATCCACTCTCTCTCTCTCTCTCTCTCTCTCTCTCTCTCTCTCTCTCTCTCTCTCTCTCTCTCTCTCTCTCTCTCTCTCTCTCTCTCTCTCTCTCTCTGTACACACACACACACACACACACACACACACACACACACACACACACACACACACACACACACACACACACACACACACACACACACACACACACACACAAAGTACATGCGCAATTGCCGGCATTTATCCGTTTCCTTCATTGTGAGCGAGGAACAATGTCTGGCGCGCGCAGGTTAAACATGGAGTGAGCAATATAGTTCCTTCTAGCGGAGCAGGGTTGCGCTTCACTCGCCGTGGCTGCAGTGCTGCAATATATCCCAGGGCGACTGTGATTTAGAGGCAAGCCAAAAAGAATGTTGACTGGGCGGAGTGCGTAGTGGCTTGGCTGTGCCCTAAGGGTGGTGGAGAGTGAGGTTAGGGAGGGAGGGTGAGGGTGAAGTCGAGTAGCTACCCCCTAATTCTCCCTCCCTCCCCCACCCCCTTCTCCCTTCTTCCTTTAGTGCCAAAGGGAGAGTTGAAGGGAAGGTGATGGAGCGTCAAGGAGGGATGGAGTTGAATGGCCTGAGACCGGTAGACGATTCTTCAACTTGTCAAACGTAAACGTGACTGGTTTATCCAAGATACTGACGCTTTTGATACTAACGCTAAAGAGTAAAAAAAAGAAGAAAACTTTCGGTAAATTTCTTATTTTTTCGTGTATGAAGTCTTTTATTTTCATCGTCTCTTTAATCTTAAGCGAAACTTATTGCGGTTAAGAATTCCTCCTCCAGACTTCACACAGTTGGAACGTTCTCACGAGGCGGGAAAGATCGGGGGAAAATATTCGCAATGGCTCTCAAATGACACAAACCCGCTTCGTTTTCTTTGACTATTCAGGTATTAAAACAGTTTCTGATCAATGTTACTTTCTCCCGAATTCACCTCAGTTGAATGACGAAGCGAAGAAGCCCCGGCAAGGCGACTCTTCCTTGAGAAGGTCGAAGGAGGAGGAAAATGGAGTGCCGCCAGCCTGACTTGCTTTCTCTCGAATCTTCCCTTATTGGGCCTTTTCCTTTGGGAGAACTGCTTGTTATCTGCCGCGGTGTGGTTCTATAGTGTTATGTGTTCGTAGATAAACCTACATACAAACCTGCATACACATACACATTATACAGAATAATTTGTATGCATAATATAGATATTTACATCACTCTGTTAAGTAGCGATTGAAGAGAAACAAAATCGCACCTGCTCATTCATCTTCTCGGAAAAGGTGTTTGAAATTCATTTGTTGACGGATTGCAGGTTGCAAGGTCAACAAGTGGCGTGAGAAGTCCTTAAAATACACAAGCGCTGTGTTATTGCGTGAGGCACGTTCTTGACTTGTCCTTGTACAGCTGATGGAGTGGTAGTTACATCCGGTGCTGTTTAGCGCTAATGTTAGTTTACCTGGTGCTAATGGTCGTAAATACCAAACTAACAATAAAGAGTAAGTAGTTATACCCAGTCCGCACGACTTCTTCCGAGCAATGACCATAGTTGAGTAATTATTGGTATTATTTGAATCTTTACTGATACCATCGTAGTGGTATTCGCAGGTACCGAGCATCCCCAATCACCGTATGAACCATCCCTAGTCACTACCACAAGTTACCAATCTACAGTTACTATTACTGCCGTTACCCACTTATTTACTCTCCGAAGTATTTGTGGGGGAGGGGAGGAGGAGGGGGGAGGGAGGTAGGCAAACACTCCTCCCCTCCCTCCCTTGAGAGGGAGGGAGGGGAGGAGGGAAGGAGTAAGGTATAGGGAGGAGAGGGGAGGGGAGGGGGAGGATGATGGAGTGTTAGCACGATATACGGAACGAAATCACCTCCAAATAACACCTCCCTCTACCACCTTCTCTCCCCAACACCCCCCACCCTCTCCCCTCTTACCCCCCACCCTTCTGTGACCAACTAGGGGACTCCTTGACAGTGTCTGCGGTTGACGTGACTCCCTGTCCGCGTGTGTGACGTCCCTACCGTAACACCTGTTGCTTCCTCGTCACGTGCGTGGTGATTGGCGTGTGGGTGGGTGGGGGCGGGGGAGGGATGCTAAAGGCAAGGGGATAGGAGAGTGAGGGAGATAGGGGAGGGAGGAGAGAGAAATGGGGGATGAGAAGGGGGAGAAAGAAGGAGAGGAAGAGAGACAGACAGACATAGATAAATAGGAATGGAGAAGAGAAAGAGATGCGAGAGCGATGGTCAGAGTGAGAGAAATTAAGAATGCAAAGAGAAGCAGAAGCAGAGTGAAGGAATGAGATAGAGCAGTTAAAAGGGAGGGTGGAAAGACCAGTTCAAAGGCCACTTGCCCACACCCTGCAGAAGGTAAGGGGCAAGTGGATATCGTAATTACATGCTCGATTTTTTTTCTTTTTTATGCGCGTTAGATTGGGTCAAATGTATATTAACAGAAGGCATTTACACATACACGCGCACTGGCACGCTCTCTCTCTCTCTCTCTCTCTCTCTCTCTCTCTCTCTCTCTCTCTCTCTCTCTCTCTCTCTCTCTTTCTCTCCATCCCTCCCTCCCTCATACCCATCCACCTTCAAACATACTGTACATACACACCCAAATACGCCAGCCATCTCCTCACAAACATTAAATTCTACCTCTGCTTACAACACTCTCTAAGGGGCCGAATACCTGGACCATGACCACGGAACACCAGGCTCTCGGGGTGCACGGCAAACCTTCCCTTTTAACAGCTTAAGGTCACGCGCCCTCTTGAAACCCTCCTTGGTAGGTTAAAGGAAATGTTTACTTTGAGAATTGTATTTCCTATTTTCCCCTTTTCTTTAACGAAGATAAAAGAAAGAGAGAAAGATTTGTTGCGGATGATCGGACGAGGTAATGAATTCCGCGGGAACATTGTATATAAGGAAATGGCCGACACAACGCGCGGGCTTCTTTTGTGTGTGCAACGGACTGACTTCCAAACAGCTGTCCATGAGTTGTGGTGTTTTTATTTTCTAATTTTGCACAGGGAATGGAGGTGCGTAATTAGTTTTTTCTACCCATCCTTAATTGCGATAAGTGCGCTGATCATATCGATAAACAGGACGCCTAGTGTGAGCAAGAAGTGTGTTGAGGTCATTTTGTGGCTGTTATGGCCGACGCCGCCAGCTGGACTATACAAATATTCTGACACGCCCACCGCAAGCTGCTATTAACCTTGGCTGTTACGGGGATAAATGATGGCGACGAAACAATCATGTCGAAGATGTAATAGAGGAGAGAAGAGGGAATGTCCCAGATAATGACGTCATCGCGAATCCGTTATCCTCCGCAGGGGTACCAACCGTTCCTATAGACGGGCATGGAAGTGTGAATGCTATTGTGTGTAGATGCGTTGTGTGTTCTTATTTTCTTTTTCTTTCTTTTTTCACTTCTCAAATTCATTATTCCTTCAAGACGGCTCGAAGTTCAGTTCTCTTACTCGGAATACGTAGCGAAGTGTGAGATTAAAAGAATAAACAAACATCGCGTGGCAGGTTAGCCAAAGGGGTTGGTTTGGAGCGTCGCAGCGAGTGCCTGAAGGTAGGAGACCAATCAGGAAATTCCTGAATATCATGAGCTTGACGTCATGGGGTAGACCTACTTCTGTCTCCGCTGCTACTGAGACATTCTTGGGTAAGAGAGGTAGTGATAATAATGATAATATAACAGTGGTAGTGATAGTAATTATGACAATTATAATTATGATACCGATAACGATCATAATGATTATTATTATAACAATGATTAAAACTGTAATTAATGATAATATTAAGGATGATGATAATGAGTATGATGATAATAGTAATAACAAATGATGAAGCATGCCATGTGTTAGAACGAACACGTGCATCTCTAATAAATACCGATTAATGTAGATAATTATGAAAAAAATATATCGACTGCAAGAAGAAGCAAATAGCATTTTTAGCAGACATTGACCCTCGCCCAAGACATAGCGTTATAAACCGGAAATTGCGAAAGATGATATTCATACCGCCAAACGTACTGCCAGACTGGCACATGTATAAGCATGGTTCATTGCACAAGGCTGAATACTATGTTTGCGTGCACGTGATTTTCTGTGTATATACAGTAGCTGTTCATTGTTTCTTTCTTTTTCTTTCTTTCTTTCTTTCTTTTCTTTTTGATGTTAAAGGTTGTATATTTTTGCACATGAAAATGTTTATTCGTCTCAAGTTCTTGCCCTCCAAAAAGTCAAACCTTTACCCGGATATTTATGAGTTTATTTCGGCCACAAACTGCAAAATCTCCACGAAGCAATTTCTCCATTTCCTGCTCCTCCCCTCCTTCGTATCTCAACAGGCGAGAACAGATCAACATACGTTAAGATTATGATACAAACTGCGCGAAATTGCTCGAAATTCGGAGCAAATCGGAAACGCTAATATTGCAACCCTCGGCTCGGCAAACAACCTATTGTACCCTGCTTGGCGCGGTTTATGCGAGCGAAGGGCCATTATGAATACGATTCTGTGGCGCGGAGCTCCTGGTTTTATTTTTATCTCGGGCGGCCAGGAGAGGGAAACTTTATGAAAGTGAGACAAAGCGCTTTATCGGGAAAGTCGTGAATGCTTTTGTCTGCGTTGCTTGCATTGTTGCTAGACACATCCTGTTCGCCGATTTCCAAACGAGCATGTATTGGCATAACACAAGCACGCGCGCACGCACGCACACGCCAACACACACGCACACATATATATTACATATGTGTGTGTTTGTGTGTGTGTGTGTATATATATATATACATATATATATATATATATATGTACAAACATGTTTACATATACATAAACACAGCCCTCAAATGGAATGGTGAAAAGATAACGATGATGCTGATAAAAAAAAGATAAATAGATAAATAATAAATGAATAACGATAGCAATAACAAAAGAAAAAGAAATCTTCATATTCACCATTAAGGAAAGGCAGAATATCGCTTGGTCTTGGCAGTAAGGGGAGGGGGAGGGGGAGGGGGAGGGGGAGGGGGGGGTCGTCTTCAGCCAGCCTCCGGTTCAATACTTGGGAGTTAGTTCCTCTCTTTCTTCCTTACTTCTTTTATTTTTTTCCTTGTCGTTTGTCTTGTTTCTTCTGTTTGTCTTAAGTTTTAATTTGTTTGGTTTTTCTTCTCGCGGTGTTTTTCTTTCTTTTCATTCATACTTCGTTTTTGTGTTTTTTCATTTCTTACATATTTTAGTCAATATGAATGCGATTTCACTTATTTATATCTTGTATCTTTTTTCTTTCGTTTCTTTCTAATCTCAAGTCTAATCTGCTTCATTTTCTTTCATTTATTTCTTGTTTCATTTCTATTTTTTCTTTATTAATTTATTTCTCATTTCATTTTATCCTGTTTTCTTTATCTTCTTTTCCATATTTTCCCATTCCTTTCCAATTGTTTCATCTACCAGTATTTTATCAAATTTCCCTTACAATCTTTACATGTCATTTTGTCCTTTTATCGTAAGCCGTCGAATCGACCAATGGTTATCGTTATCATTATCATAACATCACAGTATCACCATTTTATTTTTAAATCGTAAGTCATTATTTCAATCGTTGACCAATGACGCTGTTATCGTTACCATATTAAAATACCACTATTTATTTTTTAGCTTAAGTCAAATCAAGCGTTGATTACTGACGCTGTTATAATTACCATATTGCAATACCACCACTTTTTAGTTTATTTTTTCTTCGTCGTAAGCCATTAAATCAACCGTTGATTACTGATGCTGTTATTGGTGATGTTGCCATTATCGTATTATTGCAGTACCGCCAGTTCGGCCTTGGTGTGCGCCAGGGCCGTTCTGCTTAAGTATCGCAATCCAGTTTCGGATGTCGTGTCGCGCCAAGGCCGAAGAGGTGATGCAGGTGATGGTCCGCCATTATTAGCTCACGTTTGAAGAGAGGAAGTGGATTTGATTAAGAGGAAGAAAAAAAAAATATGTTTTATATGTTTGTACTTATATGTATCTGTTTATCTGGCTGCTTGTCAATCTGATTGTCTGTCTATCAGCTTCCTTCATCAGCCCGTCACCCTTCCTCACCTTAGGAGAGAGAGAGAGAGGGAGGGGGGGGAGGGAAGGAGCGAGAGACAGAGACAGAGAGAAAGAAAGAGAGAGAGAGAGAGAGCGAAAGAGGCTGCGAGCGAAAGAGGAAGAGAGAGAGAGAAAAAAAGTTTTCCCCAAGATTTGTCTCGCGTATTTATGGTCACGCACCTAGTTTTGTTAGTTTTAGCGATCCCTTGAGATTACAGATCTCCTCCGCGGTCTGCGAAGGAGAAAAAGAAGAAGAAGAAGAAGAAAAACATGGGGGATATTTTTTCGCTTCTTGCTCCTTGTGTTCTTTCATCTCTCTTCTTCAGAGTTTTTTTGTTTGTGTGTTTTTGTCTTTCTTTTATGGTTCTTT
>NC_091570.1:22445824-22458324 GCF_042767895.1 Penaeus vannamei
TCTCTCTCTCTCTCTCTCTTTCTCTTTCTCTCTCTCTCTCCACTCTCTCCCTCTCTCTCTCCCCCTCTCCTTCTCCTTCTCACTCTCCCTCTCTCTCTCTCTCTCTGCCTCTGCCTCTCCCTCTCCTTCTCCCTCTCCCTCTCCCTTTCCCTCTCCCTCTCCCTTTCCCTCTCCCTCTCCCTCCCTCTCCCTCCCTCTCTCTCCCTCTCCCCTCTCTCTCTCCCTCTCCCACTCACTCACTCACTCAAACAAATAAACAAATAAACTCCTGTTCAGTCTGGCACCTTCTCCCACATCTCTCTTTAATAATTAGAAAACGAAAGAAAATGGCAACGGACTTAAGATAAGTACGTTCTTTCCTGTTCGTTATAAGCTTTGTTAGCTCTCCTCCGAAGCGAGACAACCAACACGTCTCTTGCAAGTAAATAAATGATTTTATTTTTTATCTTCCCGTCATTATAAGAAACTCCCCTTTCTTTTTCTTTGCTTTTTTTCTTTTTCTCCTCTTTATCCGTTCACACGTTTTTTTTTCTGTCGTTGTCCACTCTCATCATCCGATCGGAAGTCTCTCAAAGTCCCGTTAATCTCCACAAACTGTCCGCCACGTGGAGCGCATCGTCGAGGAAAATAAAAATAGAAGTTTGTCTCGCGTGGTAATTTCTTTTCGAAAATTATTATCTGGATGCGATGGTAGCGGTCATGGCTTACGGATGGTGGTTAATGCGATGTTTTGGGGATGTGATGTAGGGGATACGTGAGCACCGACGTGTGTGATGCTACAAGATGTGATCGAGGGGATACGTGTGCATCATTATTTCTTCTCCCATCATCCTTTACCGCTAAATGGCTCGGCTGTTTGTGGTTATTTACGTTCTATGATTGCTTATTTTTTTCGTTCTGTCTTGGCATTGTATTATTTTTAGATATTTTTATTTTTATTTATCTTTTCTGTCCGTTTGTCTGTTTCATGTTTTTCTCCCTCGTTCCTCTAGCATCTCTCAGCCTATCTCTCTCTTTTTTCCTTTGCTTCCTCCCTCTTTCCCACCTTTTCCTCCCCCCTCCCTCTATTCATCCATTCCTCTCCCTTCCATTCATTTATTCCTCTCCTCTCCCTCCTCCTCCCTCTTTCTCTCCCTCTCCCTTTTTCCAGCCCCTCTGCCTCTCCTTCCTCTTTCTCCTTAAAGAAATACCCTTAAAATCACACGAAAGGGGAGGGATGGGGGAGGGGGCAACGTAAGTAAAGATTTAGCGAAGAGAAAAAGACGTAAAAAAGAAAGTAATTTCTCGAAAGACAAAAGAGGCCTGGCAAGAGAGATTGAACGCTTAGGAACTCTGAGCTGGAGTGCCATTAAGAAGAGAGAGAGAGACAGGGAAGGAGAGAGAGCGAGAGAAAAGGAGGGAGGGAGAGAGAGCGAGAGAAAAGGGAGGACGAAGAGAAGAAGGAAGCAATGGAGGAAGGAAGGAAGGAAGACACACACACACAAACTCTCTCTCTCTCCGTCTCTCTCTCTTTCCCTCTCTTTCACTCCCTTTCTTTTTTCCCTATCTCTCTCTCTCCTCCCGTAATGCGCGCGTGCCTCAGCAGTGCACAGCAAACAGCACAAGAGCAAGAGTTTGATCAGCACACACAGGAAGCAGTTGCAGCCAAACGACCGTCCTGCTGCGTGCTGTGTGCTGTCAGAGAGAACTCATTGCATTCAGTGTACACAACTGCGGTGGTACATTTGGTGGGGAAGATTTAGAAGTTTGCGCTGATACATATCATGTCGTTTTGTAAGTGTGTACGATTAGGCAAGTATTGTATAGGTATTTGTGTATGCATATGCAATAAGTAATTTTTATGAGTTTATATGGTTATGCAAGTAATTTTATAAGTATGTATGGTTATACAAGCATTTTATAAGTATATTTTATTATACAAGTATTTTTACAAGTATATACAATTAAGCAGGTGTTTTATAAGTACATTTTACAAGTATTATTAAAGTACATTTTAGAATGTTATATGAGCACATTTTATAAGTATTTTGTAAGTACATTTTAAAGTATTTTGTAAGTACACGAGAACGAAACCAACAGACATGGAAACAGTTAGCTTTCGTACTTACATGACAGGCATAATTACACACAATCAAACAATCACGCATTTTTTCAGCCTCACGAGTGTAGGCCTATTTTAACAAGCCCTAGAGGATGGGGGGAGGGGGGGCGGCACTTTTTTTCTTGATTTTTTGTTTTGTTTGATTCTTTATTTTCTTAGTTTTTGGGTTTATTACGGATTTTATTTTATTTTATTCATTTATTATTTTTTTAAGCCATTTGTTTTAGCTTTGTGTTTTTAAAAAGACCGTTTATGTGATTTGAAACTAATGTATTGTTCAAGGTTAACTAAAAATCGTAACGTATTTTATTACTATTATTGTTTCGTATTGTATTGTTATTATTGTGATTATCTTTATTTTTTATGTATTCCTTTAAACACTTTATGTGCCGTTAACCTCAGTGCTTCCCCCTACCCCCCTATTTCACCCCCCCCCCCACTATCAACCACAATCCTCCTCCCTTCTTTCTCTTCTCTCCCTCCCTCCTTCCTCCATCATCTTCCCTCCTTTTTCTTCTCCTTCCCTCCCTCATCTCTTCCTCCCTCCTTTAATCCCCACCCTTCTTCCCTCCTTCCCTACTCCTTTCCCTTCTCTCCTTCCCTCCTCTCCTCCCTTTCCTCCTTACTTCTCCCTCCTCCCCCCTCCTCCCTCCCCTCAAGCTATCTTAATTATACAATATCCTACGCCCTTATCCTTCACCTCCTCCTCCTCCCTCCCTCCCTCCCTCCCTCCCTCCCCTTGTCCCCCTCCCCCCTTTTAAAATCCCGCTAGTTCCCTTAGGATAAAAGTTCGGGTTGAGTGACTTTCGAGAATGCTCCGTGGCGGTCACTGTACCCGAGGGATACTCTGTGTTCACTGTACTCGTCACTGTAACTTCGAGGGTATAGTGTCCTGTATTTATTTTCTTTTGATTTCTCGATTTCTGTCTCTCTTTGTTTTTCTTTCTTTCTTTCTCTGTCTCTCTTTCTGTCTCTCTTTGTTTTTCTTTCTCTCTCTCTCTCTCTCTCTCCCTCTCTCTCTCTCTCTCTCTCTCTCTCTCTCTCTCTCTCTCTCTCTCTCTCTCTCTCTCTATCTATCTATCTATCTTATCTATCTATCTATCCTTGTCTCTCTTTTCCACTCTCCCTTTCCCTCTCCCTCCCTTCGCTCTCTCTCACACTAAAGCCCTGTAAAGAGAGAATAAAAATCATCATATATAAACAAAAGAATAAATAAACAGATAACTAAAGCATAAAAAAAACGAAATGAAAAAAGTAAAAATAATAAAAGAAAAAAGTAAAAAGAATAAAAGAAAAAAGTAAAAAGAATAAAAGAAAAAAGTAAAAAGAATAAAAGAAAAAAGTAAATATAATAAAAAAATTAAGCTACGATCTGAATAAAACAATATACAGAATAATTAAATGCATGGATACCAAACGAAAAATAGAAGAAAAAACAAATAAAACAAACAAATCTGAAACACAAACAGCATCCCAATTACTCATCTTATTCATCTCATTATTTTCACCGGCATCTTTTCCCGCCATCAACTTGTTCGAATGGTCGCGCGCTCGGTTTCGCTTCTTTTTTGCTTCTTTTTTTCTTCCTGGGCAGTTATTTTCCTTGGCGGTTTGTAAGTAGGTGTCTGTCCGTTTTAAGTGTTTTAAGGTGTCATTTTAGGTGTTTCTTATTAGGTGTCCGTCCATTTTTTGGTGTTTTTCTTTAGGTGTCCGTCCGTTTTAGGTGTTCGGATTAAGTGTTTCTTCTCAAGTGTTCGTTTTAAGCGTTTCGATTTAGGTGTCCGTCCATTTTAGGCGTTTTAAGGAGGGGTGTATTGAGGAGGGGGAAGGTGTGTAGGGAGGAGAGAGGGAGAAAAGGGAGGAGGAGGAGGGAAATGGGAAGAGGAGGAGAAGAGGAGAGATGGAGAAGGAGAGGCTGGGTGGCACTAGGAGGAGAGAGAAGAGGAAAAAATAGACAGTGAAAAAAGGGGAAGGAAAAGGAGGGATGAAGGGAACACAAAACCACGAAAGATTAAAAAAACAAGAAAGTAAGAAAAAAATTCCCCCTAAAAAATAAATAAATAAAAAATGAAATAAAAGAGAGAGAGATAGGCCATGAATCCACGTTTTTTTTTCCACCACCATTCTCGACACCCGTCAGTTTCCTCCCGGTGACGCTAGAGGGCACACTCGCTCCGATGCCGCGTCCTGGAGCTGCCTTTCCCTCGGACTTCCTTTTAGAGGGATTTTTTTCTTCTTTTTTATTCTGTTTTATCTAATTTTATTCGTATATGTCTTTCTGTTTGTCCGTATTTTATTGTCTGACTCTGGTTTTTTATTTCTTATTCAGTTTCTCAGTAGGACTTCTCTCTCTCTCTCTCTCTCTCTCTCTCTCTCTCTCTCTCTCTCTCTCTCTCTCTCTCTCTCTCTCTCTCTCTCTCTCTCTCTCTCTCTCTCTCTCTCTCTCTCTTTCTCTCTCTCTCTCCTAATACATAGGGGTCTAGAGGATGGGGGGGGGGTTGTCGTGCGTACATACATATATATATGTATTTATGAATACACGTATATATGTATATATATATATATATATATATATATATATATATATATATATATATATATATATATATATATATATATGCATATATATTGTGTAAATATATATATATATGTATATATATATATATATATATATATATATATATATATATATATATATATATATATATATTGTGTGTATGTGTGTGTATAGTGTGTGTTTGTGTATGTGTGTGTGCGTGCGTGCGTGTGTTCCTGTGTATGTATGTGTTTGTTTGAATGTTATTGTTTCATTGTGTGAGCTTCATTTTTTTCCTCGTTTGCTTGTAGCCACTTAACCTATTTCATCTATCTCGAATCATAAAACCCTCAGGAGTGTATTCTAAAATAAGAAGTAAATAATAATAATTGAAAAAAAATAATAATGATAATAGTAATGATAAAGAAACATCAAGGATTTCCATTGTCTCGTAAGAATGACACAGAACGAGATGTGTGTTAGCGCGATAAGAAGGGAAACTGGGTGAGATTTTTATCAGTGTTCTTTTTTCGTCTTCTACAAGTATACTGTAGACGATAACATGAGAGGATGAGAGGAGTTTGTGTTAAAAAGAGGCAATGGGTGTATATAATTCAATCATATTATGAAAAATATGTGAGATGTATGTGAGAGAGAGAGGGGGGGAGTGAGAGAGAGAGAGAGACTGAGACTGATTTATTAAGATATACGAAAATTATTCCGTTTAATTCCCAATTTTTTCCTTCCTTATTCCCCCCTCGTCTTTCGCCAATTCCCTTCTATCTATACCAGTGGTTCTCTTCAAAGGTACGGACCACCATGTTGAAATCAGAAAATAATTATATAGAAAATTGTGTGGCATCTTTTTCAATATCAATGAAAGTGGGGAAAAATATTTGGGTACAGAGTTGATTCCAGGAATTTAAATTTTTGAGGGATTATAAACCGTATTGGACTGATGACGCTGGTCAGAATTCGATTTCTTGCCTATATAAATCCAAGAATATAAAGTTGTATTATCATTAAGACCTGAATTTCTGATTGCCAATGTATTTTTGAATAAGAAATGTATAGTAAAGCGATGAATGATTAATAATTTACTCTGATTCCATTTTCCTTACGGTATTTTCGATGAATTTAAGAATACCTTGTTAAATTTCCGCTTATTTCCAGATATGAAAAATGTTCCATAGACTTAAAAAACACCAGACCACCAGAATTATATGTAAAACCAGAGCACCATACACCATAGCATCGTAACACCATAAAACACCACAACACCATACACCACAGTTAGTGAGACTCGGGCCAAGGAACCGCGCACTCTACCGCAAGATGGCGCGCCGTTCACAATGTTTACGAAGGCGGCCATGCGAAGCCGCGGCAGCTTCACACTTCCTGGTGGCCCCCTCCCCCTCCCTCCCCCTCCCTCTTCCCTCTTCCATCTTCCCTTGACTCTTCTTCTCCCCCCCCCCCCTGCTCGTCATTCACAACCTCCTTCAACACCCCCACCCCTCCACCTGAGAGCCTCCCCTTCCTCCCCACCATTTCCCCTTCCATCCCCTACTGCCCCTCCTCCCTTCTCACTCCCTCCCTCATTCCCCCTCCTTCCTCTTCTTTCTTCTTCCTCCCTCCCCCATTCCCCTTCCCTCTCCCTCTCCCTCCTCCCTTTTCCCTCCCTCCCCCTTCCCTCTCCCTTTTCCTTCCCTCTCCCTTACCTCCGACCATTCCTCCCTAGAAGCCGGTACCTTATTTCATCTCGATTCTAATGTATGATCTCCCCAAAAAATAGATATAAAAAAGACTTTTTATATCTATTTTCGTACCCTTTGATGCGTCATAGTTTCCGATTTTTTTCTTTTCTTTTTCAGTCTTTTATTTTCGTATTCTTTATTGCGTATTGTTTGAAACTTTTTTCCCATCCTTTATTGCGTATTGCTTGATAGTTTCGTCTCTTTTTTTTTTCTTTTCTTTTTATCACATTTTTTACAAGTAGTTAATGGTTTGTAAAGTTAGTTTCCCCGCGGTCGGATGTCGATGCCGTTTTGTGCCGGCGGTCTCTGCGTCAGTGACCACAGTCCGGCGCCGTGTCTGGGAAGCCGGGTTTTTTCAGCTATATCAACTACTATGATCTTTGTAGGCGTTGTTACTTGTCGTTATCATTGCTGTTATTATTGTTGGAATTATTATTGTTGTTATTATCATTATTATTATTGTTATTAATGTTATTATCATTACTATCGTTATCTTCGTCTGTTATCGTTAGAACTAGAATTAAGATGACATCAATTAAATTAGAGAAAAGTTGCTATTATTGATACCATATTAATCACGAAGCTTTGACCTCCATCTCTCCTCTTCTACGAACGACTAGCAAAGCATTGAGGTCGTACTAAGGCAATATTTTCCCAGGCGTGGTAATGAACGGTCAGCTACCCCCCCCCTCCTCCCCCTCTCCCCTCCCCTAATCTGTGTTTACTCCTCCCTGCCCCTTTCCTTTCTTCTGGTCTGTGTTCACTCCCCCTTCCTTTCCATCACCTAATCTCTTTTCCCTCCCTCCTCCCTCTTTTCTCTTCTCCAGTTTGTGTTCATTTCTCTCTCTCTCTCTCTCTCTCTCTCTCTCTCTCTCTCTCTCTCTCTCTCTCTCTCTCTCTCTCTCTCTATCTATCTATCTATCTATCTATCTATCTCTATCCCTCCCCAAATCTCTTTTCCCGTCCCTTTCCCCTCCCCTAACTTCTGTTCTGTCTCTCTCTCTCTCTCCTCTCTCTCTCTCTCTCTCTCTCTCTCTCTCTCTCTCTCTCTCTCTCTCTCTCTCTCTCTCTCTCTCTCTCTTTCCCTCCCCAAATCTCTTTTCCCGTCCCTTTCCCCTCCCCTAACTTCTGTTCTCTCTCTCTCTCTCTCTCTCTCTCTCTCTCTCTCTCTCTCTCCTCTCTCTCTCTCTCTCTCTCTCTCTCTCTCTCTCTCTCTCTCTCTCTTTCTTTCTTTCTCTTCCACCTCTCTCCTCCCTTCCCTCTCCCCTCCTCCCCTCTCTCTCTCTCCCTCCCCTTCCCTCTCCCTCTCCCTCTCCCCCTCCCCTTCCCTCTCCCTCTCCCCTCTCCCTCTCCCTCACCTTTCTCTCAGGGTTACAGTGACTGAACCTCAATCACAGCCTGGCCTTCCTGCCGGATAAATACCTCACCATTTTTTACGTTCCAGTCATCAGTTACCCTCTAGTTACTCCCGGTTACCCAGTACTTACCGGTCGGATTCTCCCGGTTCGTTTCCTTCTCCATTTTCTCTGGTCGTTATTTTATTTCCTCTTGTTGGTTCTTGCGGTCTTCTTGGGTCGAAATCCGAGATCCATTTTCGTCTATTTATGTATGTGGTAATTCGGTTTGTGTGTGGGTGTGGGGGAGGGGGGTGCGTGGGTGTGGGGTGTGTGTGGGGGGGTGCGAGTGTGTGTGGGGGGGGGGGCAGTGTGCGTGTGTGTGTGTGGGGGGGCGCTTGTGTGTGTGTGTGTTTGAATGTGAACATGTATGTTTGTGTGGGTATGAATGTGAATGTGTTTGTGTCTGTAAATGTGTGTTTATACGTGTACGTGTATGTGCACTTATCCTCGCACTAGTGTACGTATATTTCTATCCACGCGCCCATAAACATCTACACGCATGAATAGAAATAACAAAAGTCTTCAACCCTTTAACGCTATGAATCTTTTATCCCAGAGTTGAATTGACGTTGATTTAGACGCCAGTCATGTTTCAGTCATGTCACATCGAGTCACTGTCCTCTGTTCTCCATGTCACTCATGTCACTTCCATTGAGATATCATAACTGTTAATGCTGTGTGAATAATTCCGATTCACCAGATATTGAAAAGCTATGTCGGTTGAGTGTTTATGGTGGGGAGACCTGGTGAATTTTTATTACCATTGATATTGATGTTGTTGTTATTATTATCATTATTATTATTGTGTTGTTGCTGATGTTATTACTACTATCAGTAATATTGTCATTATTATTATTATCATTATTATTGCTTGTTGTTGTTATAATAATCATAATCATAATAATAATGATAATAGTAATAGCAATAATGATAATGATAATAATAATGATAATTATTATTATCGCTTATTATTCTAATCATTATTGTTGTTGTTATTATCATCATTACTATCAATCTTGCTACTATCAATATCATTATTATTATCAGTTGCATTACCATTATTATTACTATCATTATTACGTGTTTACAATTATACATGTGCATAAACGTGTCGAAATCCCTACATGGACTTTCCTAACTCCCTTTCCTTTTCTCTCCCTCAGGTCTTGGACATCGGCTTCAACCTCATCACGCGCGTGCCCCTGAATGGGTTTCGGTCCGTCACGTCCCTGACCCTCCTCGCTCTGGACGGCAACCCCCTCAGCTCCGTCCCCGAGAGAGCCTTTGCCCATCTCAACACCACGCTTAGGGGCTTCTCCGTCGGTAGGTTTGGGGTTGGGGCTTGGTTGTTTTTTC
Source organism: Penaeus vannamei (assembly GCF_042767895.1). Lineage (NCBI taxonomy): Eukaryota > Metazoa > Arthropoda > Malacostraca > Decapoda > Penaeidae > Penaeus > Penaeus vannamei. The sequence goes on from NC_091570.1 coordinate 22,454,969, forward strand.
GTGTTTTTTTCTTTTTTTGTGGGGGGTCCTTTTATTTATCTATTTATTCATTTTTAGATTTTCTTGTTTCTTTTCTGGGTTGTTTGTTTGTTTGTCAGTTTGTGAGCTTTTCTCTGACTGTTTTTCTCTCTCTCTCTCTCTTTCTCTCTCTCTCTCTCTCTCCCTCTTTTTCTTCTCCTCTCCCTCCCTCCCTTCCTTCCTCCCTCCTTCCCTCCTTCCCTCCCTCCCTCCCTCCTTCCCTCCCTTCCTCCCTCCCCCTCTCCTCTCTCTCTCTCTCTCTCTCTCTCTCTCTCTCTCTCTCTCTCTCTCTCTCTCTCTCTCTCCCTCTTTCTCTCTCTCCCTCTCCCTCTCCCTCCTTCCCTCCCTCCCTCCCTCCCTCCCTCCTTCCTTCCCCCCCTCCCCCTCTCTCTCTCTCTCTCTCTCTCTCTCTCTCTCTCTCTCTCTCTCTCTCTCTCTCCCTCCTCCTCCCTTCCCTCCCTCCCTCCTCCCTCCCTCCCTCCCTCCCTCCCTCCCCCCTCCCCCTCCTTCCCTCCTTCCCTCCCTTCCCTCCTCCCTCCCTCTCTCTCTCTCTCTCTCTCTCTCTCTCTCTCTCTCTCTCTCTCTCTCTCTCTCTCTCTCTCTCTCTCTCTCTCTCTCTCTCTCTCTCTCCCACCACGCGCTTTTTTCCTTCCTATGTATGTATTGTATGATTATCACATCATTTCCCTCGTGCAGTCAAGGCTGTATCTGAGCTGCCTTCGAACAGCGGGGAATTAATGAGAAATTTCTGCCGGCTCACTGATGCCTGACTCCTCTTCGCTTGTGCTTGCAGGCGGGCGGTTCCTGCAGTGCGACTGCCGCGTCGCGTGGATCACCGAGTGGATCCGCGACTACGACCTGCAGGTGACGTCGCGCGAACGCAACCCCCAGTTCTGCGGACAGCCGCCAGAGCTCCGCGAACGCTCCTTCTACCAGGTGAACCCCAGCGAGCTCGCCTGCAACGCCTCCGTCACCGAGGACCCGCTGTTGCCGCCCTCAGAGGCTACCACGACCTCCGTCAGGACGACCCCTACCACGACCTCCACGACGGTCACGACCCCTGAGACTACGACGACTCAGGCATCTTCTACCACCACCACCGCCACCCCCGCCACCCAGCGGTCGGAACCTGACGTGAGATTTCGACACTTTTTTGGCGGAAGAAATTTTGGCTTTGCTTATATTCCTCCCAGATATCCCCTTTTAGCTTCCTTATTTCCGTTTTCGACGATTCCTCTTTTTTGCGTTTTTGTTTTGTTTCCTTTTGTTTAGCTCATGGATGGAGCAGTAGAGAGATATTAATTCCACTGAGCAACTTCAATCTATTAACGTAACCCCGTCCTTCAGCCGTAACCCCTTCATCCCCCCTCCTGCAGGCCACGTCTTACCGCCCGGGCACCGCCGTCAGGCCCGACATCGCCAGCCGCTCCGACGAAGGCCCCACGGGCGTCGGGAGCGTCGGCAGCATCCAGCGCGGCCCCGGGGGAGAGAGTCCTTCTGGAGGAGGCTCTGCAGGACGCCCCACCTCCTCCTCGTCGCCGTCCTTCGACCTCCCCCCCACCAGGTCCCAGCAGCGCCCCCCGAGGATCGAGCGCCCCCCGTCGCAGCCCGTGCCCTCCGCCTCCAGGCCCAACCTCGTGCTCAGGACCAACGAAGACGAAGGCGCTGACGACTTCTTCGGGGCGAGGGCGCAGGTGCCCTATGTGGAGGAGGTGAGAGGGGGGAGAGGGGAGAGGAGAAGGGGTGAGGGAAAAGGAGAAGAAGGGAAGTAGAGAGAGGGGAGAAAGGAGATTTAAGAGAGAGAAAGTGGAGGGAGAGAGGGAAGAGAAGAGATGAGAGGAAAGAGGAAGAGGCGAGGGGAGGGGGGAGAGGGAAGAGAAGAAAGAGGAAGAGGGGAAAGGGGGGATTTAGAGGAGTGGTGAGAGTGAAGAGAGGGAAAGGAAAGTAAAGGGAAAATGAAAAGGAGAATAGAGAATGAAAGATATAGGAAAGAACAGTAGAGAGAGGATATTTACTTTATTATCATGCCACATCATTATTTTCTTCATTATTAATCCACATCATTCATTCCCTTATTAATTCACATCATTCATCACTTTATTATTGATACATATCTATTTCTTTATTATTAATTCACACCATTCTTTCTTTTACTAATGATCCTTACCATTTGCCCGCAGGTTATCGTTCAACACGCCTACAGGAAGGACAACTCAGTCATTATTCAGTGGGATTCTGAAGTCTCCAATATTCTAGGCTTCAGGGTGGTTTACCGACTCTTCGGCGACAAGAATTTCAAGGTAGGATTTTAGTTTCATTTCCTGAAGTCGTTTTAATTTGGTAACGGTTTAAATTTCACATACATTTTGGCATTTAGTAAAAAAGTATCGGTGCGCGAAAATGGAGGTCATGAAAGAAAACGTTTACCATTACCATTTACGATGGTAGACTATGATAGTTTTGGGTGTTTTTACGATTTCCAGACGCGAGTCCTATTCTTCATATCTGGGTCCATACCATCTATCCATATAACTACAATCAGTAACTTTATATACAATAAAGTAAACAAAACTAATTCATCCTTCATTCGGTAGCTGGGTCCTCCCCTCGCAGCCTCAGAGCGGGAATTCAAGATCAAGAACGTCCCTACCCAGGAGTGCATCGTCGTCTGCGTCGTGTCCTTGGAGGATGTGAACGTCACCCCTAGCAAGTAAGTTCTCCCCCTCCCCCTTACGCCGTTCCCCGTCTCTTTCATCCGTACAATTGAATTTAAGGTTTATTTAGCGCCTGTGAAATATTGATATTGAGGTGTATTGATATATGGTGGGGTCCTATAGAAATGTTAGAAATTGGGGTTTCTTTTAAGTGTTTGTGGTGATGGGGTCCTTTTGAAATGTTGAAATTGGGGTTTATTTTAAGTGTTTCTGATGCGGAGGTCCTTTTAATGTATCGAATCAGCCATTTCATGTATTTGTAGGGAGTCCCCTTTTGAAATAGGCGTTTTTTTAATCTGATATACCCTTTTTTGTATTTTGAAGATGAGTTTAATTTTATTAGAGCGAATTGCTGTGATTATAAATTGTGTTAGAGGCATATAAATAATTAGATCCTGACTTTAAAAAAAAGAATACATGCCGACACTCATCCACCTCTCCCTCCCTCCCTCTATCCTAACCCCCCCCCCCCCCGCAGCGTCCAGCACTCCCAATGCCGCGAGATCCGGACGGAGACGTCGGCCGCGATGCACATGGACACCATCATCATCGCGGCGTCGGCGGCCATCTGCGGCACCGTCATCATCGCCGTCATCGTCTTCATCTGCTGCAACCGGAAGCGAG
>NC_091570.1:22468324-22485824 GCF_042767895.1 Penaeus vannamei
CGGAGCACCTCTGCCCGTTTTAATACTGGACGAAAATGGGATGTTCAAATTTGATGCTACACTGTATGGAGCATTATTAGTAAGTGATGTTAATGAGGATATTATTTAAACACATATGTATACATACATGCATATATATATATATATATATATATATATATATATATATATATATATATATATAAATATATATATATGTGTGTGTGTGTGTGTGTGTGTGTGTGTGTGTATGTATATATATATATATATATATATATATATATATATATATATATATATATATATATATATATATATACACGTGTGTGTGTGTGTGAGTGTGTGTGTGTATATATATATATATAAATATATATATATATATATATATATATATATATATATATATATATATATATATATATATATATATATATATTTACATATATGCATGTACGTGTTTTCTTTGCATTTCCCATTGGTTATTGGGACATGTAATGTAATAAAATTCTATGTCTATGATTATGATATGATTCTAAGGAATATCTCTTACGATTCGGCAATATAGGAAAACATGATTTTTACTAGATCGTACTGCTCTAGCAACAGAAATATAAAATTGAAAATCTACACTACTACCATAAAAAACAAGATAAAGTTTAAACTATAATGTTTATATGCTTTCATATCAATAGGACCACGGCTAGGAAGAGCGAGGTTCAGGGTTATCTCTAATATGTGTGCGCTTTTATTCGATATGTCATGTAAAGCAACAAATAGTTACTGTTTTTCTTATATCATTTGTGCTTTAATCTTGGGTATATTCAGGCCTCCAAAAGTGTTCCATGACGAATAATATACGGATATCTCTTGTTTTATTTATAAAATGTTTTCGATAGGTTAAAAGAATATTACGAAAATTCATATTAGGTTCTACATAATCATTTTATTTATTATGTATGTATAATTGAATATGCAAACGTAAACTTATATATTCTTTTAAATGTAGTTAATATCAATTGATAAATAGTGTCATTTCCAAAATATTTTAAGGTGTGATCTTCGAAACTGATGTCGATAAACGAAGGAAAAAGTATGACGGGAGGCGCTTAGGGCCCGCGCATCATCCACTGATTTCGATAGTTTCCCGCCGTTTGATTTGTAATTTTAAGATGTTGATAACTAACAACTTGCATTTATTATTGTTATTTCCTAATGTTACATCAGTAAAACAGTGGTTTGGTAATTGATACAATTAAAAAACAAAATCAGATTCGTCACCTCGAGTATAATTCCTAGGAATGGGGGTGGAGCCGCACCTGTGGCACAGCGTTGAAGCATCGGCAGCGTTGCTGTCGCGATCGGCCCGGAGAATGTCGCAAAGGAAGAAAACGACACTTTCTAGTGTAGTTAGACAGTTTCTTAGCTGAAAAAAGCCTATAGACAACACATCATTGGAATGTATGGTGTGGTAAGAAGAGAGGAATAAGCTGGGGAAGCAATGGTCAGGCGTATATTCATAAGCATATGTACATGTATGTGTGAGGATACGTATGTGACAATGTAAGATTATATGAATATGTAGAATATAGTAATTGAATATAGCTGGGTTACAGTAATTGTAAATCTTTTTTCTTTTTTTCTTTTTTAGATAACATGGTTTTATCGCTGTTGTATTGGCATCCATAATTTTTGTCTTTTATTCTGTTCGTCATTTTTATATGATAACCACCTCCACAATTCATCAAAATCATAATACCGTCAATAATTATTTTGCATCGGCATGAGCGGCCAAAAGATTTTTTTCTTCAGTATCTGGATATGAAAACAATAATGACTGGATTAATCTCAGTTTATTTATAATATTTGAAATGTCATATATATGTTTTACCATTATACTTTTTCTTATTCTGCATAATTATTATATTCTATCTTGTGACCTTTGCATTTGTCTAGTTGAATTGCAAGATTGCAAAGTAATAGGTCTCTAAACATAAATATTTACATTCTTTTGAACCTAAATAAGCTCAAATTTTGTCTTAAAATTAGGTACCAGTAAAAGAGAGTCGATACGACTTTATAATAGTCAGCTTATAGTAGTCCCCGCTGTGTATTTTTTACATTTTCTGTATATCAACAAAATTTTCCCAAAGCTTGCATTGTTTTTCTTCCATGCAAAAGACCTTCCAATTTCCCCCTAAGCAGTATCGATGGAGTGAAATCATAGGCAAACACTCGTGCTTGATTTGCATAATCGAATGTACTTGCCTGATTATCTCATCATCGATTCAAGGATAATATTCGGTCCGATAGTCACTGGGTAACAAAACACCGCCATTACCTCAAACCATGCGGATTGCAACGATGGAGCCTAGACTTCGGATTAGGATATTTAAAACTTATTTATTATCCACAAGAATGTCTGAACTTCAATTAAATTTTGAAACATATTACCTTTATTACAATTTTGTGTAAATTCTTACGTAAAGATATACAGGTAATCATTAATTACAAACATAAATCAAAGCCGAAATCATAGCTTTAGCGTCGCATTCGTAACATTTGCGGTAAAGGTGGTAATTCTGCTCAATTGCATTCCCAAGCACTTGCTGGTACTGGCCGTAGACACTAGCAGGTACACACACAAACGTATACGTACGTAGATGCAGACAAACATATGCGTAAACGCACACACACACACACACACACACACACACACACACACACACACACACACACACACACACACACACACACACACACACACACACACACACAAACACACACACACACACAAACAAACACGCACACACACACAAATACACACACAAATACACACACACACTCGCACATGCGCGCGCACACACACACACATATTGCGAGTGTGTATCTATATGTGTGTATGTGTGCGCTTATATATATATATATATATATATATATATATATATATATGTGTGTGTGTGTGTGTGTGTGTGTGTGTGTGTGTGTGTGTGTGTGTGTGTGTGTGTGTGTGTGTTTGTGTACACATACATATACTATATATATATATATATATATATATATATATATATATATATATATATATATATATATATATACATATATGAAGTAAAAAAAAATATATATGCATTTGTATGTATACATATATACATATACGCATACACAGACACACACACACACACGCGCGATATGTGTGAATATATATATATATATATATATATATATATATATATATATATATATATGAGCACATTAATCTTAAAATGGCATACAAAAATAAATCTACACTAACACTTTATATAGCATCATATACAATAGAATTCATTATGTACAATATAAACTACATCTTAGTCCCCAGTCTCCCTCCTGTCATGGCACAGACTGCTTGGCAGTCTACTCTTCAACGGTGCTTTGCTGATTTTTGAAATCACTAATTCTGCACAGAATCAACTCTGATATCTATGGCACAATTGTGCAATTTCTGGTACACACACATATGTGTGCATATATACATACATATATATATATATATATATATATATATATATATATATATATATATATATATATATATGTGTGTGTGTGTGTGTGTGTGTGTGTGTGTGTGTGTGTGTGTGTGTGTGTGTGTGTGTGTGTATAATATATATATACATATATATACATACATTCATATATATGTGTGTGTGTGCGTACGCATGTGTGTGTGCGCGTACGCATGTGTGTGCGTGTGTGTGTGTGTGTGTGTGTGTGTGTGTGTGTGTGTGTGTGTGTGTGTGTGTGTGTGTGTGTGTGTGTGTGTGTGTGTGTGTGTGTGTGCATGTTTATGTATATATATGCACACCCCGAGGCGGCACTGCCCTCTTCGCACTGTGCTCAACAATCCAACTCGTAAGATTCAGCCACAGAATACCCGTTACGACACAACTTCACCGTAAAGACTGGGGCATAGAAACGGTATACACTTCACTCTGAATTACGCAACTCCAGCGGATTGGAAGAAATTTACATTTGCGGTATTTAGTCTAATCCTCGGTCACTTCAGCCAGAAACGACCGCACTAACTAGACAGCCAGACCGGTGCTCACGACTACCCGTTCAGGTTGCAGCTCAGGTGTGACCAGGTGCGTGATCTGACTAACACTTTCTTCCTCTTTGGATGAAGTGTCGGACTCGGCAGACAAGGAGAGGGGAGGAAGGACGATCTTCCTCCCCTTCTTCTCCTCCTGCAGGGAGCCCTTCGTCGGCAGTGGAGGAGGAGGGAGGGGTTTCCCCGTTTGTTCCTCCCCGAGGGACGTCTCTTTCGCGGGGGGTTCCGTCCGTCCAGCCTTCTCCTCGCCAGGGACGAGCAGCCTTACCGTTCTCGTGGGTTTAGGAGGTTTCGGTATCACGTATCCTTCGGGAACCTCGATCAGGGTTCCACCTGTGAGGACAATATCCCCGAGACTGGGGCGACTCCGGGATTTGCCCTGGCTGGAGCTCCCCCAGGTGTGGTAGACGTCGCGGTCTTTGTTCTTGTCCTCCCCCTGCGGCAGAGGGACGTTGACGTAACCATTGACCTCTGTCATCATGCTAGGGTCGTAGCTGGGAGGCAAGGACGAGGGCTGAACTGCGGGGCCCTCCGTGCCTTCTCTGGGCGTCGCCGAAGGGTTGCTCTGAGTCTGACTGCCGATCAGAAGGTTGAGTCGCGTCGCCGCAGGTAAATGTGCCGACTCACTCTCAGCATTCACTAGATCTGGCACGGAGCGACTGTGCTGGATTGTGCACGCGTTCATCGAGTCGTATGGGGTTCTTGGTCGGCTCGTCTGGTCCTCGTGCACCGGCTGCGGATGCCCAAGTCTGCGGTGGTTGGATTTCCCGGGCACATGCCTGACGAAGGTCCGGGGTCTGCTGGTGACGTCTTCAGGAGCAATGTAGTTGTAGTCGAGACTTTGACTCGTCTCGGCGCTGGAGTTGAAGTCGAGGCTTTTGTTGATATCTGAACTCTTGGCCTGCTTAAGGGGGATGTTAAGGTTGACCTGAGGTCGGGGAGGGACGACGCCGCTGCCGATTGAGGCGTTGTAGTTGGAGTCGCTGCTAGAGGGCGAGGGCGTTGGCAGAGACCTCACTACCTCCGACTTGGTGCGGCCGTCGCTCTGGCTCCCGATGGGGTTCACGGGCGTTGGGTGAGGGTAGTCGTAACCTAGGAAGGCCTTGGAGGAGGATGTCGGAGGAATGTCATATCCGGGGTGGAAGTCCTGTAAGTCTTTGTGTTGCTGCAGCAAGCGGTCCTTCACAGAATTGAGGTAGGCCTTCTGGCTCGGCAGGTAAGACTTGGCTTCGCTGAACATAGTCTCGGGGTCCTGGGGATTGTTTCCCTGCCCTGGGAGCGGCGTAAGGTAGCCAGAGCTCGAAGTGACCGACACCGACCGAGCTGTTTTCCCCTGGAAGCCGTTGATTCCTTCCAGACCCTTCCTCGGGGAGATGGGCGCGGGGGCGCTCTTGAGCCCTCCCGACCTGCCCTCTCCAGTCACGACGCCGTTGGCCACGGAGTTGCTGCGGGAGTACACGGAGACGGGCGTCGGGGAGGAAATCGTGCTGATTTTGCGAGTGCTGGCGGCGGCTCGCTCCTTCCAGCTGGGCTTCTTGCGCCGCCAGCAGCGCCTCGGCCAGCAGCAGCAGCAGAGGATGGCCACGACGACGGTGGTGGAAGTGGACACAGTGGTGGCAATGGCCACGGGCGTGATGACGTCATCGTCTCTCAGAGTGACGACCTCCTCACAATACTGCGTCACGCCCGACTCCAGCAGCTTCATGTATGAAGTGTTAGATTCTTCCTCCGCCACGGACCGCCTTCGCCGCGTGACGTACGTGAACCTCTGTCCCTCTGGCTTCTCTGTGGTAGACGTGCTCTCGGTCGTGAAGTCGTACGTGAAGGACTGCTCCGACGGCCGTTCCTCTTCGTTGAACTCGTATATGAACCTCTGACGCGGCGTCGTGGGCGGCAGGGAAGGGATCGGCGGCGGAGGAACGTTCCTTGGGTTGAAGTTGGGGTTCACCACCGACGGCAGGTTGAAGGGCGAGCCCGAAGACAGAGGCACAGCGATCCTCTGGCCCGTGCTCGTGTACACGAAGGTGGTGCCAGGCTCGGGGTTGGGAGGGCGAGGGGGCCGGTTGCTCGGGTGCGGGGGGAGGGCGGGCACGGGGGGGAAGTTGGACGGGAAGGGGCTGCTGCTTGGGCGCTGCGGGGGCGGCGGCGGCGGCGGCGCATTCGGGGGGAAGGGCGCCGTGACTCTCGGTGAGTCTTGGTTCGCTCTAGGTGGCGAAGGCGGGAGAGGAGGAGGTTCTCTTGCGCCTGCAGGGTTCCTGCCACCTACCACTTGAGATTCGGCCCCTGATTGGACGCTGCGACCTCTTGCGGCGGTCCTTACGATGTCGGGGTCGCGGGGCACATGCTGATGGGGCAGCACCTCGGAGGTCATGTCCTTCACCGCGGTATCTCCATCAGTTTTAAGAGACTCTGCGACCTGTAGGTCAGTGAGGGAGTTGAAGCAGAACACGTAGGCAGTGCCAGGATCCAGCCCTTCCACAGTGTAGTGGTTGGTGAAGTTCTGCACGGGCTCCCCGCCGCGGCTCACCAGCACCACCTCCGTCTCGTTCTCGTCCCCGAAGCGGCGGTATAAGATCTTCCAGCCGAGAGGACGAAGGACCATGGCCTCTCGCTTCCCCTGAAGGTCCTTGGGCTGGATCGTGACGTTCCAGGACATGCTGACCCGCCGCGCCTCCCGTGCGATCACCACCCTCTCCGTCTCTGCGACGTAATCCTCGGCGGTTACGAACGCCACGACCTGAGGCGCGCTAGTGGTTGTAGGGGTCGTCGTCGTCGTCGTGGTGGTGGTGGAAGTGAGCGGTGGGGTGAGCTGAGCTCTGGTAAGCGTCTTGGCGGTGAGGCAGTGGTCGGGCCGCGTGAAGAGGCGGTGGTCCTGGATGGGCGTGAGGCAGAAGGTGTAGCGCGTGTCCTCCTCGAGCCCGTGGAGGACCTCCGTGAAGAGCGACTCGCCGGGGACCCAGTCGGCCCTCTCGGCCTTGTACCTCTCGAGCCGCATCTTGGTGGGGCCCGCCAGCCGGGGGTCCTCGTCGGCCTGGCGGAGCGTGATGGCCCACGAGAGGGGCGCGGAGTCAGGGTCCCTGCGCGCGGAGGCGTAAAACTGCGCCTCGACCCTCCAGGAGACGAGGAGCGCCTGGTGGTTGAGGGCCGTCACGTTGAGAAGGTGGAGCGCGTCGAGGGCGTCGGCCAGCGCCCCGTCCACGTCGTCGCCCACGTACACCACCCGGCTGTGGTTGTCCGTGTCCTCCGCCGGGCACACGTCCGCCTCTGGAAAGCAGGCGCGGGTGAGGAAGGCGGGAAGGACAAGGGCATTGCCCCTGATGCGTTTTTACTTATATTTATATTTGTATTGCATTTATTGAAAGAATTTATATTTTGTAAAAGAGGAACTAGTCCATCACACACATACACACGCGCATATATATATATATATATATATATATATATATATATATATATATATATATATATATATATATATATATATAGAGAGAGAGACAGAGAGAGAGAGAGAGAGAGAGAGAGAGAGAGAGAGAGAGAGAGAGAGAGAGAGAGAGAGAAATTACACCCACGTACACGCACGTGTGCCCATGCATCCAACTCGATAATTAAGTCCAGCCCACCTTTGAGTGACGTCACGGGTCGGTGGCGGAGGTGGAGCGGCGAGGCGCATGTCGGCGCCGTGACTGCTGGGGAGGAACTGCCTTCCAGTTTCTTCAGCAGCCATAGGGAGTCGCACTCACAGGACCAAGGGTTGCCTGGAAATGAAATAAAAGGATAATTTTTATTTATCTAGATAGTATGTCATCTTTAAACATTTACATATAAAAGGTAAACCCAATCATGCATAATGTCGAATAAGCAAGTTAATAACTATTCCATGTGATTACATTGGCTACATTAGTGTAAGAATAAAACCAGTAAAAATACAAACAATAACCCATAAATCTAAAAACATTTAAGGTAAACAATGTTTAAACAATAAAGTTTCTTCACTTAAAAATGGTACGTAGTTATATATTAAATATGAATAAATCTTAAAGGGACACGGCCTCAAAATCTATTTTAAAAAATCAAAATTATTCAATTTAATAAGGATTCGCATATAGAAAACAATGCCAAACATCTAATGATTATTCAAGTGTGACCCTACAGCTACAGTTCAATGAGATTGTTAGATATGATAAGAGATGATATGTTTATAAAATAAAATCACAGAAATTAAGTCATATTCTCTCTTCCTTTCACTCTCTCTCTCTCTCCTCCCATCTATTTCTCCCTCTCTCCCTCCCTCCTTCCTTCCTTTTTCCCACCCTCCCTCCCTCCCCCTTTCCTTCCTGCCTTCCATCTCTCTTTCCTTCCCTCCCTTTCTCTTTCTTCATCCCTCCCTACCTCTCTCTCACAGACGCACAGACAGCAAGTGAAGCGAAGTGCACCCGACTGACGTGAAGGTAAATAACAAGACACGTATTTTACTCTCTCTCTCTCTCTCTCTCTCTCTCTCTCTCTCTCTCTCTCTCTCTCTCTCTCTCTCTCTCTCTCTCTCTCTCTCTCTCTCTCTCTCTCTCTTACACACACAGAAGGTGGTAACTCTGCTCAATTGCATTCCCAAGCACTTGCTGGTACTGGCCGTAGACCCTAACAGGTACACACACAAACGTATACGTACGTAGACACAGACACACATATACGTAAACACACACACACACACACACACAACATAACCTCAAAGCCACATACCTGCGAGATTGAGATCAAGCAGCGAGCTGGAGAGGTTTTTGGGGTCGAAAGCATGAAGAAGATTACTGCTCAGGTCAAGGAACTGGAGACGGGGCATGCTGACGAAGGCCCCACGGAGGACTTCTGTAAAGATAGGAGGATGTCGTCGGTTCTCTTATTTCCTTGGTATGTGATTTGGTATGTTTGTATGTTTCATGTTTTATTTTGGTAAGGTGGGCATGAGGTGGGTTGTCCTTGTCTCTCTTCTTGGTATGTAAGTCGGTATGTTTGTATTTTTTATATGGGATGGAGAGCCTCGGCAGAGGTGGGATGATGTGTTGTTGCTTTTTTTGGTTATTGAATTGATATGCATTTATTTTTTTTTAGATAGGACAGAAAATTTGCATAGATAGGGTGTTTTGTTTATATTTTTTATTGGTACGTGAATGTATTTTAATACGGCATTGAAAACCTTTGCGAAAATAGAATGTCCAGTTCATCTCTCCTTCTGGTATGTAAATTGGTATGTATATTCTTATATGTCATCGAGACGCTAGTTGAGATAGAACGAATCATATAGAAGAATTAGTATATATATATATATATATATATATATATATATATATATATATATATATATATATATATATATATGTATATATATATATATATTGATATGTGACAGACCCACTGTGAAGATATGTGATATATGAGTTTGTATGTATATATTCTATATGTGGTTGAGAACGCTGTAACCAATGGTATGAGTTTTGGCAATGTTAATCTTAGCTCATAATGTGGTTTGTCCAGTGCTTGTATATTCCTTGTGCGTGACTGAAAATACTCATAGATTAGCGTGATGATTATTTCTCACATATGATTCGGAACCCTTTGTAAAGATGGCATATGTGTCACGCGTATAAGGTCACTTGATACATGAACTGCTATGTATATTTTTTTGTGTAACTGAGTATGATTCCTTCCTTTTCTATTGAATCTCTTCTTATATGAAAAGGTAATTTTCTTTGTGTATCATATATCTTACTCACCTTACATCATCTTTGGAATATATGCTGAGAGTATGTAATTATGTGGTATGTGGAGTGCCAATGCTATATATAATTTCATGTCCTAATTAACTGTATTAACTGTACTCGGTCAAATGATATTCGTAAAGAACAATGTGGTGTAAAATCAGAGATAATTTAAGCCTATCAAACGAAATTAATGACTTGTGAGGAATGATTATTGTAACTGAATGCAGCTAACTATAACTTTATCCTATATAACACATTTCATAACAATAAATATTTATCACAACAACAACCTCTCAAAAAATAAAAAATGAACAAGTAAAAATAAAATATGGTAAACAAATCAATCATTAAATAGAATAATTGAACAAGCAAAACAAAACGACTAAATGAAATTAAATACACAAATACACCAGAATGATAAGAACATAAATAAACAAAATAAAACAAAAAATCCTTCACACCCCTACACCCCCCCCAAAAAAAAAAAAAAAAAACGAAAAAGAACTAACTCGAAATCTTATTCGACGAAAGGTCAAGGTTCGTGAGCCGGTCGAAGGGCCTGGAGAACTGCTCGGGGAAGGCGCTGAGGGCATTGTGGGCGAGGGTCAGGTGCCTGAGGGAGGTTCTCAAGGGCTCGAGGTTGAACACCGTCAGACTCAGACCCGAGGAGGAGATGCCGAGTCGAGTCTGAGTGTCTGCGATCTGTGGAGAGGAGGAGGAAGTTGAGATGCAATGGAGTATAGTGGAGGCGATTTTTTGGGGGTGTGAAATTAAAGGATGGTGATTTATTTGTTTATTTATGGTTTTGTTTATTTACTTGCCTGATTGTTTATTTATTTATGGTATTCTTTATTTCTTAAGGTATTTATATGAGGTTTCTGTGATGGAGATTGAGTACTGTACTATTATATCGTTCTTTTTCTTTATGTTCTTATCTCTCGCTCTTTCTCTTTCTTATATTCTCTTTTCTTTCCTTCTCTCTCTCTCTTTTATATGTTCTACCCCCCTCTCTTATATTCTACCTCTCTCTCTCTCTCCCTCTCTCTTATATTCTACCTCTCTCTCTCTCTCTCTCTCTTATATTCTACCCTCTCTCTCTCTCTCTCTCTCTCCCCATCCCTCTCTCTCTCTCTTTCCTTCTATCTATCTCTCCTTCTATCAATCTATCTCTTCCACACCCTCTCTCTCTTCCACTCCCTCTCTTATATTCTACCTTCTCTCTCTCTCTCTCTCTCTCTCTCTCTCCATCCCCCTCTCTTTCTCTTTCCTTCTATCTATCTCTTCTTCTATCTATCTATCTCTTCCACACCCTCTCTCTCTTCCTTCCTCCCCCTCTCTCCTTCCCTCTCCCTCCCTCTCTTCCTTCCTCCCCCTCTCCCTTTCCCTCTCCCTTCCTCTCCTCCTTCCTCCCCCTCTCCCTTTCCCTCTCCCTCCCTCTCTTCCTTCCTCCCCCTCTCCCTTTCCCTCTCCCTTCCTTACCTGGCCAAGCAGATTGTGATCGAGATGCAGCTGACGAAGGCGATGGAGGTTGAAGAGCAGCGTTCCCTCAGGAAGGTGGTTGATTCGGTTATGGCGGAGATCCAGCACCTCCAGCCTCGTCAGGTTGGCCACCGCCTCCGGCACGCCCGCGAGGAGGTTGTGGGCGAGCACCAGACGCGTGAGGGTGCGAGCGTGGGCGGCCAGGGCATCGGGCAGCACCTCTTCCACGTCTGAGCTGACGATGCTGATGATCTCCAGCGAACCCCCGTCAGGAGGTCCTAGGGCTTCCCCCGTCAGCTTGGGGATCCGGCAGTAGAACAGGGACAGTTCCCGGAGGTGCGGCGAGGGCGCGGCGTCCGTCTCCTCCCTGGGAATCAAGGTCGGAAGAGTCAGTGCGTTGAGCAGCCGGCGGAATAATACTCACGTATACCCTCCAGACGCCGGTAGGTGAGTAGTGTATGCCCCGGGCTGGGGGATTAAGGTCGAGATTCGCGAATATGATTACAAAAAAAAAAGAAGAAGAAGAAAAAAGAGAGAGAGAGAAAAAAAGAGAAAGGGGGGGGGGGGGGTAGCAACGATACGGGAAAAAAATAAAAAACAAGAAATAGCAAGGTATAAAGCGAGTTGTAAACTGAGAAGGAAGTGTGTCATTCATTCAAGGTCATATTGGTATTTTGGCTTTTCTTTAGAATTTGTCTAAGAATAACTAATGAGTAATCCTAGTATGGATGACAAATCAACCGTATACATAAATCATCGTAAGTCAATAGGATACATTTATCTATTATCATTACGATTTAATGTGTGTGTGTGTGTGTGTATATATATATATATATATATATATATATATATATATATATATATAATATATATATATATATTGTATATATTTTTTTTTCCGTAGAGTTGATACATAAAAAAATATATATATTTTGTAATCTTTCATAAGTAGAAACAAGCGTTTGATAATGTTATTGTTATAAAAGATATGTCAAAAATAATTTTAAAGCATCATTGGCATATAACGGACGGTGTTTAACATAACACGAAGACGCATTGAATGAAAACACCTAGCAAGGGGTTAAAAAAACAACTACATTTAACAATGCTGGAAGAGGGAAAGAAGAGAATAAGAAAACACGGTAAAAATAAGGACTAAACAAGATGAAAATAAGAACCTCACATTTGGGATACAGAAGCGCTTCGCAGGAAAAGACAATTCATAGCATTCACAGGCGCCATCAACACATGATAAGCAGTCATTAGGCAATAACCGGCCAAAAAAGGTGATTTACAACACACATCATCGCCATTAACACCTAACGAGCTGTTGGAAGGAGTAAAAAAGGCAATTTGCGCCTCGAGTCCCACTCACCTGGTTCCGTTCCCCTCGAGAGAGACCTCAGCCTCCTTCGCCCGCTCTCCATACTCCGTCAGCGCCTCCGCCAGCTGCGACGCGTTCAGGCCTCGGCAGCTGGCCATCTGGTCCAGCCGGTGGAAGTGGCATCCGGTGAGCGGTCTTCCCGCGGCTTTATCTCCGCTGGAGGCTGTCGTGGGAGAGGAGGTGGAGGTCGAGGTGGAGGTCAAGGAGGCGGAGGTCGAGGAGGAGGTCAAGGAGGCGGAGGTCGAGGAGGAGGTCAAGGAGGCGGAGGTCGAAGCGGAGGTCGAGGAGGAGGTCAAGGAGGCCGAGGTCGAGGAGGAGGTCAAGGAGGCGGAGGTCGAGGAGGACGACGTGGAGGAAGAGGAGGAGACCGGGTCCGTGCAAACCGCCGTGCACAGGAGGGCGAGCAGGACCGTCAGCGCCTGCAGGAGTTTGGTTGTCATCTTGGCGAGGGCGGCGTCCGAGAGAGCATTACAGCCTGCAAGGGGCGAAGAGTTATTAAAGTGGTGTTTGCGTGTTAACCCTTGACCATTTTCATTTATTTATTTTTTATTTATTTGTGTAATTGTACATTGACCTAGACGTCTATCTATTATTTTCTGCAAGTGAATTGTTCATTGTGGCAAATGTAGTAAAAATAAAGATATAGACGAATGATTTCACCTCACAATTGCTAAATTTTATTTATAATTTTATTCATTATTTTGGTTTCGTTTATGTGAATGTTCGTGCAATAATCAATTCCTTTTATTATGCATTAGTCAATTTCATGTCATTCACCCATGTATCTACCTGTCTATCTATTTATCTGTATTCTAATCAATGAAAAAAATATATCGATCGGAATTTATGTTTAAAATTACATTATATATTCATTGATGTATGATTCTAGATTTATCTAATCATTTTTTTCTTCATTCGTAAGAGGAAAATGGTGAGATAAGATATTCTTTTTATCAGCAAATCTTGGTCCTTCCTGTCTTCTCACACGCACGCACGAACACGCATACACGCCCATACACACGTACGCACACGCATAAATACGTACGCACACGAATAAACTCGTACGCACATGTATGCAAACATACATACGCATGCACGCGCACCCCCCCTCCCCCCACACACACAAACGGTTGACCTTCAGTTACAAAAATTGTCACACGTTGGCAATAAAAGTCACAAACATTATCATAAAGCGTCACCTCATTTCTGTGATTACTGTGAACAATATTGATTCCCTGAATTCAACACTGATTAAATCTTGATTATACATATTCAGGTCGCATTATAATATTCACATGGAAACATCCTGAACAGAAAACGAAAATCGACGAGACTTTAAATCACCGAATGCGCTTTGCAGACCGTAAAGAAGACGATAAAAAACAGGTTAGACGGGAAATTCACGTAATTTCCGCAAAGCTTTTTTTGCAACGATTGAGCAATGTCATTCCTGTTTGAACTAAGTATTTTTCTTTGCGATTCGAGAGATCTGTAAGTGATTTTGGTTTATTTGTAATTCATTTCAAATATGTGGAAGTGATTTTATATAATCGTTAGTGATTTTGATGATTTTTAGGTGATTATAGACATTAATGATTTTAGGTAATCATAGGTGATTTTAGACCAGTGATTTTAGGCGTTCATAAGTGAGTTTAGATATTTATTAGTGATTTTGGGTATTCATAAGTGAGTTTAGAGGTTTATACGTGATTTTAGGTATTCATAAGCGAGTTTAGATATTCATTAGTAATTTTGGGTATTCATAAATGAGTTTAGATATTTATAAGTGATTTTAGGTATTCATAAAAGAGTTTAGATATTTATTAGTGATTTTGGGTATTCATAAGTGAGTTTAGAGGTTTATAAGTGATTTTAGGTATTTATAAGTGAGTAGATATTTATTACTGATTTTGGGTATTCATAAGTGAGTTTAGATATTCATAAGTGATTTTAGGTATTCACAAGTGGGTTTAGACATTTATAAGTAATTCTAGGTTCTCGTAAGTGAATATAAATCTCTAACTTATTTTAGGTTCTTGTAAGTGATTTTAGACATTTATAAGTGATGTTAGGCTTTCATAAGTGAGCTTAGACATTCATAAGTGATATTAGGTATTGGTAAGTGTGTGGAAGTACTAGCAGTAGTAATACCAACATTACTACTGGTTGTAGCGCTAGGAGTATAGTTATCAGTGACTGAATGACATGTAGTAAGTAGTGACGAAATAATACTTACAGGAGAGTAGTTATATAATTACCATTTTTTCCTACATTAAAAACAATCAAGACAGTGTTTTTTTTTTTACTCTGAGTTGACCTTATTGACAGCACATTAGGTCAGTGATTCTGATTTATTCATTCATTATCATCATCATTGTTTTTTGTGTTACATCGTTGTGTCGTCAGTGTCATTATGTCATTTCATCATCATCATTATTCTTATCGTCATTTTCCTCCTCAGGTTATTGCTAGTATCATCATTATTGCTATCATCATTATCATAATTGTCATCATCATTATTATAATTATCATAATTACTATCATAATCAATATTATTACTATTATCAGTATTATTATTATCATTATTATTATTACTATTATTATTATTATCATAGTTATCATTATCATAATACAATTATTATCATTATTCTTCTTCTTATTATTATTATTATCATTATTTTCATTACAATTACTATTATCATTATCATTGTTATCATAATCATCATTATCATCATAATTACTATCATTATCATCATTATTACCGCTAATTATTATCATTATCATTAACTAGAAGAGAAACACATATTGCTCCTTTAGAAATCTCCACACCTCTTGTCATCACAGTCGCCTGCGAAATGTTTCTGGAATGTACAATATTTGAACACTTCCTGCTGAGCTGTGAAGGAGAAAATGTATTATTGGCGGGACGACCTTGTGTGTGTGTGTGTGTGTGTGTGTGTGTGTGTGTGTGTGTGTGTGTGTGTGTGTGTGTGTGTGTGTGTGTGTGTGTGCGTGCGTGCGTGCGTGCGTGCGTGCGTGCGTGCGTGCGTGCGTGCGTGTGTGTGTGTGTATGATAGAGAGAGAAAGAAAGAGAGAGAGAGAGAGAGAAAACGAAAGAGAGAAACAGACAGACAGGCAGGCAGACAGTCAGACAGACAGAAACAGACAGAGATAAATACAGAGAAACAGAGGCAACACTCATCAGAAACCAATAAAAACTGCAGCGCCTTATCATTTACTTCCCCAGATACTTCAGCCTTCAAAAAGTCGTCAAAATTGCAGAATTCAAATCCCAGTCCATCACCACGCCCTTCCTATTTGCCCCCCCCCCCCGTTCATCTGTTTATCTATAAATTTACTCTTTATCTTATAAAAGGCTCCGATGCTCATGCTGCTTTTGTTTTTTTTCTGATTTCAATTACTTTTACGTTTTATTCTAATTATTATTGCTGATCATTTTAATATTGTTATTGGTGGTTGTATTCTCAACGCGTTTCACATGCAGGAGTGCTTTTTTATAGTTTTGTGACTATCATTATCATCATTTTCCTGTCTTCCTCCTCCCCCACCACTTTCTTTCATTACAACTCTCATAAATAATGTAATCATTATCTTTATATATAACATTTTGAACATTGCTATCATCGGTTATCATCACCTGTTATCATCACTAGTGTCAACAAACGTCAGTCTTTCCATGCATTATGAGTGGCAGGTGTTTAAGACATCAAGTGACAAGGCCGTTGTGTATACAAAGCTTATTAGGTAGTAAGTTTGCTTGAGTCACCCCTCCCCGTCCATCTCCCACGAAAAAGAAAATGAAAGTGAAAGTAAATGAAAGGAAAATGGGCGACAGGAGACTTAGACAAAAATAAAAATAATGATAATAATTATCATAATTAGAATTATTACAATAACAACAATAATAATGATAGTGATGATAGTTATTATTATCATTATCATTATTTCTATTCTTATTTTGTTTTCTTGTTATTATAATAATAATAATAATAATGATAATAATAATTATCGTTGTCATAACTATAGTAATAATGATAATGATAATAATAATAAAGCAAATTTAAGGAAATTGGGCGGCAGAAGACGTAAGAAAAAGAAAAACATATATTCGTATAAGCAAAGAGAGAGAGAGAGAGAGAGAGTGTAACAAATAAAATGCAGAGAGGAGACATAGACCAAAATACTAACAACAACAACAACAATAAGAAAAAGAAAAAAAAACACGAAAATGAAAGAAAAATGGCGACAGAAGACCGACCAATTTCCTTTCCCAGGGCGGTTTGGGGCCAACGCGAGCTCAAGGTTAGGCGGCCTGAGCCATTGTTAACACTAGCTGTCATGTTTGTCACGTGTCATTTTCGGGTTTGGGTTGACCTTTCCGAGCGTCTTCAAGTTGGTGTTTGGCATGATAATCTTCTTCTTGTTCTCTCTATTATATTTAGGATTGGTTTATTTTCTCTTATTTCTGCTCTTCGTCTTGATTTTTTTTTCTTCCTTATTTCTTCTTTGCTTACTATTACTACTTCTTTCTCACTTTGTTCGAATCAAAATCATCAAAATTGTCTTTCTCATCGTCAAAGTTGTCTTGGTCAAAATCATCATCTTTATCACCATCATCATCATCATTATCATCATCAAATCATGAAAATCATCATCGTCATAGTCCATCTTTATCATCATCATCATCATCATCAAATCATCATAAAAATCATCATCACCATTATCTTTATCATCATCATCAAATCATCATAAACATCATCATCACCATCATCTTTATCACCATCATCATCATCGTCTTCA